>NC_067425.1:33784949-34129115 GCF_009764475.1 Pristis pectinata | reverse complement strand
AAGTGTTTCTCTTCCTGAGCATAAATGGATGTGTGAGTCATGTGGTTACAATCAAGTCTATTCCCCTTATTAATGAAGGAAAGGATTAAACAGCTTGGGTAAAAATACATTTTGCACTAATTTCATTACCCTATATCTGTTTGGTTGAATTTGGAGAATTTGCTGTAAAATTGTAGTGTGTCATTGTATGGAAGAAGTACTGTATTTTTTTATCTAGTGTGTGGAATATGATTTAAATGTTTCTAGTGGTACTCTTACTACATATCCATCTGTCTTTAATCCCTCTGTTTTTGTTCGGCTTTATTCTAGTCTGATTCAGAGGAAGTAATTGTCCCAGGGCGGCACAGAGCCTCTTTATCAGACTTGACTTGTGTGGAAGACATTGAAGCGCTCTCAGTGCGCCAGCTAAAAGAAATACTAGCGCGAAACTTCGTAAATTACAAAGGGTGTTGTGAAAAATGGGAGTTAATGGAGAGAGTGACAAGATTATACAATGATCAAAAAGACCTTCAGAATCAGGGTAGGAGCATTTTATACAGAGAATTACATAATTGAACTTGGTATTTAATACCATTTGTTTGAGATATACCTTTTTTCTCATTTCTTTTTGCAGCTGCTGAATTCAAAACTCAAGATGGTAAGATTCTTCATATTTTCACTTTTAAGAAATACACAAATTTTCACTATGTTCCATGGCGCACAATATTATTTCATTTTTAGAACACAGAAAAATGTAATTTAAGCCAACTAGTCGATGAGGTGATTATAGCCGCACAAGCCTCCTTTACTCCCATTTCCCCCTTCATCCTCTTTAATCTAACCCAAAGCGCTTGAATAGGTAAATCCATCAGAATTATGAAGGAGGTAAACGGTACCTGAAGTAGCATTTTGAAAACTGTGTTCTAATTAATGCTGAAATTTTACCTTGGAGCACAATGTTCATCCAGTAAAAGATATTAGTGCTGAAGAGTTGATTATTTTCTACATTTTTATTCAATATTCATTTAAAAACATCTCTGGATTTGATACTAGTCAAAAGAACCCTTCACCTGCTTAACATATGCCTTTGGCCAACTCTTGGGAAAATTCTGCTGCTGCCCCAGTGTAAGTTCTCTATTTCTAAGTGAACCGTGTTTGGCATTTCAGTGAAGGTACATGTGTAATGCCAGTCAGTGCTAAATTACTGAGAAGCGAAGTTCAGTTTGTAAACACTTGCTGCTATGATCAGGGCACAAATTGCAGCAGATGTAACACCTCACCTATCCCATCATGTCAGTTAGCTTTGTTTTCAATAAACATTCCTTTATTTGAACTTCCCTTCTTCCTCCTGCTTTCAAACGTGGGATTCAAACTAACTTCAAGTGAGAATTGGTAAACAGTAGTGAAGAATTAGATTTTTATCCTATTAAATTTGCCAGTTTCAAACCCAAAACTGAGAGATGAAAAGGTCAAGGCACTTCTGGTACTCTAAATTCCAAAATTTGACTGTACCCTTAGCTTGAGTTACATTACATTTGTGGGGTGATAATTTACAAAGCACTTCCCTGTTTGTATGCTTATCTGTGCTTGTTAATATTTGAGAGTATGAGAACTAAAATGATGAGTTTCATTCCCTCACACTGACATTCTGATTTGACCACTATAATTGAAAGTTGTATTCTGGACCTAAACAGTTTGCTGTGGAGCACAAGAGCACGAGAAAATTTGAAGCAGGAATAGGCCATTTGGCCCTCAAGCCTATCCTGCCACTCGATATAGTTGTGGCTGATCTGCCCCAGGCCTCAATTCATCATCTCTGCCAGTTCCACATAGCCCTCATTTCTCTGATCTTCCACAAATTGACCTATCTCTTCCTTAAGTACCTCCATTGATCCAGCCTCCATAACTCACTGGGGTACAGAATTCCAGAGATTCGCTAGCTCTTCAGGAGGGAATTCTTAGCAACTCAGTCTTAAAGGAGTGTCCCCTTTATCTTGTAACTATGCCGCCTCCCACTCTGTTTCCCTCATTCAAGATTCTTCCACTGGTGGAAACATTTCAATATCTATCCTGTTATGCCCCCTTAGGATTTGATATATTTCAATAAGTTCATTCTTCTGAAATCAACTGAATATAGATCTATTTTTATTTGTCCACCGAAGCTCTTACTGTTTGTTGTGATATTACCTGCCAGTTTTCTCTCTGATGCATAACTGTACCATGATGCACAGTTCAGGTATTTTCCACTGATTGCTGTTTTGTTTGTAGGTGGGACAGGATCATCAGCTGCTGATGAGCACCTCTGTAAAATATGCATGGACTCTCCAATCGACTGTGTGCTGCTTGAGTGTGGCCATATGGTCACGTGCACTAAGTGTGGAAAGCGCATGAGTGAATGCCCAATTTGTAGACAATTTGTCATACGGGCTGTGCATGTCTTCAGATCTTGAGTAACCACAGCTACTATGAAAACATATCAAATTGATTGGAGGAGTGCATTTTCGCAACCCAGATCCCATCCTGCTGGTTTAAAACCTCTCAGTCCACCTCTCCTACTAGTAAGACTGTTAACACATTTCTACTTCACTCATTGAAAACACCATTTAGTTGTATAGAAAGTTTTACATAAAAAAAAATATCATTTTACCTTGGCTTTGTTTAAAGGGTAACTTGCTAATCTGCAACACCTTACATTATTAAAAAGTAGGGTATCAATGAAGGAAATGGGATTGGAAAGAAAGCTTAAAGTAAAGAGAATTTGTTGAAGGACACAGGTCTTGTTTCATTTGATGGAATAACATTTAGGTCTGAGCTATTTTGAGGTGTTGCTAATACCAAAATTTGGAGGTGACAGTTGTTCCAGGTATTCAATGTTTTGCATGCCATTTGGTTAACGAATGGTGTTGACAAAACATGAGTGCAGGTTGCTGGAGGCAGGGCAAGAAGAAGATATTAAATGTAAGCCAGATCCTTTTAAAGGAATTAGTACTTTTGAAGGATGTACTTGTGGATTGAGCCTTCAAAGTTTAACAATGACTGAAGGCAATTTAGAAATTGTGGACTTAGTTTTTACTAATGGTTAGCGGGAGGAGGCAGGATGGCTCCATGTAATGGAAGCCTATGCTTGAGAAATTAACGTAGCAAAGATGTATGTGCATTAAAATGAACAAGAATTTATAGATTATTGAAACTTCAAATGCTATCTGATTTCAGAGACTACTTGTGTAACAAGCAAAAAAACATACTTATTACAATTTGCACACCTAAATGTAAGGCAAAACCACTTACACGCACATGTATAGGTTATACTGGGTTGATAAGATGCACCATCCTCATTATACCTCAAACCTTAAAACTTAACTCCGTGCAAAGTTGCATGGTTCCATATCACTTGTACAGTTCTGTGCAATCAGAATCTTTCCTATTTTTATGCACAATGTAGACTGAGTATGCCTAAAGATCAGTAGAAATGCACAAGTTAAAAAGTAAACAAGATTTGTCATTTAAGTCTAGTCTGATCTTTAAATTTGCATTTATCTCCAGTGCAATATTGCCGGTGAAAGTTTACAAGCATATCAATAAGGCTAAAGTTAAAATAATGGAAGCTAAAATAATGTGCTCTGTTAAATCAGTTAAGATTAACTACTACCAGCACTCATATCTCATAAGCATTCCATCTTGTTGTTCAGATGCTGCTTTCCTTCAGTTTGCAGTTATTACCCTATTATCTGAATTTAAATTAAGTCAATGTCTTTTCCCTCTTAAACCTTTCATTTTCAGTTCCTTCCTCTTTGCCCACTCTCCCCAGCTGCAAAATGAACACTTCCAGCATCTGGTACAATGTTTGAGTGTGTTTTTTATTCAAGAATTTTGGAAACTAGTGCCTTGAAGTAGTCTTACTGTACAGGATTTTTTTTTTGCTGGTTGGGGTTTCAACATGCAAATATTATAGATCGCTAATGTTTGGATTATAATCAATCTGTTAAACCTCTTCAGACCATTAATTGTACTGGACCTGTGGCTGTTTTGATGATGCAATGGTGTACCTTTCGTCCATCTGCATGGTTATGTTTACTGTTTCCTCCTTCAGATAAAGCTGTTTTGTTTTTGGCCCATCTCCTTCAAATTCATCCCATTCATTTAAATCTGTTCCCGAATTCAATCTTTGTTTTGATTGTAGAAGCTGACTATCCATTTATCTGAGATGGTGCTACTTGTATCTTGAAAGTAATAACTGGAGGAAGGCATGATGGTTAAAGTCCTGGTTATTGGGTTTACATTGATACAAACTTTTGGAGGGTCATATGGTGCCTAGACCAGAATGTTTCTAAATTTTACTTTTAATGCCAGTCACATCTTCAGCACACATCAAAAACACATGTATATTGGTCTCCAGTAAGTATTCTACAAGAGGCTTTCCATATGAGTAACACAATATCTCCCCATTACTCTAAAATGGTGGAAACTGATATTTTGCCACAAATCCTATTTCTATTATATACATTATGGAGAAATAGTTTAATTTCATGGGAAGAAGTGCAACATGTAGTCACCTTCTCTTCCATAAATGCTGCTTTGAACTTGTCTGTACTTCTGCAAGGCAATTTTATCTTCAAGTTTCCCACTTTCTCCTTACATTCTCCTTACATCCCTAACCTCTCACCACACCAACCCCTCATTCTTTCTCATCCCACCCCACCTATCATGTGAATTCTACTTGAGTGCATGCATTTTTGATAGACCTAGTATGTTGGGCGGGAATGTCTGCTGTTGTGAGCATGGTTCTCCAAATATAGAACATATTGTCTAAAACACAAAGAAACTATAGTGCTGCTGAGAGAATGGACTGAGGTTCTGTTGGATGCAGTACAATATCTGGAGTGACAACTCATGAAGGCTTCATAATACAATAACAATAAGGCTGGAATTTTCCCAAGGCCTCTCCTATTCTGCCATTGCGACTGGGCAATTTGAGGTGTGAACAGGATATTCATTCACCTTCAAATGAGATTGGTCCCAATTTATTTAAACATCCAGTTTATTTGTGCAAAGTAATTTATGTAAAAACTGTATTTTGATAGAAATAAGTCTTACTGAGGACTGCCTTTGTTGATCACTGAACTTTTTACAACTAGGGTAAATGACTAATTGCAGATTTATACAATTTTATACTATTTGATGTCAGCTTGGTTTTTACATTTGGATTATCTCTGCTTTTAGCTTTCTGGAAAAAAGATTGCAAAAGCATTATTGTTGAAAAACGCTGTCAAAATAAGCACCTAATAGACAAACTACTGAAGATTTACCTTCAGTTTTACCCTCTCCACAAATATGAATTTTCAGTTGTACTAGTCTCCAACAGAAAATTTTAAGTGAAAACTCCATCCGTTTTGTTGATTCATGGGTCTCGAGGACATTTTTACCTTTCCCGTACTATGAAGTCCGAAGTCCTTTAGCTTGGCTTCTCTGAAGTTCATGTTTTTGCAAATTGGCACATCTTAGAAAAATCATTATGGTTCTGTCAAGATTTTTTTTCATTCAGCTTTACTTTTTAATGATTTGTGTATTTGAAGTGACTAAGATTCTGATGGTGCTTTACTTTTGAAAGCAGACCCTTGGGGAAAGTGGACAGGATGTTTGGGGGAGATTTTTATTTCTCCCTGTTCATCCCTAACATCCACTGAATATTTAATATTGCCTGAAGTGCCTTAGACATTGCTTTCATCTGCTCACTAATAGAGTGGAAACTGAAGAATAGTGCTATTTTTATAGAGAATGGAAAATAAAACAGACGCCCATTGATTCCATAGGCCCAGATACATTAAAGGGGATGGAACATTGCCATGTATGATTATGCAGTCCCTATCTGTTTCATAGAAGAACATAATATGAGCTGATTTCTGTTGTTGATCTGGCCATGTCAGTGGCTTCAGCAATTTGATGGCTTCTACAAAACAATGGACTTCAAATCATGCTGAGTGTCACTCTGCAGGCTGTGGAGCAGGCTTCCCAGTCCACAGAGGTGTGCTGTTTCCTGGAATCCAGGTACCTGATGTCACAACATTTAATGCAAAGACATTGCCATTCTGTTTTGACAGTCTATGGAAATTTGCTTCTTGTGGACACACAAATTGACAGGTTACCTGCAGTGATTTTATATGTGTGGCATTATTTGTTGCATTGCCATTGCATTTTAACTGTAGTGTATTCAGCAAAACGAGGCAGAGATTGAAGGAATACTGTCCATTGCACCAGCTCTCCTTAACTGTTTGTATTTCATGCAAGCATTTTCTTTCAATTCTTCCAGAATTAATAAATTGTGTTGTAAATTCTCTAAATGAAACCCATAGTGGAAACTTAACAGACTATCTGGTGCCCTATGACACCATGTTACGTTGTCCACTTTTAAAACTTTTCAGGATCAACTTTTGTTTTTTTAAAGTTGCCATTTAAAAAAATAATTTAACCGTGTAACAGCATGAAACTTAAATTAAATCAGGGAAAATACAAGGTGAAGAGACCTATGCTAATACAAATAATTTTTTCACTAGATTAAGATTGCAATATTTTATCTGGGCTTTTGTTCATTTTTTCCCCCATTTCATTTTGTAATAAAGCAGTTGTTTTATTGCAGAAGCATAATTGGTGATGTGATTTTCAAAAAATCAAATAGAAAATGTAGCTTGTACTATAAAAACTGGTGATTAAGGTATATTTACATGGGAAATGCATATCTCTCATCGAATGTATAACTTCAAAATGTTTAAAGCAAATGTTTTTGTTTATATTAAATATTATTTTAAAAAATAAGTGTGAATGTAATAGCATTGGATGGATTATTTCCCATAGCAACTGATCGAGTCAGGAGCAGAATTATGCAAAAAAAATAGGTCATTAAAAAAAATTGCTTCACTTCCTTCATTGAAAGTACAGCTTAATGAAATTTATCTTCATTTTGGGCGTTTAATGTTTCTGTTTCACTGATGCAGGAGAGAAGTTCTGCTGAGTACCGAGTAGACTCAATTCTTATGATTGAATGGATTTTGGTTATCCATCATATTATCTAGACTGAAAAATATTGTCTATTCTGATGAACTAGAAATTTATATATATATATATATATATGGATAATTCTTGAAATTCCATAATTTTAAAGCCTTTTAAAACTTGTACAGGATTTAGATTTTTATTTGAACAATAAAGACATATAAATTTAGAATTTTGATGTATTGACGTTCCAAAAAAATACATGCAGAATGATTCTGTAACTAATGTACATTTCATCTAAATGGACTTAGGAGATTGCATATTAGAAATCCTACAGTTTTGCGCTGTAATAGAGATGTTCTCATCCAAAAGAGATTATCCATCTCATTCCTCACAGTAGCCCATGAGTAAGATGGGAGCTTAAATCATACATTTTTCACATTATCCCGGTAAGTACAAACTGATCATGGGTTAAATGTTTGCAAGTTGGGGTTGGCATTTCTTTTATATGAACTACATTTGTGCTGGCCAGCAAAGCTTCATAGACTAGCAACTTAAATGTAGCTCGTTTTTGCAAGCAGTGCTGCATTTTTTTTGCTGTTTATATCTGCACTCCCCACAATTACTGACTCTTGGAGAGCAGCTTGAGTCATAAAAGTGAATAAATGAAAGGCAATTCCACTGGGCACAGCACAAGGCTAATTTATTGAGCATTTGGTATACTAAGTTATACTCAAAGCTTTCTTACGGATCAACACATGAAACTAGATTCATGGGATGAATCTTGCTGGGCTTGGTGTCAGCAATTCCTATTGGGCTGTGCATGGTTTCCAGCAGTTGGACGCAGTCTTGCTGGGATTTCCCAGCTCTATGCTGCAGAATCTCTACTGACCTTATGCTGTCAGACCTATCAGAATCAGGTTTATTATCACTGATTCGTTGTTTTTTTGTTTTGCGGCAGCAGTACAGTGCAGGACGAAGACAAAAAAATTATTGTAAGTTACAAAAATAAATATATAGTGCAAATGAGGAATAAAGATGTGTTCATGGATTCATGGACCGTTCAGAAATCTGATGGTGGAGGGGAAGAAGCTGTTCCTGAAATGTTGTGTGGGGGTCTTCAGGCTCCTGTACCACCTCCCCTGTGGTAGTAACATGAAGAGGGCATGTCCCAGGTGGTGAGGGTCCTTAATGATGGATGCTGCCTTCTTGAGGCATTGCCTCTTGAAGATGTCCTTGATGACAAGGAGGGTGGTGTCCGTGATGGAGCTGGCTGAGTCTACAACCCTCTGCAGCCTCTTTTGATCCTGCACATTGGAAACTCCATACCAGGTGGTGATGCAACCAGTCAGAATGCTCTCCACTGTACATCTGTAGAAATTTGCAAGAATGGTGACATACCAAATCTCCTCAAACTCTAATGAAGTAGAGCCTCTGGTGTGCCTTCTTCATGACTGCATCAATCTGTTGGGCGCAAGATAGATCCTCTGAGATGTTGATGCCCAGGAACTTCAAGCTGCTCACCCTTTCCACTGCTGACCCCTCAATGAGGACTGGTGTGTGTTCTCCTGACTTCCCCTTCCTGAAGTCCACAGTCATTTCCTTGGTCTTGCTGATGTTGAGTGCGAGGTTGTCATTGCGACACCACTCAACCAGCTGATCTATCTCACTCCTGTGCACCCCATCACCATCTGGGATTCTGCCATCAACAGTAGTGTCATTGGTGAATTTATAGATGGCATTTGAACTGTGCCTCGCCACACAGTCATGAGAGTAGAGCAGCAGGCTAAGCACGTATCCTTGAGGTGCTCCTGTGTTGATTGTCAGTGAGAAGGAAATGTTGCTGCTAATAGGCACTGACTGTGGTCTCCTGATAAGGAAGTCAAGGATCCAATTGCAGAGGGAGGTACAGGATTTTAATGGGGATTCTAGGCCTGCAAAACAAGTGGCAAAGAGGAAGGGAAGCTATTTTGCTTCAGTTTAATGTTCTTCAATTATTTCAGTGCTTTTGTTTGAGTTCAAATTTATTAGTTTTTAAACTGAGTTTGACACTTAGCCCTTGCTGCCCAACCAGAGGGTATGGAGGGCCATTTTGAGATCAGCCCTCTGCATCAGGACCAGGTGAATGCAAGCAAGCAGGAAAGAGAAGCAGCAGGATGAATCCCAGCACAACTGAGCTCATTGGTTTTTAATTAGCAGTTTACAAACTTCTTAAAATAGTAATGGCCGAAAGAGATGAGAAACATTCAACTGACAAAGTACAAAGGATGATGTGGATTAAGTAACTGAAATAAATAGAAAAGAAAAACCTATAATAGCAAACTTTTCAATGAATTACTTGTCAGTCTTTGCTGTAAGAGGACAAGGAAAATCTACCTTGCATTCCATTGAAACTTTTAATGTAAAAATCATGGAAAGGAACTCACCAAAATTGGCATAAGCAAAAATTATTTAGAAGTCAATCGATACTGAATGCTGATGCTCCCTGGATCTGGTAGCTTCTATTCAAGGCATTTAAAGGAATTGGTTTTAGAAACTGGAGATTATTTAGTCATAATCTCCCAAGGAACTGTTGCTTCAGAAAGTGTTCATTTAAATTGAAATGTTGCAACTGTAATTTCATTACTTAAGGTAGAAGAGCAACTTTTTAAAAACCTGTTTAGTACAAGAACAGTGTTGTTACTGGAATATATAAAGGAGACAATGATATGAACACTAACTAATTTGAAAGTGCCAGACTTGATTCGTCAAACTTTGGTCACACCTGATTGAATGTTCTGAGGTAATAACTAAAGTATTGGACAAGGGACTTCTAGAAGATTTACATTGAAGCACCACATAGACTGTAAACTGGAAATGCAAATTATTGACTTGCCTGGGTTAAATGATAGGCATGGTTTGGATAATTGGTATGTGCTATAACTGGAAAGGTGACCTGTTATAATGTATGCTGTGGCCTTGACAAGCCACTAAAATGATAGCCTGAGAATTACTTACAGCATCAAAGAAAAGGCACCAATTAATTTTGCCGTCCAGACTTTGTGACCTTCAGTGGCGGTTTCCTCTGATCCAGTTTTATTTTCCAGTGCTGAGACCTCCACAGGGGGTATGTGATATCAGCAAACTGAGCAGGAAAGCAAGGCTTCTCAACCAATCCAATTGAATCATCTGCACAGCATTACAAAGCCCAAACCAGGAAGTATAAAGCAGCAAATATATTTGATTTATGAGAGGCACAATTGAAATAATGATTTGGACGTATTCACCTTGTATCTAGAGGACTTGAAAACAGTGGTGGGGAGAGGGGTAAAGTATGTGTTATAGCTATACACATGGTGGTGAGGCCACACGTGCATGATTCAAGGCACCACCCCATCGGAAATATTGGGAATACAGGAAGTCCCCGGGTTACGAACGAGTTCCGTTTTTGAGACTGTTCGTAACCCGATTTTGTATGTAACTCGAAACGGTGTCCGCGCATGCGCACTTGGCCCGGGGATCACAGCCGCGCATGGTCCCAGCTGCACGTTCGCACTTGGCCCGAGGTTCCCCGGCCGCATGTGTGCACTTGGCCCGGGGTTGGGCCAAAGAAGGTTTACCGCCGCTGTGGTAGGATCAGGGGCTGGGCCCGCTTACGAACTGACCACGAAGGTCGGTTCGTAAATATGGGTGTTCGTAAGTCGGGGACTCCCTGTACATTGGAAATTTATTGGAACTATCAACTCTAAGTATTGTTCCCTGATCTATCCTAGTCAACTTTCACCTTGCACCTTTATAACTTCCTTTGTGTAGTTTTAGGCCTGAGTCTTAAATTCTGAACTCTCCATCATAACAATTCTTGCATATTATCATCTCTGGGACCTCACACAGCAAGATTGCTAACTAATCCTTTCTCGTTAAGCAATACCCAATCTAGGATAACACGCTTTCAGGTTGGTTCTTTGATATATTGATGCAGGAAGCCATCCTGTATACACTCCAGGAATTCTTCCTCTGCCATACCATTCCCAATATGACTAGCCAACCTAGGTGTAGATTAAAGCTGCCCATAATTGTACTTGAACCCTTTCTGTATGCATCTCTAATCTGCTGTTTAATGGCATCCCCAGCGTCAACAAGACTTTTGTTTTGGGTGTCTGTATACAACTGCCCTAACCTTTCACTTTCAATTTCTTAGCTCTACCAATACAGATTCCACGTCATCTGAGCTAATATCCTTCTGCACTATTGCATTAATCTACTCTTAAACCAGCAATGCAACCCCATCTTTTTCTTTTTCATTATCCTTCCTAAATATTGACTACCCCAGAAGTTTAGTTGTATCTATTTAGTTTATCATGACTGTTTAGATCTGTGCAATTAATTCTTCCATCCTATTGAAAAAGCTCCATCTATTACAATAGACTGCCTTTAGGCTTTACATTTAGTATTCTGAGATACCCTTGGCATTATTTTACATCTCAGCCCTGTTTGCTTTTTGCCCTTGATTTCTGACTTCCACTCTTGCTTTTCCCCCTCCTGTCCCTGTTTCTATTACAGTTTTCCCCCCTTCTTCTGTCTCCCTGTAAATGTGGTTCTTCCCTGTGCCATTTTAGTTTAAAGCCTCCCCAACAGCCCTGGTAAACTTTTCTTTCCCCCTCCTCCCCACCACCCCCCCCCCCCCACCCCCCAATCCAACAGCCCTGGTAAACTCCCCCAAGGACATAAGTCCTGGTTCTGCTCATACAGGTCCTACCTTCTTCAGAACTTGTTCCAATGTCCCAGGAATCTAACCGCCTCCCTTCTGCACCATTTCTCCAGTCATGCATTCATATAGGTCTGTTCATTTAACCACTAGCATGTGGCAGTGGAAGTAATCCAGAGATTGCTTTTGAAGTTCTGCTTTTTAACTTGTCTCCTAATTACTTAAAACCCACTCACTTACTTACTGAAGAGCACTGCACTCCAAGGACTACTATACACAAACTAGAACTGTATTCCCCAAGTCTAGGGGCTATTGGACTGAAGCTTGTAAAACTATTGGGCAGATAGAATTTATGTTTCCTGGTTTGGGAGTCTGGGAATGGGGGGAATAGTCTTAAAAATTAAAAGTATACATAAGGGAAATGTTTGAAACCCTCTTCTACATGCATCAATCGTTGTACTTTTGGTTAACAAAAATAAATTGTAGATTCAAAGGTATTGAAGATATGGGACAAATAGTATTGGGTCTTATCATGTGTGATCAAATTGACTGACTAAATTGGCTTTTGAAGCTAAATTGACCACTCTGAAGGGAAGATGAGAGTCAAAATTACACATGCTTTCTAAATTTTTAATTTTCTTTAGTGTGAGGTATCTCAAACCTTTTTCTTTTCAGGGCAAGAGAGATTGTTCAATGATTATCACTTAGCATAGTGTGTGTGTATATATTTTTAAAAAAACACCTTTGGAATGTACCAACCCTAACTTTTCCCACCCTTTTGGAAAGAAATTATTGAGACTACTGCAAGCTCACAGCAGCGTCGTCAACAACCTGTGACAAGTGGATTTTGGTGCAGGTGAGTGTGAATTGACCATTTTAAAACCAGGAAAGGGTAGGGCCAAGTACTTTTTTTAAGTAGTGAATAACAAGGGGCTATGAAGATCACTTGACATTTGGGGTCCATGTAAAAGGGTCACTAAGGTGACATAGTTGGGTACAGAAGATCAAAGGTTAGTAGAACAGCAAGGCAAGAGGGAGGGGAACGTTCTGTGAGCCAGCCAGGCATAGCCCTGGTTTAACTACAGCTGTAACAGAATGATTTTGTTGAAATAGAAGTGCTTGAGCATGCACAGCAGATCCAGCAGGAGCGGGGAGAAAAATACTCTTTCGACATATGGACACATGGTTTTGCAAATAAATCTGCATATTATCCTTTAAGTGCCATGTGATAGGTTCACTACCCAGCAAGATCCAATACATCTCCCCAGCCCACTTCAGCTTTTCCAGCATTTCCATTAAATTAAATGTGAATAAATTAAATTAAATGTGCTTTTTAAAAAATAGAATCAGTTCCATTACAAAGTAAACAAGAGTTTTGTGAATCAGAATAGGCCACAGCATACAGAACTCATTGTGCTTCGTGCCATTAGAGTCACAGAGCAATACAGCATGCAGACAGGCCCTTCAGCCCAACGAGTCCACACTGACCACGTTCACCCAGCTTAGTTCCAATTCTCTGCGTTTGGCCCCTATCCCTCCAAGCCCTGCCCCTCCATGTACCGATCCAAGTGCTGCTTAAATGATACTATTTTACCTGCCTCAACCACTTCCTCTGGCAGCTCGTTCCATATACTCACCACCCTCTGAGTGAAAAAGGTGCCGCTCAAGTCCCTTTTTTTAAAATCTTCCCCTCTCGCCCTAAACCTATGCCCCCTAGTTTTGGACCCCCCTACCCTGGGGAAAAGTGTGTGCCTCTCTTAATTTTAAACACTTCTATAAGGTCGCCCCTCATTCTGCTACTTTCCAAGGAATAAAGACCCAGCCTGGCCAACCTCTCCCTATACCTCAGGCCCTCTGGTACAGCCAACATCCTCGTAAATCTTCTCTGCACTCTTTCCGGTATAACCATGTCTTTCCTATAACAGGGTGACCAAAACTGTACACAGTACTCCAAGTGTGGCCTCACCAATAACTTGTACAACTCCAACTCCTGTACTCAGTGCCCTGACTGCTGAAGGCCAGCGTGCTATTGTTGCAATTCTACAAGAGCTTAGTGCTTTCTTGTTTCTTCAAAGCCCAGACGTCTATAGGCATTGATGTGATACTAAAGAAATATTTGCCGATACTAGTCTTTTGCCTAAACCAGTTACTCCTAGACATGAATGCTTGACTTGGCATGACTGGGAGCATTAGCAAAAGGGCATATGGAGCAGTATGAGAACAGAAAGGAAAGCGTAAGAAGAAATGTTCAGTGGGAGATCTCATCTGCCAAAGGACTTCAGTGAGTGTTTCTTCCACCCTAAACTTGCTGAAGAACAGGAATGAAATGCCTGCTACTCTATAGCTTTACTGGAATATTACACCCTGCTTCAGTTATAGCCTCAGTGGGGCAAGGAAATCAATGCCCATAGAATTGGACTTTTAGAGTTTGGCTTCCTTCAGATTGGAGGTGGAAGTATCTGTAACATCTCAGTTTACTTTGTACTGTTGCACGAACAGCCTGCCCATTTTCAAAGAGAGTTGTGTTTCATTCCTTGTGAAGGACCAGCAGGTGGCGACACCACCCAGCTTCTGTATGTTGCAGGGTGCCATTGATTGTACACCGGAATGGGAATTCCTGTTTATCCATTGTCTTATGGGATTCTGCTCCCTCAACATCCACTGAATCAGATGGATCCCGGCTGAAGTCATGCTGCCTTAACTCTAGCTGAGTACTGTGGTGGACAGCTGCAGCTGGGCCGTGGCAACAAACGAAAAGGTCACTATTAAATAGCAAGAGCTATAACAACTCGCCTGGTGCCTCTGGCACTGAATCCACTCTCATAAGCAGAATGCACATGATGAAAACTATACTGCCATATGAACCGGACCATTGGCAATGCTGAAATACAGCTCTATACCTCGACCTCTGGATGAATTTTCCCTGGTTTAACAGAACAGATGCTGTGGTGGTCTGCTGCATGATAAACAACAAGGCCATCGTGAAATCACACTCGCCTTCAGTGCAGAGGCAAGTTAGACAACCCCGGTCCTCAAAGATTTCATCTGAGTGCAGTTCCAGTAACTGCAATCCCAAACTATCACAGTGCACCTGGTCTCAATATAAAAAAAAGTCACCACAAAATAAAAATTCTAAGCCAAATTATATGAAAAGGCATATTGCATAGAAGTCGATGTGCAATCCTTAGGTACTGTCTTCAGTGTATCTTTGGCTGACCTTGTGTTCTCCCAGGAGTTGCTGCTTGGCTGCAGAAGGCTTCCAATGTTCAGTGGAGAAGAAGGAAGGTGGGTTAGAAGACTCGTCTTTGGGCTGAATCATCGCAGTGTGGGTGACAACAGACTGGGTAGTGGGAGACGGCGGAGGCCTGACTGAGTGGGAGGGTGGGATTGACTGCTGTGCTCCTGAGAGGAAATGACAGCTTTGTGCTCCAAGGGACCACTGCAACTCCCCAGAGTGGTGTCACAATAATCCCAGTCATACACAGGAGAAAGATATTGGTGGGCTCCTGCGGGACCCTTTGCATACCGTAATCCACGATAATGAATTCGATGCCAAGGTCTGATTTAAAGGGCTGTTCTCCCGGGACTGGGCAGAGATAGGGCTCTCTACCTGAAAATCAAAAACAAACTGCAGACGCTGGAAATCTGAAGTAAAAACAGAAAAAACTGGAAATACTCAGCAGGTTAGGCAGCATCTGTGGGAAGTGAAACAGAGTTAGGGTTTCAGGTCAAAGACCTTTCGTGAGGACTCCTTATCTGTGGTGACCCAGATGGGATACCATGTCCTTAAAGTCTCCGGGCCTGGGCAACATCAAAGACCAAATCCCACACTACAGCTGTCTGCTTATGGAGCACAATGACATTATTCCTGTTCCTTCAGCAAACTGTTCTCTTGAAGAGGAAGAAAAAAACCCCCACAGCTGCAGAAAACCTGAAATGAAGACACAAAATGCTGGAAACACTCAGCAGGTCAGGCAAACCCTGGAACCCCGTACCCAACAAATATCGTGGTGAGCTGCAGTGGTTCTAGAAGGTGGTTCACCACCACCAAGGGCAAGTAAGGATGGGCAATAAATGCTGGCCTGGCCTGGCCAGCAATACCCAGATCTTGATCGCTGAAATAAATAAAAACAATCTTCCATGTATGATCCCCTATTGTCATCCTCCACTGAGTCCTCGGGGGGGGGCAGTAGTCACACTTGACTTCTCTCTCCAGGGAGGCAGCACATCAGCGTCCTTGTACCTTCCTCTGCCTGCAACCAGGTGCTCCGGTTTCCTCCCACATTCCAAAGACGTACGGGTTAGGAAGTTGTGGGCGTGCTATGTTGGCGCCGGTAGCGTGGTGATGCTTTGTGGGCTGCCCCCAGAACACTCTACGCAAAAGATGCATTTCACTGTGTGTTTCAGTGTGATAAAGGTATCTTACATCTTCTAACCACCAATGCTGTTATCCGTCCACGTGGAATGCACCTTTGTGACTTGGCCTCTTCAGACTTCACGGTTCCTGTTGTCAAGACGGTAAGGTCTGTTCATCCTCCTCATTTCTCCTCCCCTCGCGTCCATTGTGGACCAGCAGGGGATGGGTGTAATGTGAGTCTTTACTGTAACCTGCAATGATAAAGATACCAAGAAGACCCTACCTATGCAGATGAATGGGGCTATCTTTGTGAGAGACCAGCACACATACATGTATAGTGCAGTGTGGGAGGAGATAATGGTGAAGGGCCAGAAGATGCAGTGAGATCCAGGATGTCCTATGTTGTACAGACCTTCTCCTCCAACCCGGTTGGCAGGTACAGGTCCTCCCCAGGTTACAAACACCCCAATTTATGTACAGCCCATGCATACAAACAAGCATTTGAAACACAGGTGGGATGGATTTTCTGGGGGCTGCAGGTGTCTTCTGCCATGTGAGAACGTGTCCGATTTGCTGACTGTCCGGTTTAAGAACAGTTCACAGGAACGGAAGCCCGTTGTGACCCAAGGACGACCTGTGCTCAGGTTGCCAGGATGTGACTGGTGGTGTCCCATGAGGATCTGTACTGGAGCCTCAACAATTCACCAATAATAACTTACACACTGGGGCAGGAAGCTACCCATCCAGGTTTGGCAGTGAGATGAAGATAAAAAGGTAAGTCTTGTAATTAAATTGCACCTTGCACACCCTCGGGACGTCACATCAGCACCTTGCACACCCTCGGGACGTCACATCAGCATCTTGCACGCCCTCGGGACATCACATCAGCTGGACACAGTGGGTGACAGACAAGGTGGCAGTAGCTAATTTGCCAGGAACGATGTAATTGCATCAACTGACCTGCATAGAGGAGATGGTGCTCACTGTAAATGGAGTGGCCCGTACTAAAGTCCTCAATCGGCAGTGGTCTGGAAACGCAGAATACGAGGGAACCCTTAACCAATCCTTCCATGTCACTTCCCTCCTCCCACACCCTCACCCAGTTGACAAGCTGCAGGCGATGTAAGCCTGTACCTCACTTTAACCCCCTTCCCTCACAACAACTCTTCCTCCTCTCTCTTTTCAGAAAGCCAAGAATTGTTTGGCTAATACTATGGGTAGTTTAGAAGTTAGCATCAGGGTGGGATGAGCACGTCCTCAGACACTGTGTAGGACTGAACTACAGTCAGGGCCCAGGGACAGGGTAACACAAGGGTCAATCCCCAGAATGCAAGGCCAACCAAGGATTCAGATGAGGATGGTGATGGGGAAGCCTGCAGCAGAAGGTCGATGGGGCTGATGAAATTCTTGGTGCATTGTACACAGGCATTCATACATGGAGGACTTCCTGACATTGGCATCGGGCTTTGGAACCCTTTCCATAGTGGAAGGGGTGAGCAACCTTGTGGGCTCGACCTTAATGCAAAGTCAATGCCTCAGCTTCTACTGCAGTGCACACAGAAGCCACCCAATGTCTGGCTGCTGTAGTGGGATAATAGACTCTTGTTATAACAGCTCATTGTCCTGCTACACAAGCTGAGACTGCTTCCACCATGCATCAGCACAGCAATGTTTGAATGGGTTCGCAGGGAGTGAAGCACTCTAGCGATCCGTTGCCGTGCAGGTTACCCGAATCAGTGATGGATTGGAGTGCCTCTGTGCAGTGGACGCGTTGAGCTCTCCCTGTCAGTCGTCTTTCGTGAACCCACCACTGGCACTCCATCAGTGCCCTTGCTGTTACCTGGCAGCTGTCCAGCTCAGAAAGCTGACGGAGAGCAGACACAAGATTCTGCAGCTGCTGGAATCTGGAGCAACACAAAGGTGCTAGAGAAACTCAGCGGGTCAGGCAGCATCTGTGGAGGGAAATGAACAGTCGACGTTTCGGGTCGAGACCCTTCATCGCTGACAGTCGCACAGAAATACATAGTCTGAAGGTGGCCCTTCTAGGCCCAGGGGTGCTTGAGTTTGACATTGAGGACCATCTGCAGCCTCCAGCCAGTGAAAGTCACCAACCAGACTATAACCACTGGGACAGTGCTACTTAGGAGCATTGCAGTTGGCACGAAGTGGGAGCACAAGGACAGTTAGGTTTCGATGTAGTTTGATATGCTTTTACTTACCATTTTAGACAGCAGTCCTGTTCCCACTTTCACTTTTGCATTGTTGCTGATGGTCGGAAATAGAAACTGGCTTGGAACTGCTGGTGAATGGGGAACTAGACAGTGTACTGATGTCACTGTCTATCCCTGTCCTGTCCCCTCCTCCTTCAGGCTGCTCGCTGTTTAGCTGGCGGGAAGGCTGAGCCTTTTGTCATGGTGAGGTTGTGCAGGATGCAGCAGCTGACATAAATTGACACCTTTTCTGCAGAGAACTACGCATTTGTTCCAGAACAGAAACGTAACTACAGGCTCAACACGCCAGTGGTGTAGAGGTTCACATTTATCACCTCCACTGGCTACCCTTTGATTTATTAATGGTAGAAAGCACTTACATTACAGGTCAGAGTTGATGTTGGCACTGCAAAGTGTGTTGTGTCAGCTGTGCTCTAGCTCAGGACAAATCCACAGAACTTGCAGTTGTTTTCTGGGACAGCTGTTTCACCCTCTGGAGTTTGTTCCACTTTCTATTCTACGCTTTCTCGTCAAAGGCTCGGCTTTGAAGCTGGGTCCCCTTGGTGAAGATTTTAGTGTCACTGGCACTAATTGATGGCTGTCTGTTCTTTGTTCATGATGTCTAGGTCTTTTTCCTTGAGATATTTGATGTATCCTTCCCTATTTACTCTGACCAACATTCAATCTTTAGTTGTGACTCAGCTTGTGAGTGGGGAGTTGTAAGTCGAGTACCTGTACACACGGTGTAGTCTGGTCACAAGATAGCAGCTGTGACTCGAAGTTGTTTCAAAGTTATTTATAAAGTAGAAGAGGGTAACTCTCAGTGTCCAATCAAGATAGACTTCAGCTTACAAGCAATATGATCTGAAGAAGAAGTGCCACTTGTTAGTCTTTAATCACTGAAAAAAGTAGGCCTGATTTACAACAAGTAACCAATCACCCTCTTTCTGAACTTAGGAGCAATAAAGTTGTTGGTCAAATAGCTTTCATAAATACTTACTGGATGTGAATTATAGATATCCGTGCCATCAGAAGTCAGCTTTACTCAGGGTTTTCATTCTCAGCTGCAAATCAGAAGGCCCTGGATTCAAGCCAGCTCCAGAGATCTGGTCACAAATTCCAATGTGGTATTGAGTGTTGCTATTATGGGTGCCATCATTCAGATGAGATGTTAGAGACCAGAGACCCATATGTTCTCTCAACAGGCAGTAAAAGATGCAATGCCATGATGCAACAGAAGAGAAATGCAACTGTCATAATGCCATGGCAAACAATTATCCCCCAGAAAAACATCAGTAAAACTGATTTACTTAACGGGTGTTAAGTGGAAGGTTGCTCTTGGACTGGAGGCCTGTGGTGTTCCCCAGGGCTCAGTGCTGGGCCCATTGCTATTTATCATCTGTATCAATGATTTGGATGAGAATGTACAAAGCATGGTTAGTATTTTTGCAGATGTCACTAAAATAGGTGGAGACAGTGAAGACGGTTCAGGAACTACAGAGGGATCTTGATCAGTTGGGTAAGTGGGCCAAGCAATGGAAAATGGAGTTTAATTCAGATAAGTGTTTTGTGAAGAAAACTCAGGGTAGGACTTCACAGTGAATGGTAGGGCCCTGGGGAGCATTGTAGAACAGAGGGACCTAGGAGCACATGGTTCCCTGAAAGTGGCATCACAGGTAGACAGGGTGGTGAAGAAGGGTTTTGGCACGCTGACGTTCATCAGTCAGGACACTGAGTATAGATGTATAGATGTTGGTCAGGCCACATTGGAATATTTTATTGAATTTTGTTCATTCTGCCAAAGGAAAGATTCCATTAAGCTGAAAAGAGTGCAGAAAAAATTTACAAAATGGACTGAGTTATAGAGAAAGGTTGAGCATTGCCGGAACATTATACCTTGGAGTGTAGAGGAATGAGGGGTGATATTATAGAGGAGTATAAAATCATGAGGGGCATAGATAGGGTGAATGCGCACAGTCCTTGTTTCCCAGGGTTGGGGAATCAAGAATTAAAGGACATCGGTTCAAGGTGAGAGGGAAGAGATTTATTAGAAAGCTGAGGGGTAACATTTTCACCCAGAGGGTGGCCAGTATATGGAACGAGCTGCCAGAGGAAGTGGTTGAGGCAGGTACATTAACAACATTTAAAAGGCACCTGGACAGATACATGGATTGGAAAGGTTTAGGGGGATATAGGCCAAACACGGGCAAATGGGACCAGCTTACATGGTTGTCTTGTTCGGCAAGGACCAGTTGGGCCAAAGGGCCTGTTTCTGTGCTGTATAATTCTTTGACTCTCATAAAAAGCATAAACAAAATGATGCACAAAGTTTGTCAGATCATTGGCTGAGTCCTTCTGTTACCATTGCCTGTGCCTTGTGGATCCTTCCTGTGTCCTGGGTGACTTTGCCCTTGAGGTGACTGCTACAGACTAAAGCAGGACTTCTGTGGAATTACAAGAGCAGCATAGAAAACCGGGACCGGTCACCTGTGCGTTGGAGGTGCTAATGGAAGCAGAGGGCGAGGTTTTCAATGAATGAAAGACATTTACCGGCTTCTGTTTCGGTCATTTCCTGTCTTCACTGGCACCTCTCCAATTGCACTGTGAACTAATCCCGAGCCTCTGCAGGCAGCAATAAATAATATCATTAGCAACCGCAGATCTCGATGGACCCCGTACCTGAGGTTGCCAGATCCCGATGAACGGAAGCCACCTCCTAGTCTTACTTACCCCAGGGAGAGTCAGGAATGTTTGGCTGTGAGTCAGAGGGCACCCCCATTGCGAGGGACATTTACATCAATGAGCTCAATCCTGGAGTGTTGGGGGGGGCCAGGGAGGTGGGTGATGGAGAAATGGATACAGAACCTATGATCCAACGAAGCGATGGTTGGCCTTGAAACCAACCACGTGCCCCAGTGCACAAGCAGCATGTGTGTGCATGGTGAAGTACTGACAGAAATCCAACCACAGGCACCATATGCATATTCGTTTGTAATTCTTGTGCAGAATATTCCGGCAACTGGCAATGCAAGGGTTTGGGATGGTGACCGGTAATGACAGGTTGGACGCTGAGAGGACAGAGGGGCGTTATCTAGATCTAGTTTTAGATTAGAGCTGACCCATTTAAGATGGAGATGGTGAGAGTCTTCTCACAGGAGGTTGTGACCCTTTGGAATTCTCGACCACCAACAATGTCGTGCCAGAGTCTTTGATTGTGGTCAGAGCGGAGATTGTAGAGAGTCAAGGGTCGTGGGGAGAGGTTGTCGAAAGTGGTGATAGGGCCGAAAATGGAACAGCCATGGTATTATTGAATGGCCGAGGACCCTCAGGATCGAGTGGCCAACCCCTGCTCCTCTTCCTTATGGTCATAGCAAAGGAAAAGAGGTCGTGGAGGCTGCTGGCTTTGAAGAGGCACAGTTGAGAGATAAGATAAGATATCTTTATTAGTTACATGTACATCAAAACACACAGTGAAATGCATCTTTTGTGTAGAGTGTTCTGGGGGCAGCCCGCAAGTGTCGCCACGCTTCTGGCGCCAACATAGCACACCTGCAACTTCCTAACCCGTACGTCTTTGGAATGTGGGAGGAAACCGGAGCACCCAGAGGAAACCCACGCAGATACGGAGAGAACGTACAAACTCCGGGATGTTGCCTGGATTAGAGAGTATTAGCTATAAGCAGGGGTTGGACAAACTTGGGCTGTTTTCTCTGGAGTGTCAGAGGCTGAGGGGCATCTTGATAGAAATTTATAAAATTATGAGAGGCATAGACAGGGTAGGTAGTCAGACTCTGTTTCCCAGGGTGGAAATTGTCAAATACTAGAGGGCATGCATCTAAGGTGAGAGGGGGAAAGTTTAAAGGAGATGTGTGGGGCAAATTTTTACAGTGGTGGGTGCCTGGAATGTGCTGCCAGGGGTGGTGATATAAGCACAGCAATGTTTAAGAGGCATTTAGACATACACATGAACTGGCAGGGAACAGAGCGATGCAGACCATGTGCAGACAGATAGCATCAGATTGGCACCCTGGCCGGTGCAGACATGTGGGCTGAAGGGCCTGTTTCTCTGCCGTACTGTTCCATGTGCTCTGTTCTAGGATAATTTTAGTGTAAATTTTAGTTAAGCTTTGCTGTTGGATTTCCTAACCTTAAGTTTGTTATGTTTGGAATGTTAGCCTGCCAGTGTCACGTTCATCAGGTGGTCAGCTGCAAGTGGTTCCTTGAGTTACTGTCAGCAGACTCACAACTTGGGATTCTGGTGGTAAAAGTATACACGGGTTCTGCTTACATACAGGATTCCCATGGAGAGCAATTTCTACTGAATATAAAGTATGGGAATTTGTTGAAGTAGGGTGCTGTTTGTAGATTTAACAATAAAGTAACAACGATTTCATCCATAACTTCATTTGATTTCCCTTCGCTTTAGTGTTAAAGCTACAAAAATTGGGATATTTCAAGCAGTAACACATTAATAAGAAGTATTAATAAAAGGAGAAGAATTAGGTTTCTTAGATAATTGAGGGCTGCTGAGTACTGTTGCAGCCATTCGTTTGCCGTGTGGGAGCTACAGGTCACTTCACGTGTTCTGGGAACTTTGCCCTTGCAGTTGCTGCTTGAGGTCTGAACGCAGTGGAATTACAGGAGGACAGGGGCGGAGTGAGACCAGCCGTGGGTACTAATGGAAGTGAAAAGGAGTATTTAAACATGGGATAGGCACCTATTGGCTGTTATTTGAGCAATATCCTCCCTTCACTGGCACATATCCAATGGCACTGTGAACTATCACACACCTTTGTAACTACACTAATCACACACCCATGCAGCCACTAATAAATTGGGCAATTAGTATTATTAGCAACTTGTACCTGGTGCAATAAAATGTGAGGCTGCCAAAACTAGAAGAATGGAAGCTGGTTCCGAACCTTACCCGTGGGAGCCTCAGGAATGCTCAGAGCAAAGCATTTGGTTTGGTGAGGAAGGGATCTGGAGATGGGTTGAGCTCAGTGCTGGGGTGCTGAGGGGGAACACAGGACTGGCTACAGAACCTACGATCCTCGAGAAGGGACGGTTGGCCTTGAAAGCGGCCACCCACCTCAGTGCACAACAAGCAGTGTTAGGGGCAGTGACGTACATGGTGAAGCACCCTGCAGCAAAACATCCCCCGTGCACCATCTGCTCGACTCTGTACACACGTAACTTCTGCAGAGGATATGTGACCACTGGGTTACACAGGAGTATTAAATGAGCGGAAGAGAAACCTGTAGTGACTGTTCCTTTGTTGGAGACTATAGTCACATCAGAGGAGGGATCAGGGCAGTCGGTATGTAACAGAGGGGAATAAAGACTTGAAATTGGACCCCTGATAGGAAGGAGGTAAGGGGACTGACAAGCTGTTAGAAGAAGGGCTGGAAGAAAGTTGTGGATAGAATCCCCGGAGCTCTGGAGTGACGAACTTATAGAAAATGGTTCAGATTCTGAGGGGCAAACACAGAATGGTTTCTGAGAGGATGTCGTTCTGAGTGAGGTTATCTAGAACATGCAGGTACAACATGGGATCCCCCACTTAAGACGGAGAAGAGGAGGAATTTCTTCTGAGAGGGTGATGAATCTTTGGAATTCTCTTTTCTGGAGACCTGTGGAGGTGACGTCATTGAAGATTGACTGGCATTTGAACTACCAGAGACACAAGAGGCTGCAGATCTGGGATCAGGAGCAACAAACGAGCTGCTGGGGGAACTCAGCGGGTCGGGCAGCGTCTGTGGAGGGAGATGGACAGTCGACGTTTCAGATCGAGACCCCTTCATCTGGACTGAAAGACAGAGGGGAGATGGCCCGTATGGTGAGGGGGAGGGATGGAGCAAGATTGGCAAACGATAGGTGGATCTAGGTGAGGAGGGGAGGGTGGGAATAGAAGCTGGAAGGTGCTAGGTGGAGGCAATAAAGGGCTGCAGATGGATCTGATAGGGGACGAGGGCGGAGCATGGAACTAAATGAGGGAGGTGGGGAGGGGACCCAGTGGGAGGAGTGTGTGGGTGGACTGGGATACGGGGGGAGGAACAGGGTGATGGGAGGGGGGGTGGGGGGGTGTAGGAGGAACCGGGTAGATCAGGAGGAGGGAGAAAAGGGACAGAGGGAGAGCAGGTTACATGAAACTGGAGAATTCAATGTTCATGCCATCAGGCGGAACGTGAGGCATTGTTCCTCTAACTTACACGTGGCCTCACCCTGGCAGTGGAGGAGCCCGAGGACAGACAGGTCGGGGTGGGAATGGGGACGGGAATTAAAACCAGGAGTCCCAGACGGGAACGGCGGGCAGAACGCAGGTGCTCGGCAAAGCGGTTGCCTGGTCCGCACCTGGCCTCGCCGATGTAGAGGAGGCCACATCAGGACCACCGAATACAGAAGGCAAGGTTGGAGGAGATGCAGGTGAATCTCTGCCTCACCTGGAAGGGCCGTTTAGGGCCCCGGAATTTGAACTACCGGGGAGTCGAGAGGGTGAGAAGGTGGTGTTGAAACAAAAAGGCAAGAAAGAAAAAGAACAATGTTTTTTTGACCATTGAGGTGGTGCAGCCATTCCTAGGGCATGTGGGTGCTCCAGGATATTTGGTGTGTCCTGGAGAACTTTGACTTTCAGGTCACTATGACAGACCAGGGTTTGAATGTAGGGGAATTGAGATCGATTATGGGTGCATTGAAGGTATCAATAGAAGTGAAAAGGTCGTCTCAACGTGAGAGTGGCATTTGTTGGTGACCTGTTGGGCAACGAGGAGAATGGAGGACCTGGCATTTTGACTGACACAACGCACAAGGCACTGGATTTTAATCACGCACCTTTGTAACTACATTAGTCACATCCCTTTGCAGCTACTAATGAAAGGGTGAGTAAAGGAAGGGAGTGTTAATAGTGAGCTCACAGCCAAATAGACCTTGTACCTGGCACACTAAACTGTGAAGGTGCTAAAACTAGAAGATCGGAAGCTGCTCCCAACTTTAGAGTCATTGAGGGTGAAGACTTCCTAAAATCTGTCCAGGATAATTTTCTAGAGCAATGTGTTTCTGGTCCAACAAGGAAGGAGTCATTGCTGGATCAGGGGAATGAGGTGGGTCATGTGCATAAAGTTTCAGTGGGGGAACATTTAGGTAATAGTGATCGTAAATTAGTTAGATTTAGTTTAGCTGTGGAAAAGGAGAAAGAGCAATCCAAAGTAAAAATAACTAATTGGAAGAAGGCCAATTTCAATGTGATTGGCCCAGGGAAAGTGGAGCCTAAAATTAACAGGCAACACTGTTACAGAAAAACAGACTGCCTTCAGGGAAGAAATGTTTCAGATACAGTTGAGACGTTCCCATTAGAAGCAAAGATGAACGAATAATTCCCAAGCTCCCCGGATGACGAAAGAGATACCGAGGAAGATAAAGCAAAAAGAGGCTGCTGTTGACCAGTGTGAGGTTGCAAGAACCGGGCTGACGAGAGAGGAATCAGACAAGAAGTGAAAATTAACATTAAGGGCAAAGAGAATGAATAAGAAAAGATCAGCTACAGCGTAAATGGGGATCCAAAGTTGTTCCATAAGCATCTAAATTGTGAAAGGGTAATACATGGAGGAGTGGGACCAATTCAGGACAAAACAGGAACTTATTTGCTGAGAGCAGTGTTGAATTGAGATACTAAACGAGTACTTTGAATCTGTCCTCACCAGCAATAGGATGCTTCCAAAGTAATAGTGAAGGAGGTGGTAGTTGAGATACTGGATGCATTAAGAATTGATAGCAGGGAGGTGTGAGAAAAGTTGGTTGGAAAAGTAGGTAAGTCACCAGGACTGGATGGGGGACATCCTAGATTCTGAGGGAAGTACGAGGGGAAATCTTAGACACACCGATCAGTATCTCTCAATTCTCTTTGGATATGAGGGTCATACCAGAGGACTGGAAAGTGGTGAAAGTTATTCCCTTGTCCAAAACAGAACATACAGTAAGGACAACCCAGCAAGTACAGACCTGAGAGTGTAACTACAGTGGTGGGTAAGTTTTTGTAAACTTTGATCTGAAACATGATTAAGAATCACTTGTACAAAAGTGGATTAAATGAAGCAAGGTGGCGTGGATTTGCTTAGGTCAAATTGATAGCACTTTTTGATGGGGTGCTGATTAAGACGATGGGGGTAATGCAGGTGATGAGGTGTGCATGGAGTTCCAGATGGCTTTCAATAAGGTGCCACATAACAGGCTTATCATACAGTCATTGAGTTGTACACACAGAAACAGGCCATTCAGCCCACCACGTCCCTGCCGACCTTCTCACCCACCTACACGAATCCCATTCGCCCGCACTAGATCTGTATCCTTTTACGCCTTGACTATTTAAAAGTTTGCCGAAATGCTTTGTATGTGTAGTAATTGTATCTTATTCCACCTCTGGCAGTGAGTTCCAGATGTCAACCACTCTCTGTGTAAAAAAAACTTGCCCCTTTAAAATCCCCTTTAAAATCCCTTCCTCTCACTTTAAAACTACGCCTTCTTGTTTTTGATACCCCTACCACAGGAAAAAGATTTTGACCATCTACCCTGCCTACGTTTCTTACAGTTTTATACCTCTGTCAAGTCACCCCTCCAGCCTCCTTCGCCCCAGGGAAAACAAGCCCAGCCTGTCCAATCTCTCCTCATAACTAAAGTCCTCCAATCCAGGCAACATCCAGGTGAGTCTCCTCTGCGCCCTCTCCAGTGCAGCCACATCCTTCCGATACTGTGGTGACCAGAACTGCACACAGTTTTCCAAGTGCAGTTGTACAGTTGCAACATAATGTCCCAACATAATGCCCCAACCTATGAAGCCAAGCATGCCATATGACTTCTTCCCCACCCTATCGACCTGTGCTTCCACTTTGAGGGAACTATGGGTTTGGACCACAAGGTCCATCTATTCATCAACAATCTTTAGTGCCCTGCCATTTACTGTATATGTCCTACCCCTATTTGACTTCTCAAAATGCATCACCTTGCACTTGTTGGGATTAAATTCCATGAGCCAACAAACTTCCCTGCTATCCACCAATCTTAATGTCATCTCAAAACGAACTAATCATACCTTCTACATTCACATCCAAGCCATTAATATATGTAACAAACAACAAGAGTCCCAGCACCAATCCCTGTGGTACACCACTGGTCACAGACTTCCGATCAGACAACCATCCCTCCACCACTGCCCTCTGCCTCCCATCACCAAGCCACTTTTGGATCCAGTAGCCAGCGTGTCTTGGATACCACGTGCCTTAACCTTCTGGACCAGCCTACCATGCAGGACATAGAATAGTACTGTACAGGAACAGGCCCTTTGGCCCATCATGTCTGGCCCAACCATGATGCCAAATGAAACTAGTCCCATCTGCTTGCACATGACCCATTTCCCTCCATTCCCTT
Source organism: Pristis pectinata (assembly GCF_009764475.1). Taxonomy (NCBI): domain Eukaryota; kingdom Metazoa; phylum Chordata; class Chondrichthyes; order Rhinopristiformes; family Pristidae; genus Pristis; species Pristis pectinata. Next base: position 34,101,478 of record NC_067425.1, on the reverse strand, counting down.
CATGTTCATGTACCCGTCTAAATGCCTCTTAAGCACCACCATCGATTCTGCTTCCAACCTTGTCAGATGCCTTACTAAAGTCCTCATAGACACATCTGCCACAGGGCTTTCATCAATCTCCCCTGTCGCCTTCTCAAAAAACGATAGTGATCAATTGCAGCAGGATCTGAATAGGCAGGTGGGATGGGCAGGTGAGTGGCAGATGAAGTTTAATAGGGAGAAATGTGAGGTGATGCATTTTAGTGGGAAGAATCAGAAGAGGCAATATAGAATAAAGGATCCTGTTCTAAAATAGATGCATGAGCAGGAGGACAAATGGGTGGAAAAGCCATTGAAAGTAGCAGGAGAAGCTGAGGAAGTAGTTAATAAGGCTTGCCCAATTCTGGGCTTTATCAATAGAGACATAGACTATAAAAGCAGAGAAGTCACACTGAACTTTATAAAACATAGGTCCAGCCCTAACTGGAGTATTGTATTCAATTCTGGTCGCCTCGTTATTGGAAAGATCTGAAGTCATTAGAGAGGGTTCAGAGAGATTTACAGGAATGGGGCAAGCACTACAGCTACCAGGATAGAGAGATGGGGGCTGTTTTCTTTAGAGAAAAAAAGGCTCAGGGAAGATCTGATAAGATATCTTTATTAGTCATATGTACATCAAAACACACAGTGAAATGCATCTTTTCTGTAGAGTCTTCTGGGGGCAGCCCGCAAGTGTCGCCACGCTTCCGGCACCAACATAGCACGCCCACAACTTCATAACTCGTACGTCTTTGGCATGTGGGAGGAAACCAGAGCACCCGGAGGAAACCCACGCAGACACGGGGAGAACGTACAAACTCCTTACAGACAGTGGTCGGAATTGAACCCAGGTCGCTGGCGCTCTAAAGCGTTACGCTAACTGCTACACTACCGTGCCTGCCCAAAGTATATAAAATAATGGATAGAATGGATGGCAAGAAGATCTTCCCATTGGTGGGGGGGGGGGGGTCGAGAAGGACAGCTGACATGAATAAAGTGGAAGAGAATTAACAGTGACACAAGGAGAATCTTTTATAGGTGGTGTGTGGTTGGAATCTGGAATTCATTGCCTTCGGATGTGGTGGAGGCAGGTTCTACTGGGGCCTTCAAAAGGGCATTCCATAAATATACGGTGAGGAAAGGTTTGCAAGGCTATGAAGAAGCACTAGAATTATTGGGTTACTCTGGGATAGAGCTAGCTCAAACACAGTGGGTCGCAAAAGACCCTGGTGCTGTAACCTTTCAATGTTTCAAGGAAAGTTTGACAGACATTTGAACTACAAGGGACTCGAGGAGAGAGAATGAGACAGTGGTTTTGACACAGGACTGGAAATGCTGTGATCTTATTGAATGGCAGAGCAGCCTCAAGGGGCAATTGGCGGACTCCTGCTCCTTTATCTTATGGTAAGAGTTGAGCAGTAATAGAGCATCCAGCAGCTTTGAAGAAGACACACTTACGAGGGGTGACTCTTGGTGACATCCTAGCTGCTGAAGTGGAGAGTAAAGAGATTGCAGGGTTTCTTGTGGCCGTTGACACGGAAATAAATGAAGGGATGATGTTTATCGGAGGGACTGGATTCTACCAGAAGGGTACAGTGAGCAATTTATACAATTTTATAAAACCCAGATTATGAAGGGAGAAGTAATTTCATTTTCTCAATTTAGTTTCTTGCCTTATGATAAGTTTCAGTGTTTGATCTTATTTGGAAATTTCACTTAAAATGTCCCCTTTGAATTTATTTAAACATCATGGGATTAAAGAAAGCAGAGGATGGGGAAGGGCTATCTAATCAATCACGGGTGTGTCAGTGTCAGCTTTCCAGCTGGAGTTATCTTCCACAATTGTATTTTTCTCTCCCCTTTATATAGTCTTATATTTTAATGCAATTCTTTGTATGTAGATGTTATAAAACTGAAAGGTTCTAAGATACATTTTTACATTAAGTAACTGGGTGAACTAGCTTAGGGAACTCCTGCCTGTTCAACACGTGACATGAGATTTTTTAACACTCATCAGGTGTTCAGGACCTGAGATCCTTGCCTTAGTCCAAGGACGATATCTTGAATGATGCAACTTGGAGTCCTTAGCACAGAGTGCAGCAGTCCACTGGGAAAGTACAGTACGGGAATTTATTGAGCATGGAAATTTGTGGGAGGGTAAATTTATTAGAAAATTAAGTTTTCCTGTTAGAATTTCCTAATCTTAACTGGTCGTTACATTTGGACCGTTAAGCTGCCAGTCTCAGAGTTAATTAGGTGATCATATGAAACTGAATTGCTGTCAGCCGACTCAGAGTTTAGGATCCTGGTATATGTCTACATGGGTTCTGCTAACACACTGATTTTTCATAGAGTGAAATTTCTTCCAATTGTAAGTCACAAGAATTCAGCGAAGTAGGGGAAGAGGAAGGAGGGTTTTAAAAAAAAACAGGCTTAAATTAATAGCCAGTTTTGGGCCCCACATCTTAGGAAGGATGTGCTGACGTTGGAGAGGGTTCAGAGGAGATTTACGAGAATGATTCCAGGAATGAAAGGGCTTAAGTATGATGAGCGTTTGTCGGCTCTTGGACTGTACTCGCTGGAGTACAGAAGGATGAGAGGGGACCTCGTAGCGACATTTAAAATGTTGACAGGTAAGGATAGAGTAGATGTGGCTAGGCTGTTTCCCTTGGTGGGCGTGTCCAGGACCAGAGGGCACAATCTTAGAATTAGAGGGTACAGTTTCAAGACAGAGATGAGGAGAAGTTTCTTTACCCAGAGGGTGGTGAAATTGTGGAACTCCTTGCCACGCACAGCAGTGGAGGCCAGATCAGTGGGGGTATTCAAGGAGGAGATAGACAGATATCTAAATAGTCAGGGTATCAAGGGATATGGGGATAAGGCTGGCAAATGGGATTAGAATAGTTTTTTTTTCTCTCTTCTTTTTTTCCCACCCCATTTCTTTTTCCCTTGGAGCAGACTCGATGGGCCGAATGGCCTGCTTCTGCTCCCTTATCTTGTGATCTTGTGAATAATAATAAAATAAATATTTAGTTACTACCTTTGCTTCGCATTTAAATTTACAAAGATTTGAATAATTCAATACAGGGGAATAAATTAATACAGAGCATAAATAAAACAGCCAAAAGGAGAAGAAGGAGATTCCGTAGACCACTGGTGCTGGCTGAGAACTGTTGCATCCATTCCTGTGTCACGTGGTGCTACAGGAGACTTCACATGGAGTCATAGAGCGATACAGCATGGATACAGGCCCTTCGGCCCACCCAGCTAGTCCCAATTTCCTGCGTTCAGCCCATATCCCTCCAAGCCCCGTCCCTCCATGTACCTATCCAAGTGCTTCTTAAATGATACTATTGTACCTGCCTCGCCCACTTCCTCTGGCAGCTCGTTCCATACACTCACCACCCTCTGCATGGAAAAAGTTACCCCTCAGGTCCCCTTTAAATCTTTCCCCTCTCGCCCTAAACCTATGCCCCCTAGTTTTGGACTCCTCTACGCTGGGGAAAAGATTGTGACCATCCACCTTATCTGTGCCTCTCGTAAGTTTAAACACTTCTATAAGGTCGCCCCTCATTCTCCTACGTTCCAGCCTGGCCAACCTCTCCCTATAACTCAGGCCCTCTAGTCCTGGCAACATCCTCGCAAATCCCTGCACTCTTTCCAGTTTAACCGCATCCTTCCTATAACAAGGAGACCAAAACGGTACACAGTACTCCAAGTGCGGGCTCACCATCAACTTATACAACTGCAACATGATGACCCAAATCCTATCCTCAGTGCCCTGACTAACGAAGGCCAGCAGGCTAAATACCTTCTTCACCACCCTGTCGACCTGTGACGCTGCTTTCAACAAACTATGCACTTGTACTTCTATGTTCAGGGGACTTTGGTCATGAAATCATTGCGTCAGACTAAAGTCTGAACACAGTGGAATTACAAGAGGCCAGGGCGAAGTGAGACCAGTCGCGTGCGCATCGTGGGTGCTAAGAGAAGTAGAGGGTGATTTACAATGCGCAGAAGGCATTTATTGGCTGCCATTTGGGTGGTGTCCTCTTTTCACTGGCAGGTATCCAGTGACGCCATGAACTAACCACACACCCATTCTGCTGCTAATAAAGGGGTGATTAGTATTATTAACAACCGCACACCCAAGATGGACCTTGTACCTGGTGCAATAAGATGTGCGAGTGCAAAAAACTAAAGCTGGCTCCTAACATCACTTACCCCAGGCAGCCTCATGAACACTCACTGGAAGGGGTATGGGAATAAAGGGAAGAAATCCAGGTCAGAGAAGACAACCACTGTTGATGAGCTGTGGTCAGTGAGAGGTATGTGGAACTAGGGACAGGATCTATGATCGCCGAGAAGGGATGCTTGGCATTGAAGCTACTCACCCACCTCAACACACAACATATAGGTGTATTCATAGTGAAACACCCTATCGAAATCTATCCCCTAAACACCATCTATGTTCATTTGTAACACTTGCAAGGAATATTTGGCCAACTGGTAATGCAGGCGTTTAGGATTTTGACGGGCACTGGTAGTGTGGCTGCTGAGATGTTTCCCCTCGTGGGATCACGTAGGCCTAATGGTCAAAGTTTCAGAATAAGGGCTCATCCATTTAAGATGGAAATGAGGAGAAATTTCTTCCCTCGGAGAAGAACTACCACAGAGGCTCTGGGGATGGAGTCACTGAAAATATTCAAGGCAGATTTGTCAGACGTTTGAATGAGAAGAGAGCCAAGAAGTGTGTGGGGGTGGAGATTGGGAAACCGGTGTTGAGGCCGAGATTGGAACAGTCACTACCTTACTGAATGGCCGAGCAGCTTCAGGAGGCTGAGGCAGAGAGCCAGCGACGGTCGGACTTCCACAGAATTAGATGCAGACGCAGTGAAGAGATGTACCTCTTGGCACAGTGCAAGCAGCTAAAGTGGTGGCTAAAGAGATTAAGGGGTAACTTATGGGCTGCTGAAGTGGAAATAAGGGAAGGGGTGGTGTTTAATGGAGGCAAATGGACGGTACCAGAAGGATACTGGGCAGAATTTATACAAATGGCTTACAGAGGGCCAGGGACAATTCACCCTGGTCTGGAGGGAACATGACAAAGGGTGGAGGGGAAGTTGGCTGATTGCTTACTTCCAGGATGATGTCAGAGGGTATTAGGAAAATTAGTTATTTTAATTATTCATTTTTCAGGACGTGGGCATAGTTGGAAATGTCAGCATTTATTGTCCCTACCTAAATGCTCTGAGAAAGTGATGGTGAGCCACTTTCTTGAAGGAATGCAGTTCTCTGTGTTACGTACCAGCAACAATAGAAACACACCGAGTCATGTACAAGTGTTAAAAGCTATTTTATTAACAACTACTTGTAATGATAAGAAAAGTAAAAACGTTAGAGATCAAACATTAACCCCAAAAATAAACTCGAAGTGTGTGTGGCAAATTCCCAAACCCCAAGTCCAGGAATAGTTCTCAAAGTTCAGTTCAGCAAGTCATAAGGTGAAACGTGAGCAAAGGCTTTTGCAAAACCACCATTGACTGAAGACAAAATGTAGAGAGAAATTACTGAATCCACATGTTCCACAATGGAACCCATATGACACCTCGATCTTTGATGGTCTCCATTGCTCCGTTCCAAAGTACCTGCCACCCTGAAGGCATTCGAGCGTGGCCGTCCACAGAAATATCTGTTTCCCACTACAGGTTAACGACAAAGTGGACTCCACTTGTTTGCTCCAAAAATCCATACATGGATTGTAGGGACAGACACAGCTATCGTTCTTCATCCATAGATCCAGAGACCAGCAGTCAGTCTCTCTCTCTTCCAACTCACTTTGACTCACTGAGCAAAACCGTCAGCACGTTGTAATCTTGCTGTCGTGACGACAACACACACACACTACTACTCTACGGTCCATGTCTTAAAGGGACATTCACCAAATAGCAACCTGTAGGTACTCTCACATTACTGAGTTCCATGACTCAGACCTGAAGGACCAATGAGATATCTCTGCAGCTTGGAGGGGAACGTGAAGGTGGTGGTTTCTGCATGCGCCTGCTACCCTTGTCCTTTTTGGTAGTAGAGGTTACAGGTCTGGGGGTGCTGTTGGAGTAGCCTAGGCGAGGCTATTTTGTAGATGGTGCGCACTGCAGTTACTGTGCACTGGCATTGAAGGAAGGAAATGTTCAGGGTGATGGATGGGGTGCCAATCAAGTGGCCTGCTTTATCCTGAATGTTACTGAGCTTCTTGAGGGTTGTTGAAGCTGCACTCATCCAGGCAAGTGGAGAGTACTCCATCACACTCCTGGATTGTGTGTTATTGATGCTGGAAGGTCTTTGGGCTGTCTGGTGAGTCACTTACCAGAGAATACTTGCTCTTGCAGCCACTATATTTATGTTGCTGATGCAGTTGAGTTTTTTGGTGATCAATAGTTACCCACAGGATGCATATAGTGGGGGACACAGTGATGGTAATGTCCGTGAGTGTCAAAAGTGGGTAGTTAGAGACACAAGAGACACTGCAGATGCTGGAAATCTGGAGCAACACACACAAAATGCTGGAGGAACTCAGCAGGTCAGGCAGCATCTACGGAGGGAAATGAACAGTCAACATTTTGGGCTGAGACCCTTCATCAGGACTGGAAAGGAAGAGGGCAGAAGCCAAAATAAAAGGGTGGGGGAGGGGGAGGAGCACGAGCTGGCAGATGTCCAGGTGAGGGGGGAAGGTAGGGCGGTTGGGAGGGGGGAAGTGGGAATGATGCGAGAAGCTGAGAGGTGAGAGGTGGAAGAGGCAAAGAGCTGAAGAAGAAGGAATCTGATAGGAGAGGACGGTGGGTAGTTAGACCCTCCTTCATTGGAGATGGTCATTGTCTGGCATTTTTCTGTCACACTTTTTAGGTTGCCACTTATTAGCCAATGCCTGAATGTTGTGTTTGGTCTTTCTGCATGCAGGAAGGGGCTGCTTCATGTGCTGAAGAGTCTCAAATGGGATTGAACATCGTGCAACCAGTAGTGAACATCCCCACTTCTGATCTTGTGAAGGAAGGTCACTGATGAAGCAGCTGAAGGTGGTTGGGCCCAGGACATTGCCCTGAGGAACCCCTGCACTGATGTCCTGGGGCTGGTATAGCTCACCTTTGACAACTGCAACTATCTTCCTTTGTGTGAGGTACGACTCCAATCACTGAAGTACCTTCCCCTCGATGCCCATTGACTTTGCTTTTCAGTGCTCCTTGATATCACCCTTGGGTAAATGCTACCGTGCTTGCAAGAGCTGTCATTCTCACTTCACCACTGGAGTTCAGCTCACTGGTCTGCATTTGGACCAAGCTACGGTGATGCCTGGAGCTGAGTGGTCCTGGAGAAACAGCAGTTAGACGTCAGAAAGCAGGTTATTGGCGAATAAGTGCTGCTTGTTAGCGCTGTCAAATGACACCCTCTGATAAGTCCTGATGATTGAGAGTGGACTTCTTGGGCAATAATTAGCTGAACTGGATTTGCTCTGCTTTTTTGTGACCAGGGTATAACTGGGTAAAATCTTGCACAAGGTCAAGAAAGTGCTGCTGTCGTGACTGTATTGGGTCAACAGAACTCGAGGCACAGCTAGTTCTGAAGCACAGTACTTGGGGATTATAACCGGGATGTTGTCTGCTGCATCCAGTGCTCTTGGTCATTTGTGGCTATCTCATGGAGTGAATTGAGTTGGCTGGTTACTGGTGGGGATCTCAGGAGGAAGCAGAGATGGGCAACACAGTCAGCACAGACGAGTTGGGCCGAAGGGCCTGCTTCCCTAGTGTCTGACTCCATGGAATATCCTTCTGGCTGAACCTGGCTGCGAATGCTTCAGCTTTTTAGTGCTCACATGCTGATCCACATCATTGCTGAGAACAGGGATGTTCTTGGAGGCTTCTCTCCTCCTTAGCTGTTGAATTATGCTCCAGCCTGCATCAGTAGGTGTGGTGCTGCTAACCTGGACCCCAACAAACACAATGTCCCTCAAGGATACACACAAAGGATTGAGGGTGCTGGTACTGTGGGCAGATAAATCGAGGGAAAATGGCCTGTATTCTATAACCTGCAGTTATCCAGGAGAGTGGAAAGAATGAACCAGATGTTCAAGGAAAAATTATATGACAGATTTGTAAAGTCTCTGGAAAATCCTGATATCCTCATACAAAGGGGTGGGCTGGGTGAAGGGTGCTGAGAAACTGTTGCTCAACCCTACCCACCTCCAAGAATAGGATATGGGGGAATCAGGTAATAGTGAGGAACAATGCCCCAGTTTTGGGGCAGAGGGGGGAAAGAAGTATTTGAACCTCTGTGTAAGGACCCTTATAACATTGGAGGGAGAGCTAGCAGCAGTATGATTACCAGAGAGAGCAAGGTGTTTCCACATCAATCAATGTAATATGTTTTCTAATGCGGAGGAAGGAAGCAAAGAAGGCAGAGGGGAGAGGGTTGGATGGCAATGTTATGGAATGGGGCACAGCAAGTAATCTCAACTGATCTTGTGTGCTGGAAACGTGACAGGAGAGTGTGTTAGAGAATGGGATGCTGTTCAACTTCATCAGCAGTAGAAGGTCTCAGAATTGAGTGGTCAAGAGAGATGGAAAGCTGCATCACAGGACATTAGGGATCTATGATGGGGGTGGGGGGGGGGGTGTAAGTATGAAATGTGGCATAACCTCCAGTGACCTCCCAAGGGAAAGTGACTTCATAACAGGGTGTCGAGTCAAAGCACTGAGAACTCTTAACAGGTTTGATAATGGTAAAGATGGGGAAGAACGTACAGTATAACTTTCAATACGTCGATCATTTGCAGCAGGCAGGACTACAGGTGCCTAAATATGCAAAGCAAAAATGGTAACAAAAGACAGGTGAAAGATGATTTTGCTCAGTTAAACCAAAATAACAAAAGGAGAAAAGAGAAATTTTACAGAACGGTGAGGTACAGCATGATATGGGCTGATTAATGACACAGCTGTCAGATTTAACACAGAAACCTCATTGGCAATCAGTGTGAATAATGCTGAATTACAAAGGGAAGTGTAGACCGAAAGATGCAATTAAAGAAAACGTTGTTGGAAGACAATGATAATCAGGAACATCAACTGGGAGGTTCAGGTTATGTCACTGCATCTACAGGAAATTACTTAGGAATTGGAAGCACATGCCTAGGCAGCTAACTTGTCACATAGACAAGGGCAAAAATGATTCTATGAAGGCAGCTTATGAGTGCAGATTGTTTAGGTCCTGGTTACTAGAACAAACTAGAGAGAGTATAAGCCTTTTAAAGAGATGGGAGATTCTCTTCTGGATAAATAATCAACATTTGCAAGCCTTGTGAACCTATGAGAATGCTTTGAATCCTTTCAGCTCCATCGACCTGCAGACTATAAGGAAGGGAAGGGCACAGTAAGAAGAATACCAGTGATACCCAAAGGAGGGGTTATGTCTCATATCAAGTGAAGAATGAGAAAGAATGTTTATTAAAAATCAACAAATGAGTTATGTTTTGGTAGGTGTCCACCTAGAAGTCTGCAGGAAGAGCATGGTTAACTGTACTTACAAGATTGGTAATTGGTGCAGATTGCAGCACCTGCAGACTCCTGCATCTCCATCTTACATTATTGGCACTGGCTGGCTGGACAATAAGGGAAGTTTGTGGCCTATATACCAAGAAATTGACCAAAACTTAACATCCCAGCAAGCCATTAGCAAGGGGTGTGTGATGTACACAATGTGAGAGCAAAGAGACAGGAGAGGACTGGCGTGTATTTGCTGAAATTATCTCTTTCTCTTGTTGAATCCCTGTAGTTTTTAACTATCCAAAAATTCTGATTTTTCCATGACAGCCTAGACTCCAAGAAGTCTGGATTAATTCCCAGTCTTTGGAAATGCTAACGGTCACATTTAAGATGAAGCCCATTAAACAGCTCTTCAAAAATGTAGACAAAGTCAGAGACATTTTGATTAAAGCACCACTATGTGGTACTTAAAGAATGGTATTATAGCTGGCACTGTGGAACAGATGGTAGAGCTTCAGGAACTGGGCTTCAGTTTGGACCTCCAGTGCTGCCTCTGTGGAATTTGCATGTTGCCACTGTATCCAGTGGGTTTCTTCCCACATCCCAAAAACTAGTGGGTTAGGAGGTTAATTGGCCACTGTAAATCCCCCTTGTGCAGATGTAAATGGGTGCTTGATGGTCAGCATGGACTTTGTGGGCTGAAGGGCCTGTTTTTGTGCGCCATGATTCTATGGTAGATCAATGTTGTCAGTGACAATAGTGAGGTTAACTGCAGCTTTTACCACACACAAATGAAATGAGGACATGTTCTGCTGACATTGAATATGCCTACTGACACTGCCAAGCATTCCTTTAAACTACAACATCCGTGATAAATATGTAAATTATAATTCAAGGTGCATGGATTTATTGATATAAATGGCATTATAATTAGAAATAATGAAGAGAATTTAAATTACGGTTGCATTATAAATTAGATAATATTGTAGATACCTTTCAAGCTATTAAATCTTTTTAAAAAACAGAAACATTTCCAAATCTTGTTTTGACAATGGAGGAATGTTTGCACTGACAGTCGTTATATACCAGTTCAGTAATAAGGGTCAGAGACATCTGTGATCTTTTTCTTTAGGACAACTTCCTCCCACTTAGAAAGCTGATGTACAAAATCACGATGTGGGCGAATGGTTGCTTTACACTTCTGTACATGTGCCCAGACATCCTAAGGAAAAGGAACATGGAGGTACATGCAACTCATCTGCAAACCCAGGTTTCAAAAAGTAGCAATAAAACAAAATACTTTGTCTATTTCTCATCAAGCTATTCAGCAAGCTGTGGAGGACTCAATATTCCTGTCTGCAACAATGGTAGGGTTTATATGTGATTGAGGGGTCGGTGAGGAGTGGAGAATTCGGCAATGTGTGCACCTGCCTCCTTTCCAGACCTTTTGCCGATTATTATTCAGTAATATTTCTTTGAATTGTAATCTTTCTTTAGCCAGCTGTCAAAATAGCCAGTTCTGTTTGGATCAGTTCTGCATGGATCAGTTCTGCATGATTCCAGTGATTTCTACACTGGTCTCCACCAGCTCTGTCGATGATAGACCCAAAAAGAGCTCTAATGCTGATGTTAACTCAGACCTGTGAGAGTTCAACTAGAAGTGAGATGGACACAATTGCAAGTAATCACTGCAAACAAACTGTGGTCAGACTAAACAAAATAGGAATTGATTATCAAGGTTCACTGGTCCCGAGTCCCTATAATTAAGTATCTTAGTTCCATCATAGGAAAGATCTCATTTAAAGAAGGTTTGAAATTATAAATGTTAAAGAAAAAAGAAAATGGAAATCCAATCTCAAACTATAGAAAGGAGAAATTTTTACTCCCTGCGTGAGTTGGTGGTTAAGAAAAGGATTCCAATAAAAAAGCATTTAACCTGGAGAACTAGGAGTTGTCATAGAGTAAATGTTTCTCATGAAAGCATCCAAAAACAAAAGCAGATTGCATTTCATCTTAGAAAAGATAATGTTTTTGGTTTCCTATTCTGTACTAATTCAGCCATTTCACTGCTGGCCAGAAATGTTGGGTTCAGAAAGGATTTTATATTCACATTGACCGATGTCACTGAAAGGAAAATCGTTCTGGGGATACAGTCTGACAGAGTGGCATCGTTAGTGATGGAAAGTCAACAAACTGCAGATTCCAGATGTCTGAAATAAAACTGCAAGTACTGGAAATGCTCAGCAGGCAGCAAATGTGGGGAGGGAAACCAAGTTAGTGTTTAAGATCAATAGTCTTTCATGAGAACTGCGCAGAAATATGTGACTTTTCTTCTTATTTCTGTCATTATTTTGTCCAGCAAATATTGTTTTCCCTGCTCTCATCAGGATGATTGCAATAGAAATGATAATTCAGACAATCTAACAGTTGTTTTGTGGTTCTGCAGTGTTGTGTTCAGGGTGGCTGTTTGTTCTAACAGTCATTTTTTAAACAATCTGATCACTTACCTTTAGTGGAAGTTTCTGAGAATGAATGAGGTAGACCATCACTGCAGTACAACAGCGGCTTATACCCAGGGTGGAGACTACGCACACAACACCTTTATCCAGGTGGTCATCTGTATGTAAGAAAATAATGTAGTGTGATTCTGGAGCCCCTCAAAGTCAGGTATCAAATAACAGCACAGATTTCTTAATTATAAATCATCAATACAATTGCGGTAAAGTTCCAAAATCACTAGCACACATCATTGATTAGGATAGTAATAGGGTTGTAGATCCTGAAGTCCCTTATTCACACCATGGAACATCTAGAAACACCAATGGGACCCAGAGATGAAACTTGTATGAAATGCTATGTTGTACCTTGCACAGCAATTCCCTGTGGTATCAGTTGGGGTGGAGCAAGTGATACACCAGACACTTCCTTCATCTTAATGGGACCCACTACATGTTTGGAGGCCAGTATCGAATGGAAGATGTTTAGCTTCACCATAGTTGCCAAAAACTCACTGTTTTAAATACAAAGCAGCCATTGATGGCAGTGGCGTGTTTTAGGCATTTTACATCAATGCTTTTGATGACTTTAATGGAAGGGCCCACATCACCAAGAGCCTGCCTCTACAGGAGCCTCTCCCCTGAACTTTAACCAAGTCTGCAACTGAGTTCTGCCTGCAAAGGTTAGGGTTTAGTGGCATGGGAGGAGGGGATGAATTCCCATTTGCAAATTTGTTTAAACATGTTGAAATTGGTATGTTGTTAAAATAAATGATGATTAATATGCTGGTGAGCCTAAATACAGCAGACATTTGCTTTGGAGCAGGGAAATACTTAACTCAATTAGTATCTCACTAATCATTAAATGTGAACACATGCTACACTTTAGTCAGCATTTTGGGCTTTCTACACCCAAGCCTCGATTGCTTGACCCATTTTCTTGATTTATGAAATGGGTGACATTCTATTCCTCGGTACTCTTGCTCAGCAGAGTACAAAAATTGTCACAAAAAACTAGCATGTGATAGATTGCCTTAAATAAACTTTTTGGCCTAAAAACAAACATATCTTCTGTAATGCAAAAGCAAATGGTAGAAATCTAAAGTAAAAACAGAAATTTCAGTAAATACTCAGTGGGCTAAGCAGCTCTATAAAGAGAAAGACAAATAAAGGTCATGAAAAAAGTCATTGACTTGAAACATTCTCTTGTTTTTCTGTCCACAGATGCTGCCTGAGCTGCTGAGTAATTTTTCAGCATTTTTCTGTTTTACATTGCATCTTCCCAAATTCATTATTGATTATTTTTCATGATACACAGATTGCAGGGCTCACCATTGATCAAAAGAATAAAAATGCAATTAAATTAGAGGGTATAATTTTTATTTGCATTAACACAAATCCTCGGCAAGCTGCAAAAGAAATTCAATGTCAGTAGGATTATTAATTAAACTTACCAAGAAAGTTACAGATCAATGGAAAATGGACGAAGAAATCAGTGGTATCTGACGAAGAAATGTGTAAGACCGTAATATTTTGATCTTCTTCCAAGCTAAAGAAAGGTAAACAGAGTGAAAAAATTGTTTCTTAACTTGTTGTGAAATGAGGGACAGTTTTAGGGCAGAATTGCATAGATACATACAAAGGAAATATTACAGGGCTGTGGGGAAGGGGAAGGGACTGAAACCAATTGGGTCACTCTTGAAGGCAGCAGTGCAGATATGTTGGGACAAACGGCTTCCTTCTTTAGAAACATAGAAAACCTACAGCACAATTTAGGCCCTTCGGTCCACAAAGCTGTGCTGAACATGTCCCTACCTTAGAAATTACTCGGCTTACCCATGGCCCTCTATTTTTCTCAGCTCCATGTACCTACCCAAAAGTCTCTTAAAAAACCCTATCGTATCCGCCTCCACCACCGTTGCCGGCAGCCCATTCCACGCACTCACCACTCTGAGTAAAAAACTTACCCCTGACATCTCCTCCATAGCTGCTCCCCAGCACCTTAAACCTATGTCCTCTTGTAGTAACCATTTCAGCCCTGGGGAAAAGCCTCTGACTATCTACCCGATCAATGACTCTCATTATCTTATACACCTCTATCAGGTCCCCCCTCATCCTCCATCGCTCCAAGGAGAAAAGGCCGAGTTCCCTCAACCTGCTTTCATAAGGCATGCTCTGCATTTTGGGCAGCATCCATGTAATTCTCCTCTGCACCCTTTCTATGGCTTCCACATCCTTCCTGTAGTGAGGTGACCAGAACTGAGCACAGTACTCCAAGTGGGGTCTGACCAGGGTCCTATATAGCTGCAACAATACCTCTCAGCTCCTAAATTCAATTCCACGGTTGATGAAGGACAATACACCATATGCCTTCTTAACCACAGAGTCAACCTGTGCAGCTGCTTTGAGCATCCTATGGACTCGGACCCCAAGATCCCTCTGATCCTCCACACTGCCAAGAGTCGTACCATTAATTCTATACTCTGCCATCATATTTGACCTACCAAAATGAACCATTTCACACTTATCTGGGTTGAACTCCATCTGCCACTTCTCAGCCCAGCTTTGCATCCTATCTATGTCCCACTGTAACCTCTGACAGCCCTCTATACTGTCCACAACACATCCAACCTTTGTGTCATCCGCAAACGTACTAACCCATCCCTCCACTTCATCATCCAGGTCGTTAATAAAAATCACAAAAAGTAACACCACTGGTCACCGACCTCCATGCAGAATACGACCCTTCAACAACCACTCTTTGCCTTCTGTGGGCCAGCCAGTTCTGGATCCACAGTGCAATGTCCCCTTGGATACCATGCCTCCTTACTTTCTCAATAAGTCTTGCATGGGGTACCTTATCAAATGCCTTGCTGAGATCCATATACACTACATCTACTGCTCTCCCTTCATCGATGTGTTTAGTCACATCCTCAAAAAATTCAATCAGGCTCGTAAGGCAGGACCTGCCCTTGACAAAGCCATGCTGACTATTCCTAATCATATTATACCTCTCCAAATGTTCAGAAATCCTGCCTCTCAGGATCTTCTCCACCAGCTTACCAACCACTGATTTAAGACTCACTGGTCTATAATTTCCTGGGTTATCTCTACTCCCTTTCTTGAATAAGGGAACAACATCCGCAACCCTCCAATCTTCTGGAACCTCTCCTGTCTCCATTGATGATGCAAAGATCATCGTCAGAGGCTCCGCAATCTCCTCCCTCGCCTCCCACAGCAGCCTGGAGTACATCTCATCCGGTCCCAGTGACTTATCCAACTTGATGCTTTCCAAAAGTTTCAGCACTTCCTCTTTCTTAATATCTACATCTTTACTGTAGACTTGCATAATGCTCCTCCCAGTCAGTATGTTCTGTTCCAAAAACACCAGGAAGTATATGGACAAATGTCTTTGGATATGTGGATAAGTTTTTTTTTAAAAATCCCCTTCCCTAGAAATACTTCTGGTGCCAACCAGCCAAGCAGAGTTATCTCCCATGCTACTATTGTTTGAAAGTCAAATGTTGGTAGACAAAGCTGATTCCAGGCTCACTGACATATTCACAGAGTAAGGCACACTATTTTACCAAATAGGAATCAAGAGCAGACACACCAATCTTCCTCTTCCTTTGTCTAGGCAATCCGAGGCAGAATGCAGACTCTTTGCTGGCACTGAGGTCATGATCAAATACATCAAGACTGGATACTGAGTCTAAAATCTTCCTGATCTGTACTGTTGCATGACTCTGCTCTCCCTAGACTGCACATCTACAATGTGGGCCACACAAAGTACTTAGATAAATTATTTTTTTATAAAAAATAGATACGTCAGATGAGTGTTGCTGGTTCTGTGGAATCAAACATATTCTTGCACTGGGGATAAATATCAACATCGAGGGTAAGAGGGTGCACTCGAGGTGTTGATCAGTAGTTTGCCATTCTCCTGCAGGCTGCTGTAGGTCATACTGACAAATGTACTTATTACAATACAGATGGAGGCCATTCAACCCACTGACCCCATGTCAGCATGCAGTAGAGTAAACCCATCAGTCCAATCTTCCCCTTATTCCCCTGTAGCCATGCAACTTCCCCTTTCGATTCTTTCACTACTTACTTGGGGTGTGGGAAGAAACCGGAGTATCTGACAAACCTACTTATTCAGAGGGGGAGCTGTCAACCTCCATGCACCCAAGATCAGGATCAATCCTGAGTCCCTGGAGCTGTGAGGCAGCAGCACTAATGCTGTGGCGACATGCCACCTCTAACACCTGAATTATTCAGCCCATCGGGTCCATGCCAGCCTCTAGCAGACCAAGCCCGTCAGTCCTATTACCCCACTCCTTACAGTCATGGTAGCCCTCCAACATGTTCCCATCAACTCCCTTTTGATTGTTTGCCCCTAATATACATTCAGGAATAATTTACAGTCAACAATTAAGTTACCAGCCCATCTTAGGCATGTAGGAGGAAACCAAAGTATCCAGCAGATACCCATATGATGATGGTACAGACAGCATAATGCTTGTCCTTGTGGTGGTCAAATCAAACTCTGACAGACATCACAGGGTCTGCCCATTGGCTGCTGGAGGAGACCAATGTTATGGGGACGATCTGGTGCACTTTTGCCTTGGGTCTTAGGCATGCAAGGCTGAAAAGGTTTCTGTTGTACCTCAGAGGATGAGCTGAAGGCTCATGAGTTCAAAGATACTGCAAGGTTCCTACATTACAATCCCCATTGTTGCACACTCGGCTCAGTTTCTTTTTACAGCGACAATTTATCAGCAGTACAAGATGTACATTAATCTTATTCATTTCATACTGTCATCATAGACTTTCTATGTGTCAGCCTCAGAGCATGCACATTTTGAAAGAAAGTAAAGAACATCTTGTCAATTACTCACACTATCTCTTTATCGTGGCAGAGGTTGACATATGCCTTGATCTTCAGATCTTTCCGAACTTGTGGGTCACAGGATTGTTTGTAGTCACTCATATAAAGTTTGGCTGGCAAAATTTCTATTGGATAGGGCTCAAAGGCATCCAGCTCCTGTAGGCAACATATAATGCAGAAGAATTGACACATCTTGACGAACCTGAATTTGCAAGGAAATACCAGGAGTTCCATGTGGAACTGCTGCCGTTTCTTGGCACGTTACAGGATTAGGGATTTCCCACATGCATGTGACGTTTCCCACGTGTGTGTGTGAATGTCCTAAATTTACTGACCACTCCTTTATGAAACACATTGGTCACTTGCTGGCTACAAAATCCAAACCAGCAAGTAACAATCTAGTTGGAGGTGGGGGAAATTACAAAAACATCCATTTAACGTGGAGGCTGATGGGGTGGAATGTGAGAACCAGGGGAACTGTGTCCTTGCTCTCACCAGGAGAGGGGGGTGAGAGCAGAGGTGAAGGAAATAGATGAAATGTGGTTAAGGGCTCTGTCACCTATGGTAGAGGTGAAGCCATGGTTCAGGTAGCTATCTCCACTATATTTCCACTGACCCAGCTTTCTCTAAAGACTCCATTCTATTCTGTAAATACTGCCATCTCTGTTGTATTTGCTCTGATGATGGGACTTTTCACACAGGCATCTCCAGCATACATCACAGGGTCACTTTATGGATCGCGTACATCCTGTCCGCAAGACCAACCCTGAGCTTCTGGTTGCCTGCCATCTTAATGTTCTGTCCCACACCCATTCTGGCTGATCTGTCTACAGCCTCCTGCACTGTTATAACAAGGCCCAATGCAAGCTTGAGGAACAACACCTCATCCCCCGTAGGGGCACATTGTAGTTTTCCAGATTCAGTACCAAATTCTCCAACTTCAGGTAACTCTGCCTGTACCTGAGCTGGCCATTTCTGTCATTGACTCAGTTTTTCCCTCTCATTAGCACAGCCAGGCCAGCTGGGCATGTCCTACAGCCCTGCATTACACAATGCTCCTTTGTGTGTACTCTCACTCTCTAACTGCTCCCACTAACTCACTGATCAGATGACTACTACAACTTATCTCCCTACATAGTCCTCACCCTAAAGGAGATATTCCTTCCCCTGCCTTCTCTGTAACTTAAAACTAACCTGTTTTCTCTTTTTTTCAGTTCTGACATCGGGCCTTTGATCTGAAATGTTAACTCTTTCCACAGATGCTGCCTGACCCGCTGAGTGGTTCCAGTATTTTTTTTACCTTTGAGTTTCTCAAGAGGTAGACACTGCAGGGGTAATTGTCGTGGGCCTCACAGGTCTTTACCAACTCCCAAATGCTATAACACATCACATATCTTGCCATTTCTAACAAGTCTTGTTTCATGTGTTCAATGTGTTCAATTAATTCAAGTTTCTATTTAACTAATAATTAATTTTTAACCAGCTTATCCACTAAAGGCCAATTTTTCTATCTTTTACAGTTACCTTTCCGTAATTTGTAAGCTTAGTCAATAAAAACATTAATTTTTACAAAGCTCTAGATAAGATTATAAATACTTACCTCCTTGAATGTATGCATATTGGAGGCACACACCTTCTTACCCATTTGTGATAAATATCCAGGCTGACCAATTTCCCAGCATTAGCACGGGTTATGACGCATTCCATTAGGTTTACTCTCATAGAGTGTGATACAGTGTGGAAACACGCCCTTCAGCCCAACTTGTCCATACCAATCAAGGGGCCTTCCTGACCTAGTCCCATTTGTTCTGCATTTGGCCCATATCCCTCTAAACCTCTCCAACCTATGTACCTGTCTAAATATCTTTTAAACGTTGTAATTGTACCCAGCCTTACCACTTCCTGTGGCAGCTCATTCCATATACCCACCACCCTCTGTGTGGAAAGCTTGCCCCTCAGGTCTCATTTAAACTTTTCCCCTCTCATCTGACACCTACGTTCTCTAGTTTTAGACTCCCTTACGCTGGGAAAAAGACCATTGTCATCTGCTTTATCTATTACCCTCATGATTTTATAAATCTCCATAAAGTCACCCCTCAGCCTCCTTCGCTCCAGGGAAAACAGCCCCAGCCTATCCAGTCTCTCCTCATAACTCAAGCCCTCCAGTCCCAGCCTATCCAGTCTCTCCTCATAACTCAAGCCCTCCAGTCCCAGCCTATCCAGTCTCTCCTCATAACTCAAGCCCTCCAGTCCCAGCCTATCCAGTCTCTCCTTATAACTCAAGCTCTCCAGTCCCAGCAGCATCCCTGTGAATCTTTCCTGCACCCTCTCCTACCTTCAGTAAGGTGATCAGAACTGCACACAATATTCCAGGTGTGATCTCACCAACAACTTGCACAGTTGCAACATAATGTCCCAACTCCTGTACTCAGTGCCCCGTCTGATGAAAGCAAACGTGCCAAACCCCTTCTTCACCACCATGTCTACCTGTGCCGCCACTGTCAGGGAACTATGTACTTGCACCCCAAGGTCTCTCCGTTCTACAAAACTCTCCGGGGCCCTGTCATTTACTGATTAATACTGCCCTGCTTCGACTTCCCAAAATACATCACCTCACACTTGACTGAGTTAAATTCCATCAGCCGTTCCTTTGCCCACTTTCCCAGTTGATCTAGATCATGTTGTAACCTCAGACAACTTTCTTCACTGTCCACTATACCACCAATTTTGGTGTCATCTGCAAACTTACTAACCATGCCAGCTACATTCTCATCCTAATTGTTGATCTATCTGACAAACGACAGTGGACCCAGCTGCAATCTCTGCGGCACACCACCAGCCACAGGCCTCCAATCTGAAAAAAGAAGCCTCCACTAGCATCCTCTGACTCCTTCCAACTAACCAATTTTGTATCCAGTTGGCTATCTCACCCTAGGTCCCGTGTGATGTCACTTTCCCAACCAATCTACAATGTGGGACCTGGTCAAAAGCCATGTTAAAGTCCATGTAGACAATGTCTACTGCCCTGCCCTCATCAGTTCCCTTGGTTACCTTTTCAAAACAACTCAATTAAATTCATGAGGCATGATTTCCCATGCACAAAGCCACACTGACTCTCCCTAATCAGTCTTTGCCTTTCCAAATGCAGATGGATTGTGTTTCTCAGAATCCCCTCCAGTAACTTTCCCACCACTGATGTAAAGCCCACCAGCCTGTACTTCCCTGGCTTGTCCTTGCACCCCTTGTTAAATAAATCACATTCTGTGAGAGTTTTTTTCTGATATCCATTAGTAGGTTCTGAAGAGCACTCTGATCATGAATATTTTTCCCTTTCTTCCAAGCTGTTGCTCCTCTTAAAAAATACGATTGTTTATGCAAATGTGAGCTGCACTTTTGAAAATTGGACTCTCAGTGTTGGGGAAGGCCACATGGTTCCAGATCACCCAGTTATTGAAGACTCCTGCTCCACACAACCCCTTGACCTTACCTGTGGCATGTAAAATATTTTCTGTGTCCTGAAGAATGGATAGCAAGCAGAGAAAAGTTCATATCCACCATTCAGGACTCTAATTGGTTGTCGGCTGACTTCTTCCAGAAGCTTTGCATATTGGATTGCAGGACCTAGAAATGACGAATGTAAAAATAGTTTCATAAACGTTTAAAAAAAGAGTACATTACCATAAAACTTTAATGTGAAACACTTATCTTAATCTATAAACGTGCAACGCTATTTCCAAAAGCCCTACTGAGGGATGAAGTTACAAGTTGGAAATTTAAATGTATAGACTCTACAACATGGGGGTAATTTTTGAAAGAAAGCATCAGAATTTCTCCGAGAGGCCAATCCGAATACTAGGATTAGCATCCAGTCAAGCAAGGACAAAGGTGTAGACCCAAGGAAGGAGTTTGATTTTGAGAGTGGGAGGCAGGGATAAGTTATGTTCCCTAAATAGAAATGGATCAGTTTCCCAGTTGTGTGTTATTTGTGTGAAGGCTGTTGTGGGAGATCCAATCTAAGAGCAGAAGGTAAGCTTGTAGTCTGAAAGTAAAGACATCTGCTTCTCTTGGCCCTCACAAGTGTTATAAGGTCATATAGTTTTCCCTGAAGCTATTCACATCTCCCTTGAGTGCCAGGTTTACGGAAGCCTGGGTAAACAGTTATAGATGGTTAAACAGGATAAACGTAAGACTTATGGGCTCATTACAGTATGAAAATAGTCAGCCTAACTGGTGGGAACTGCCAGAAATTGAAGATCAGTTGGTATCAGGGAAGCGATTGTATAGTTGATGCACTTCTTGCCTTGTAGAACATACATCCAGATCTTGTAAAGATGGAAGATATGGGCTTTTGTTTCTTGGGTAGGAAAATTTGGAACATAGGAGCTCATTTTCTTTCATGATTTTTAATTCACAAAGGTGAAGTGTAAAACAATGGCATTTCAACAAAAGAGGGCAGATATTATTGGTACTGGTATTGGTTTATTATTGTCACTTGTACCGAGGTACAGTGAAAAGCTTGTCTTACAAACCGATCGTACAGGTCAATTCATTACACAGTGCAATTACATTGAGTTAGTACAGAGTCCATTGATGTAGTACAGGTAAAAACAATAACGGTACGGAGTAAAGTGTCACAGCTACAGAGAAAGTGCAGTGCAATAAGGTGCAAACTCACAACAAGGTAGATTGTGAGGTCAGAGTCCATCTCATTGTATAAGGAAACCGTTCAGATCACGGAATTATTTAATTTTTGTTGTATTAAGCACTATTTCTTTCCTCTCAGTTTGTAAGATCTACCCACGTCTGCTAAATGTTCTTATTTCTTGAAGAGGAATAGTACAATCGGTAGTGGTTACCAATTGGTAGCTTGCCTAAATGTCCTTAATTCATGTCTGAGTCATGAGTCATAGAGAGGTATAGCATGGAAACACAGGCCCTTCAGCCTACCAACTCTATACTGACTGTCAACTGCTAATTCTACCTTAATCTCATTTTTATTAGAACATAGAACAATTACAGCACAATTCAGGCCCTTCGGCCTACAAAGCTGTTCTCCCCATATTCCCATCAACTTCTCCCAGATTCCACCACTCACCTATATACTAGGGGAAATTTACAGTGGCCAATTTACCTACCAATCCACACATATTTGAAGTGTGGGAGGAAACTGCAGCACCCAGGGGAAACCCACGCAGTCACAGGAGAACATGCAAACTCCACACCGACAGCACCCGAGGTCAGGATTGGACTTGGGTCTCTGATACTGTGAGGCAATGGCTCTTTTAGTTTGTGCCACTGTGCCACCAAAGTCTTAATAAACTACCACCTATTCTGTCACAGGTAGTGTCAGGACCAAGGGTGATTCTATGCTCACATAAAGTTCATAATTCCTGCAGCAACCTCTGGATAGAAATAAAAGTTGTTTCTGGATTTTCACTTGCTAACTCAGAGGCCATGAAAAGTCAATAGCATCTCACTTGCCACCAGATAAGAGAGCATAAAATTAACCTACTGTCTTCCTGCATACCATGGCTTACTTACTCAATGGATTACTCATTGAAGTATCAGGGGAATCAGGGATCTACTGCCACTTGTAGAGTGGGAGAGACCTCTTCAAAATGGACAGGTTGCATCTCAGTATGGCTCGGGATAATGTCCTTGCAGGGAGATTCACTGCTGTTGTCGGGAAACGTTTAAGATAAATTGGCATGGGACTAGGCACCAGCAAACAGGAATAAGATACATCAAAGAATGAGAATGGTAAAACAGAATTTGAGGAGGAGGTATTACAGTTTTGGGTGGGAGCAAGCTAAAAGGTACTACAAGAAAAGTTTGACAAGTTAGAATGCATTTGTGTAATTGCACGAAGTGTGGTAAAATCAAACGTTGGTGAGTTACAGCACAAATGGCCTTGTGGGATAATGATGTAACGGTGATAACTGAAACATTTCTGACAAAAAAAGATCAGGATTGGGCATAATATTCCTGGGTGGGGAAAAGGTGCTCAGAAAAGAAGGGAATCAGAGAAAGGAGGCGGGGTGATACTGCTAATAATGGAAGATATTATAATGCTGGTCAAATCAGATACTCTTTAAAGATCAAATACAGAATCCATTTGGTTAGATTTAAGAAACAAGAACACTTAAATACTATTGGGGCTAAGTGACCAAACAGTGGGAGAAATATTAAAGCAATTCTGCAGGGAAATTACAGAGATGTGCAAGAACTGTAGATGGCAGATATTGGGGGATCAGATTCCATCCGATATCGATTGAGAGCGTTAGTGAAAAGGAGAGGAATTTCTGAAATGTTCAGGAGAACACTTGATGGGTACGTTTATGGCCCAATGAGGGAGCAGCCGTTGCTGAATTTGGTTTTGAGAAATGTGGTGGGAAAACGTCAGGGGGAAACTATCTGGAGGACAGAGATTTAGATTGGTTATGAAGAAGTGAAAGGAATAATCTAAACTAGAACTTTTAAAGGCCAATTTCAATAGAACAAGAGAAGATCTTGCAAGGATATTGTAAAGCCAAAGTTTGGCAGTTAAAACTGTAATAAGAGACTTTAAAAAAGGTGTGTTGGTACAGGCTAAGTTAATTCCCACAAGATGGGAAAGTGGGAGCACATGGGTGCCAAAGGAGTTGGAGACTATGATGAAACCAAAGGTGAATGGTGTATGTCAATAATTCAAGTGAGAACCGGTGGAACATAGTAAACTGAGAGGTTTACTATATAAAACAAGACAGTCAAAGGCAGAATAGGAGACTAGAGTGGCAGTTAACATAAAGGGGAACCTAAAAGTCCTCTATAGAGTGAGTGAGTGGCAGGTGGAGTATCACTGATTACGGGCTCAGAAAATGGCTTTTGCATTGAGTCAGAGAGCAAGGCTAAACACTTAATTACTTTGAATCAGCCTTTATCATGAAAGAGGTTTCTGTGAATATTTCTATTACCTCCTTATTAAGTGAGATAATTAGTGTGGTGAAAACTGATAAGGTTCTCGAAAGGCTAGTTATGGTTACAGATTGGTTGCGTTCTTGGTCACTTCAGGAAGGGAGGTGGCAATTGCAGAAGGACTTATCATAACCTTTCAACACTCCCTAGGTTTTGTTGAGGAGCCAGAGAACTAAAGAATGACAAATTTTACATCCTTATTTGAAAAAAGGTATAAAGGCACACCTGGCATTTACAAGTCAATCGGCAGAGAAACTTTTAAAAACATTAATCAGGGAAAAAAAAGCAAGTAAATTGAAAAAAGTTACAATGAAAAAAACTGACGCAAAACAAATTTGTTGAAAGAAAGTGCATTTGAAAATCTGATTGAACTTTTTGATGAGGTAACAGACAAGGTTGCAGAAGGAATGCAGCAGGTGTCATCTACGTGAGTTTTCAGAAGCTTTTAATAAAATCCAATGCTGGTTTGTAAAACTGAGGACATAATGAAGGCAATGGCAATATGAAAGAAATTGGCCAAAAGGCAGTAAGCAGAGAATTATGATAAGCAGTTGTTTGTTAGACTGTAGTATAGGAGACAGTCGTACTCCATACTCCCAGGGTCAGTGCTTGAACAGTGCAATTTAGATAAGGATGCGAAGGGTAAGATGTAAAAATGTACAGACAATGTCAGTGTGGTAAACAGTGAGGAGAATTATAGAAGGTTGCAAGAGGACCTTGAAATGGTGGCACATTGAACAGACAAATGGCAGATGACATTTATCACACGTAAGTGTGAAATGATATATTTTGAAAGAAAGAACTTAAGTTTTAAGGAATGAAGATCTGTATTCTTTGGTGTTTAGAAGAATGTCGGATGATCTCATTGAAACATGCAAAATCTTATATGAACATTTCAGTGTAGACGTTGAGATGGTTCCACTGGTGGGAGAGTCTCGAACAAGGGAACATAATTAAAAGGGCAGTCATTTAAAACTGAAGTGTATAGGAACTTCTTCTTGTAGAGGGTGGTAAATCTCTGAAATTCTCTACGCTGGAAGGTTGTGGAGGCTAGATCACTGGTGGTATTTAAAGAGGTAGATAAATATTTGAAAGATTGGAGAACTGAGGAGTTAAGGTCTGGGACAGATCAGCCATGATCATATTGAATGGCAGGGCAGGATTGATGGGCCAAGTGGACGACTCCTGTTCCTGTTTTTTCCTTCGTGTGAAGCGGGCCAGGTGGAAGGAGTATCAGTGGGGGAGCATTTTGGTGATAACGATCATACTTCAGGGAGATTCAGGCTGTTATAGAAAATAAGAAAAATATAAAATTGTAGTAGTAAAAGCTCTAAATTGGGGCAGGGACAATTTTATTAGATTGAGAGTGATTTTAGAAAAATGAGCTGGAAACAGCTACTTGTAGGTAAATCAGTCTCAGAGCAATGGGAGGCTTTAAAGAAGGAATTTCAAGAGGTTCATGTTAAACACATTCTCAATAAAGATAAAGGGTAGGACTGCCAAACCTGAAGTTCCTTGAATGACAAGTTGCACAGAGAGCAGGATAAGACAAAACAGGGATATTTATGTCAGAAACTAAGAGCTTGATACACCAGAATGGTGCCGAGTGTGTGGGAGTGAAATTGCAAGGAAAATTAGTAGGTTCTGAAAAATGCTGGCAAGTAGAAAAAAGAAAATCTAGTGATGTTTTATAAGTTCATAAACAGCAAGAGGATAGCTAAGGATAGAGCAGCCACTATTAGGGACCAAAAAGATGCAGAAAACGTGGGTAAGGTTCTTAATGAATATTTTGCAACTATCTTCAGGGGAAGATGCTGATGTTGTCATTAGAGCAAACAGGTGTGAAATATTGAATGGTATAAACATAGTAGCAAAGGGTTTAACATCTTTGAAAAGGGATAATTCACCAGGTTTGGATAAAATGCATCTCAGGCTGTTAAAGCAAGCATGGGAGGAAATCGTGGAGGCTTTGAATGCAATTTCTCAATCTTCGCTGGCGACAGGAAGGGCACCAGAGAATTAGGGGGCTGGCAATGTTGTATTGTTGTTTAAAAAGGGAGGAAAGGATAAAGCAAGTAACGGGAACATCATTGGAATCCATTCGAAAGAAAGGTATAAATCGTCATTTAATGAAAATACGAAAGTCTAAAAAAAATCAGGAATAAGCCATCTGACTCATCATGCCTAGTCTGCTGTTCACTAAATTAGAGCACTTCTTTTACCGCGACAACATTTTCCGGAACTAATTCCAATCTCCCTCGATTCCCCTCATATCTAAAGGACTATCAATCTCTGCCTTGATAATGCTCAGTGGCTGAGCCCCAACAGTCCTGTTGGGTGGAGAATTCCAAAGATTCACTAAGTTCTGGGTGAAGCAATTTCTTCTCCTCTCTGTTCTGAGTGGCCTACCCTTTATTTGAGACTGTAATCCCTGGTTCTTGACACCCCAGCCTTGGGAAACATTATCCCTGCATCCAACTTGCCAAGCCCCGCAAGAACTTTGTACATTTCAATGACATCACCTCTCATTCTTTTAAATTCTGTTTAATCTCTCTTAATAGGACAAACCCACCATCCCATACAGGAATCATCACTGTACTCCCTCCTTCATAGATATTTCCCTCCTTAAGTAGGGACATCAAACCTCTACACAAAATTACAGATGCTGATTCATCAGAGCCCTATATATACTTGGAGCAATCCATCACTACTCTTACCCTCAAATCCTTTAGAAATAAAAGCCAACATACTATTTGCCTTCCTAATTGCTTCCTGTACCTACATATTAACTTTCAGTGATTTATGTACAAGGACACCCAGGTCACTCTGAGACACCAGAGATTCTGCAGATGCTGGAATCTGGAGCAACACACACAAAATGCTGGAGGAACTCAGCAGGTCAGGCGGCATCTATGGAGGGAAATAAACAGTCGACGTTTTGGGTCGAGACCCGAAATATCGACTGTTTATTTCCCTCCATGGATGCTGTCTGACCTGCTGAGTTCCTCCAGCATTTTGTGTGTGTTGCTCCAGGTCATTCTGACTACTGATAGCTTTCAATCTTGCACTCTGCCTTTCTTGTCTTACCTATCAGAGGACAACCTCACATTTTTTCCACATTACATTCCATCTGCTATGTCATAGAGTCATTGAGTTACACAGCATGGAAGCAGGCCCTTCGGCCCACCTTGTCCATGCTGACCCACTTGTCTATCCAAGCTAGCCCCATTTGCCAGAGTTTGGCCCATATCCCTCACTGCCCATTTACTTGGTTTGCCTACACCTCTATGAAGGCTCTGTATCCTTCTCATGGGCTACACTGCTTTGTATCATCACCAAACTTAGATATATCGCACAATCCCTTCATCCAAATCACTGATGGTCATTGCAACCCAACCAAAAAATTAACTATTTACCCCAGCTCTCTGTTTCCTGCCTGTTAACTAATGCTGAATCTATTCTAAGGAGAGGCGTTAACTCTGTTCCTCATTCCACTGACCTAATGAACATTTCCACCTTTTCCTATTTTTATCTCAACCTACGTCAGTACATTGGCCCAGTATTGTGTGCTTTAATTTTAGTTACTAATCCCTTGTGAGGCACCTTACTGAAGAACTTCTGAAAGCCAAATTGCTGGTTACAACCTCAAAAATGCTGACGGATTAGTCAACCATGATTTCCGTTTCACACGTCCATGAAGGAGACTAAGTGGCACCATTCAAAGAGTGTGCAGAAACAGTAGGATGGATGGATGTGGGCAGGCACAGTAGTGTAGCAGTTAGCGTAACACTTTACAGTGCCAGCGACGCAGGTTCAATTCCCGGTGCTGTCTGTAAGGAGTTTGTACGTTCTCCCCGTGTGTCTGCGTGGGTTTCCTCCGGGTGCTCCGGTTTCCTCCCACATTCTAAAGACGTACGGGTTAGGAAGTTGTGGGCGTGCTAAGTTGGCGCCAGAAGCGTGGCGGCACTTGCAGGCTGCCCCCCAGAACACTATGCAAAAGATGCATTTCACTGTGTGTTTCAATGTACATGTGACTAATAAAGATCTTATCTTATCTTATGTGCAAAAGTGGCGGGAGTTGTTGAAAGAACAGTCAGCATAGTACATGGAATCCTGGGCTTCAGAGGTGTACAATAGATGTATCGAGTACAAAAGCAGGGATATTCTGTTGAATCTTTATAAAACACTGATTGGAGCACCGCTGAAATATACATCTGTACTCACCAAACTGAAGGAAGGATATGGAAATCCAATAGAGGGTGGAAAAGACACTTACTAAAATAGTACCAGGGATGAGGAATTTTAGCTGCAAGAATAGAGTGGAGAAGCTGAGATTGCTTTCCTTGAAGTAGGTTGAGAGGAGATTCAACAGCGATATACAAGATAATGAGAGGCAAATAGAGGGTAAATAGGGAGAAGCTGTTCTCATTAGCAGATCTCTCTCACACCCATGCATGCATGCGCGTGAACATACACAAAATCTGCAGGGCTGTGGGCATTCGGCAGAGGAATGGAACTGAATACATTGCACTACATGGAAGTGGCTTGGACTCAATGTGGTGAATATCCTGCTTCTCTACCAGAACGATTGTACAGTTCTGTCATGTTAATGACATTGAGGCAATTCAGTCAATAATGGCCAGGCTGATAGTTATTCAGCCTGACAGAGGGTGAGAGTTTGGCAGAGAGCTGTGGACGCAGCTCAGCATATCATGAAAACCAGCTTCCCCCTCCATGGACTCTGTCCACACTTATTGCTGCCTCAGTAAGGCAGCCAACATAATCAAAGACCCCTCCAACCCTGGGCATTCTCTCTTCCCCCCCCTCCCATTGGGCAAAAGATACAAAAGCCTGAAAGCACGTACCACCAGGCTCAATGACAGTTTCTATCCCACGTTATAAGACTACTGAACAGTCCTCTTGTACAATAAGATGGACTCTTGACCTCACAATCTACCTTGACATGGCCTTGCACCTTATTGACTGCATGCACTGCACTTTCTCTGTAACATTATATATTGCATTCTGTTATTACTTTTCCCCTGTACTACCTCGATGTACTGACATGATGAAATGATCTGTGTGGATGGCAGGCAAAACAAAGTTTTTTTACTGTACCTCGGTACATGTGACAATAATAAACCAATTATCAACTATTCAGTTGTCTTCAAATTATAACTCAATTTTTCACCAGTGTTCAAGATGAATGTTTATCCCTGTACGATGACTATGCCTCAAGTTTATCTTTATAGTTACAATTTCTGATTGTATATTTACCGTCTGTGTTCGATGAGGTTGTGTGCCCATCATAAACCACACAATACTTTACACACTCAAGCTCTACGTCTTCTGGCATCAGATAATTTCCATCCATGTCCTGCAAAATAACAAATAAAAAGCATGATTGGAAGAGTAAAGGATTTAACTGATCAGCAAGCTTTATCATTCTAGGGACGAATATTTTGGTTTTGGCAAAAAGCCTTAAGCACAATTTTGCATACGAACGCACATGTTTCAAGCTATAAACAGCAGGCTGTTTTGGACCAGAGGACAGGAATCATAAAGCATGCAATTTTGTCGAATCATCTATATGTTTGTTTTTCAGTGCTGATTGGTAATGCTTAGTAGATTTCATTTTGTACTAATCTGCAAGAATGATGCAGTGCCTTGCCAGCAAGAACATGCTTTTTGCAAAAAATATACAATTATATTTGATGCAGTAAGGTGATACAATTTTCAAAGGTTGGATTTCCAAAATGAGAATGCAAACTCCAGAAGTGGATTTGTTCAATGTTTTAAATTCTTAGCTCTGGCTCTGTTTTGTTATTGAGAATGATATTGTTTTATAGTTCACTGGCCAGAGCTGTTCGAGTTAACCTATTTATACCACTTATACTAGAACACCAGGCTGAAGGAAACAGGATCAGGAGGAGGCAACATGTGCCCCTGAGCCACACAATAAGATCATGGCTCAACCCTACATCAACAGCACTTTCCCCATTCTATTCCTTTAATAGTCAAAAGAAACCTATTGATCTCAAATGGTGAACAGACTCATTAACCGAACATCCATTGGGTCAGAGAATTCCAATGAGTAATTTCGTTATGGGTAAAGTAATTTCTCTGAGACCTAGATAGCTAACTTCTTTTCCTCAGACTAAGAGTTTTAGTTCTTCTAAGGGAAAAAGTCACAGGACATCCATGCGTTAATACAATATTGCATGTCCTTATGTTTTTGCTGAACTATGGAACTACACTTCTACATGATATATTATGAACCTTGATGATAATATGTCAAATTTTGTTAAATTCAGCAAGGTTCTATTGGTGTCAAGAGAATCTGAAATCAAGTGTTAAAGACCCACTCTAGGCCTTGAAAACATTATCAAGATTGCCACTTCCAAAATTACTGAGAATGTGCTATATTTTGGATGAGATGTTAAACTGGGGCTCATCTGCCTACTCAAATGGATGAAAGAGTCCTCTCAGCACTAGCTGAAGTACAGGGAGTTCTGTCAAAGATAAGACCAAAATTTCAGCCTCAGTTAACATCATCAGTACAATTAACTATCTATCCAGGTGGGATCTTGCTTTGGGCCAAATGGTTGTCAACATAAAAATGATTACACTTTATCTACTGCTTTGAAAGCAACTTCAGAATTCATGAGGATGGGCTTCATATAAATTTAAGTTATTTCCTCTTTTAACAAACAGAAGTATAAAATATTACCCTTTTTGCTCTCTTGGCTGTTATCACATGACTTTCATCATATTGATATTTGGTCCGTACATCTGTAATAATAGATTTTAAATAGAATTTAAGTAGATTAATAATAGATTAAGTAATAATCTATAAGTAATAATAGTAGATAATAATAGATTAAGTAATAATAGATTTTAAGTAGAATTTGCATTACAATGAGGAAAGATTGATAACCTTATGTTATATCAGACAATGACACAAGAAATTCTGCAGATGCTGGAATCTGGAGCAACACGCACAAAAGACTGCTTATTTCCCTCCATAGATGCTGCCTGACCTGCTGAGTTCCTCCAGCATTTTGTGTGTGTTGTATCAGAGAATTAAAGGAAGCATGAGATCTTTATTTGCTTCTTAAACTGTCTGATATTTAATATTTTGAAACGTATGCTGTCACATTTCACATGGCTTTAGTCAATTTAAGCTTTAAAACAGTACCTTAATATAAATTACTGTTTTTGTTGCTGGCTGTTTGTATTTTTAAAAAATACAAAAGCAGAAAACTATTTTTTGTAATGGAGAGTGTTTGCAATACCTGAGACTTCTGATGTATTATCAGTAAGCCTCCTTGGAGATTGATCATTGTGAGTTGGATGATGCACTGCCTTAAAGTACATCGCTACAAAGCCAGAAAGAAGTGTTTTCTGAATAAGTAAAAGTCATGAAATCAATTTTGCATATGTTTGTGGAAGATTTAACACCAGTTATAAGCAGGACGTCAACACTACGGTGCAAGATTTTAGTGTACTCTAGTGCTGCTTTTCTGGCATTTAGCTCACCCAAATAACATCAGTAGAGGTGCTTTGGTCAAATTAATTTCTGACATTTTGTATCACATCGTCTTTAATAATAAACCAGTGCCATTCAACAATATTTAGCGGGTCATTTGTCCTATGCTCATAGCAGAGTGGTACTTGACTCTGTACAAGACATATTTCAAGCTGACTGATCAAGACTGGGATCCCCTCAGCACATAGGTTTCCAATCAAAATTAATGGTCAGAAATGCCACAAGAAATTCAGCTAAATGGAAAGCGACTCCCCATTCATCCAATCAGAAATGATTAAAAAACAGAAAAAAGACCAGACAAAGGAGGTGGCACCAAAACCCTTCTCTACCGGTCTTCATACAGATGCCTGATCAACACTTGCTGTAGGAACAATGTCCTCGCAGTCTACCCTACCACTCACAATTGTGACCTTTGAAAACCACAAGCATGGGCTACCACAAGTACCTGCACTACTCCCAAATTCAGGTTCAGAACCCCCCTCGCTCTCAGAAACCTTGCCTTCGGATGCTTGCAGGCTGTCTCCTGATATGCCACATAGGCTGCTACCTGCTGCATTGCAAAAATCAAAAGTAGCTCTACCAGAAATTTTTGGTTGAGTTAACTTTGACTTCACTCCTGGAAAGGGCTCTTAAAAGTGCAGGCATTCATATATATATATAGGACACGTGTCCTTACAGACACCTCCCTGGCAACTTTCTTTCATAAATGCAGTAGAAGGCTGCCTCCTGCACCCACAGTTGCTCAGAACTCTGTGTGTTTTTTCTGTCTTGCCACCCCACTTCTTGGGGAGGTCAGTCACCACCCCTCACCCTCATTCCATCAGCTGAATTCCATCATTTCCCAGTCAGTGAAAGATCGCTGGTTGTATCATGATATGAGGGAGGAAATTGGGAAGTTCATCACCAATATCCAATGTTATTCGAATCAATCATTAAACAAAGACACTCTGCTGATATTGTTTTGGAACTGGCACCTCTGGTAGATGCACCTTTCTATGAGAACGCTGGTAGAAGTGACCTCCACACAGTCCTTATGAAGACAAAATTGCACCTTCACACCAAAGACACCTCCACTGTGTTGTGTGGCATTACAGTCATACCAAATGGGATAGACTCAGCACACATCTGGCAGCTGAAAACTGTGCATTCATGAGGCATTGTCAACCGATCCATCGTCCCCTTCACTGTCAGGCCTGACTATCTGAAGGTGCTGGGGATCTGGTTCAGAGGGGCCGCGGCGTGCAACAAAAATTGGCAGGAGCGGATTGGGAAGGTGAAGCAGAGACTGGGACTGTGGGAACGGCGCTCCCTATCGATAACTGGGAAGAACTTGGTCATCAGTTGGGAGGCGCTCTCAGGGCTGCTGTACTTGGCGCAGGGGTGGCCTGTTCCTCGCTCCTCTGGCTTGGGAATCACCCGCGCCATCTTCCGGTTCATCTGGGGATCCAAGATGGAGCAGATCCAACGGGCCACCATGCACAAGTCCCTGGACAATGGGGGTAAAGGTGTCCCCAATGTCGCCCTCCTCCCGATGACCACCTTCGTCTGTGGCTGCATCAGGCTGTGCGTGGAACCCAAGTATGTGGGCACCAAGTGTCACTACGTACTGAGGTTCTACCTGTCCCGGCTGTTGTGAAGGATGGGCCTGGCCCCGTGGCCACACGGCGTCCCAGTCAGCTGGACGCTGCCGCGCTACCTGTCCTTCGTGGAAAAGTTCTTCCAGACCAATATCTTTGACCACAAGTCCATCAGGCAGTGGTCAGCACGGAACATCCTGCAGGTACTGCAGGAGAAGGACTCAATGGATACTGTGGGGTGGTTCCCTGAGCAGACTGTCCAGACCATCTGGTAGAATGTCTCATCGCCAGAACTCACCAACAAGCACCAAGACCTCGCTTGGCTGGCGGTGAGAGGGGCCCTCCCAGTCAGATCCTTCCTGTATGGTTGGAACCTCACTCCCAGCGCGCGCTGCCCCTGGGAGGACTGCACTGGGGACGAGACGGTCGCCCACCTCTTTGCGGGCTGTAGGTTTGCGAGGAGGGTGTGGTGAAAGATGCAAGGGTCCTTGTCACGGTTCATCCCCAGCAGCAGCGTAACAGAGGATTCTCTGATCTGCGGGCTGTTCCCGGGGACACACACAGAGACGGACATCAGCTGCTGCTGGAAGGTCGTCAACTCGGTGAAAGACGCTCCTTGGTCTGCCCGAAACTTGTTGGTCTTCCAGCACTGCGAGATGTCCGTAGGGGAATGCTGCTGACTGGCACATTCCAGGCTGCAGGAGTATGTGCTGAGAGACGCACTGAAGCTGGGCGCAGCCAACGCAAAGGCTCGGTGGGGAAGGACTACAGTTTAGGGTTCTTCTGCCACTGGAGAGGGAGGGGCGGGGACAGGCGAGAAATCCCCAATATTGTAAATACAGGACAGGGTAGTTTCCAGGGAGCCACACGTGTGGCATCGGTGCTGTTTTCTATATAAAAAGGTAACACCAATGAATGATCTGTACAAGAATGTAAAGGTTTGCACTGTTTTGTAATTGTGTATAGTTTGTCTTTTATTGTGAATAAAGTTTATTTTGCATAAAAAAATTAGTATTAGAAATGTAGAACAACACAATCTGTAACTTCATGGCCTTGGGATAATTAAGCCAAGGAATCAACAGTAGTTCATCGAGGAGTGCAGAATAGGGGCAAACACCAGGGAAACCTAAAAAATGTGGCACCAACCTGAAAGCAGCAATACAGGACCACAAGCACGCTGAACAGCAAAAGCAGTGTGGAGCACACAAGGACCAAGCAATCCCAAGTCTGCAGTCCTGCCCACCTAACCTTTGACTTTGAAAGCTTATAATCAAACTGAAACAAATTCTGTCTTCACCTTCTTCTTCTTAGGCAGCTCTTCAGTGCTCAGAATTACTTGCTTCCATTCCAGTTCTGTGGGTTCCAAATTGGGCAATGAAAATCTGCACACTCTGCTGGAGCTGGGGCAGGTAGTGCTTAATAAGAGCTATTTGGTACATGGTACATTCTTACTGTTTTTTGTGTACGGCCTCCACATGCTCCTGTTGTCGAGACCCCAAATGTTCAGTGCCTTTCTGGATGTTCCTACTGTATTTTGAGAAGTCACAGGCCAGAGATTCTCATTAGTCAGTCAGAATGCTACATTTTTTTCCAAGAAGGCTTCAACAATACCCTCAAGCATTTTCAATGTTTTTCTGGACAAACTACTACTGCGGCAGAGCTCAGAGAGGTTGTTCCAACTGTCAAACATGCAGATAATGAGGACTGCCCACTAGAGCTGGTTGAGTATAATCAGACCTTTAATGCCAAGCATATCTGCCTGGAGTGGATGCTGACACTGGGTGGCCTCTCCTGACAATGGATTTGCAGCATTTTGCAGAGACAGCTTTGGTGGTACTTTCAGTGCTTTGAGGTGCTTTCTGTACATTCTCCATGTCTTTGAAGTACAGAGAAGGGCACCAATTACTGTTGCTCTCTAGACCACCAGTGTTACAGGATCTTGGAATTTTAGCAAGGCATAAAAAGGGGAGCTTGGACTTGCGGTTCTCAAACCTTTCTTTGTGTTATTTCTGGGTCAATAGAGCCTGATTGTTGTATTGATCAATCACAATGAGTTCTTCCTTTGCAGAGTATTTTATAAATCACTCAGACTGGGAGTATCAGGAAGACACATCTGTTTATTTCAGCTGATGATAACTACCTGAAGTATGTTATATGCAATGTTGCAAGATTAACTTTGAAATGCAGTGCTTTAATGTAATAGTGACACCAGAGACTTTACAGCAAGACTTCCACTTCCCACAAATGTACATTTACCATAATCAGTAATCCAATGATTAATGTATCTGGCAAATTAAGGAGAACTTTGGTCTTTTTTTCATCCATTAATTCCTGTGAGGATGAATAACATTTTGATAGGGTCTTCTGGTCTTCTTAGGCAATGCCTCAAGATTGAGGCTGATTTGCTTCCACTTCAGCTCTGATGAATGGAAGATCTCTGTGCATGAATTATTTAAACATGAGGTGGCTATTATACTCCAGTTACCTCATAGTGATGACAGACTGCAGGTTAAGTACAACAGCAAGGTGGTCCAAGTTGTTTGGAGACCAGATTTTGCTTCATAGACCTAGTATATACACACACAGCACACATGGACACAGACAGACACACTCTGGCCACATGCACGCAGACACACAATATTTCCTTGGTGCCTTCTCCCTCATTTTACCTCCTCCATCACAATCCCCTCCTCCTTTCTCCAGTCTTCCTATACCTGTTCCCTCCCTTCCCATTCAATCACCTTCTCTCCTTTTCTTTTCCACCTTGATTCCTTAACTCCCTCCTCCCTCTACCACAGCACCCTTCACACCCAGCTCCTGGCTCCCTCCAAGTACATGGCTGCCCATTGACTGCTGCTGCATGCCGACCCAGCTAGTCTCAATTACCTGCATTCAGCCCATATCTCTGCTTCTTAAGTGATACGTTAGTGTAGCGGTTATTGTACCGCTTTACAGCGCCAGCGATCCGGGTTCAATTCCGGCTGCTGTCTGTAAGGAGCTTGTACGTTCTCCCCGTGACTGCGTGGGTTTCCTCCGGGTGCTCCGGTTTCCTCCCACATTCCAAAGGCGTACGGGTTAGGAAGTTGTGGGCATGCTGTGTTGGCGGCGGAAGCGTGGCGACACTTGCGGGCTGCCCCCAGCGCACTCTACGCAAAAGAGGCATTTCACTGTGTGTTTCGATGCACGTGCGACTAATAAAGAAGTACCTGCCTCAACCACTTCCTCCGGCAGCTCATTCCGTATACTCACCACCCTCTGCGTCCAGGGAGGAAGGTGGGCTTTCTCTCATGATCATTCTTTCATTATCTCCTCTTATTTAAACTTTGGTCTTTCTACTCACCGACTAAATAGAGATAAATAGGTTCTGTCAGCCTGGAATACTTTGTGCTTTGATTCAGCATATTGTAGAGCTCTGTTGCATCACAAAATATAATTCCTGCCATTACAAGAGTTAATGTCAGATGGGCTGGTGAGTGCCAACTCCTTCCAACACTCTAGCCTGATCCACACCCAGCACCTCCTTGGTTGCAGCTCTTGTTGAATGGTATCCATGAAGTGACGTCAATGGGTCGGGGGGAAGGAGGAGCGCATGCGCAGTACCTCTCCCGGCCAAGCCGCCGTTGACAGCCCGTCGGCCGATCCCGGACGGGCGGCGAAACCCCCCGTTAGTACGCATGCGCCGCACTTCAACCGAACCTGCTGGGTGGATCGGGCGGACAGGATGGCGCGCCGCGCCAGCCAGTCAGCGACGGAGGAAGGCGGAGCTGAGGCAGCGGATTGGTTGATGGGCGCCGAGGGAGCAGGTTAGGATGCACCGCCGCCCTCCCTTTAGTCCTTTAGCTGCTGGAGGTCGTTCGAGTCACGTCGGTTCGGGGATCGGTTGAGATGTTGTCCCGCGTCGCCAGGCCCGTCGCTGCCGCCGCCGGCTTCAGCAGGAGTTTCTCCGGCTCCTCACAGGTATGGTGCAGGCCGGCCGGCCCCTCAGGTCCCCCGCCCCGCGGATGGAGCTATAAGGGCCCGGTCGCCTCTGCCTCCGGGCCTGGGGTCACCGATCGGGGGGGGGGGGGCAGAGCCACCGGGCGTTCGCGTCCCTGCCGATGCCTGTCGCCTCCGAGCCGGCAGGCGGTTGGGCATCGATGGGCAGGCGTGTGCTTCGGTGCTGTGCTCGGCAGTGGAGCCCAGTGTTGCCGGTACCCGTTCCGGAGGCCGTCGGCGGCCTAATCGGCATTCGCAGTGTGGCTTAATCCGGCACCTGGGGTTGCTCGGCGACATTGCAGGATCAAGTGCGCGTTGTGCAGAGAATTTTTGGGAATGGTAACAATGACTTTACCTGGTGTCATTCATTTGTTGCCCCCTTTCCCCCCCCCCCCAAAAAAAGCATGAGAACTGTTAATTTTTGTACTTCACCTAACTGGTGTAACACATCAGCATTTACTCGAGTGCTCTTTATTTTAAAGATGTGCCAGCGAGGAGACGGGGGAGAGTAAGGAGTGCTGCAGAGTTCATTGCTGAACGGTGGTCAGTGGTGCCCAATAGGCAGTGAGCACCACTCTAGTGCTGAAATAAGGAATGGCAAAAACTTGATGCAGATAACAAATTGCATTGGGTCATTTGCTTGTGATTTAAGATTCAGAATCTGATATCAGTTTGTGAACAACAAAAAAATAGAGACTGAGGTTTTGACCTCAAATGGGGCCAGATGTACTTAAAACTACAGTTTTATCAATCATATAAGCTGGAACTTGGAATGTAATACACATTTTATTTATCAAGATGAGTTGCATCTGGGAGGAATCTTTTTCCATATTGTTTTGTGCAACTGATTAGGAGCAGTATATGTGATCTCTTTTCAATAATGTAATAAATTTGGGAGTGACATCTAATTTTTAAAAAATGCAAGTACTAACTTGGACTCCAGGTGTGGCTGGAGATTCATTGATTTAGTAATGCAGGCAGACACATAGTTTGTTTAAAAAGGACTAAAGCAGGAAATGCACAAGTCTGAGATCAGTTGCCTCCTTACTAAGTAAATTACCATCATTTTGTCATCTGACTTGCATTTTGTGAAAACCTCTAGTAACAAACTTTCCTGATTTCTTCATTCTGTTCATTGTGCTCCATGTCAAGTACTAGTGGATAGAATATCACTTCTGAATCTTGCTCCTACAATAAGATTGATATGACCTTTAACCAAAGTCTTTCTTGACATGTGATATCAAAAATAATGCAGATGCTGTAATTCTGAAATAATAAAATGAGCAAATGCTGAAGGTCCTCGGCTGCTCTGGCAGCGTCCACATGGAGACAAACGGTAACTTTTTGGGTCAGTAATTTTTTTTCATTAGAAATGGGTTAGGATGCATCTGACCTCTAGTTAGTCCTCTAGTCCTTTAGATGTTGGAGGTTGTTGGAATGGTATTAACTAGGACTGCCTGCTGGTGGAGATGTTGTCCCATGTAACCTAGGTTTGTTAATGCCAGCATGCCATTCTGGTAAAAGGTCATTAACCTAAAATGTTATCTTTGCCTCCAACTTGACATTTGTGATAGAACTGCAGATTTACATCTGTTCTCCTTGGGCCTCCACACATACCCTCTCCCCTTGGTTGTCTTTTGCATAATCACTCTTTTTGTCTTTTCATTGGTTGTTCTGCTTTTGGTTGCTTATGCTTTCCTCCCTTGACCTTTCTTAGCTATGGCTCTATTTTTATCATTCTGCTGTTTGTAGGCGTTTGTATTGTGCAGGTTTGCTGTTTGGTTTCTGTAATAGCATCGTAGCTGTAAAACACCCTGAAATCGTGAATGTTGAAAGTGTTTAATGGCATCTTCAAAACATGCCTTTTTGTCCAGCTTTTGGTCACTTCTCCTCCTATCACTTTAATTCTTCATCTTATACCCAGTCTGACCTCTGTCACAAAACATGCTGGATGTTCACTAGCAAAGAGGGCTGTAGAGGCCAAGTTACTGAATAATTCTTTAAAAGGAGACACAAATTTCTAGAAATACTCAGCAAGTTGGGCTGTGTCTATGGGAAGAGAGACAGAGTTAACATATTGGTTTGAAGACCCTTCATCAGAGTTGGGAAGGAGCTAAAGCTTAAGCTGCAGGGAGGGTGTGGGATGGTGAAGGTTTCTTATGGGATAAGCTATGAAGGAGAGTGAGAACATGGACACAAATCCTGGTCTCAACTGCAATATGGTATTGGTCTGTGCATGAGCTAACGGGCATGTAGACATTTAGGTTGGTTCTTCCAGAACTGTCCTCTGGACATGCAAGCAGTGCATGAATTTGGGTTTTGTCAGTTGCTTTGCATTATGTTATATGGATGGAATAAAAGGGTGGGGGGGGGGGTGGGGGTGGAATTATCCAGATAATCCAAATTTGTCTATTCAGAGATTAGGTACTACAGAAAATTTAAAGTCAAAAGTTGAGTTTTTTTGTCATACGCACATACATGTATGCACAGGAGCAATGAAAAACTTGCTTGCAGCAGCATCACAAGCACATAGCCTAAATATTTAAGCATAGAATAAATATTGAGCTATTCAGAAATTACTGCTGTAAATGACAAGAACCTTTTCTTCATCTGGTAAAGGATCAGCCATTATTTATTGAATGGCCCATACCTATTACTGCTCTAGTTTTTACAGTCATCAGCTGCTCTTGAATTGGCCTGATGTGCACACTTCGATTCATTTTTATTTCTGATTAGAATTTTGAATTGCAAATTTTAAAATTGGATATTTGGCCAAGTCTACTCCACCCACTGAATAAGATTGCTGGTAAGGTTCTGTATCAATGCATCTTCCCACATCCCTAATTTGCCTTGTGTGTATATATACACTTTGATCTAACTTAACCACCCCTCCTGGTAGAAAATTCCAAGGATTCAAATACAATATTTGAAGTTTTTCCTCTGACCTCTGTCCTAAAAGGTTGACCCTTGTAAAGATCCTGTGCCCCCTCCACCTCCCCAGTTCCAACCATCCTCTCATATCCAATTCCAGTGAGATTAACCCTCATTCTTCTAAAATCTCCCTGGTCTGCTCAGCCTGTACCTCAATCCAGTGATGGTGCCAGTGTAGCATAGTTTCATTTTCTTTATCTAATTTGAGTAACCCTTTTATGTAAATCTATAATTTATAATAGAATACTGTATTAAGATTATTTGCAATTTAGACTTTAAAGTTTTGTGTAGAACTAGTAATATTTGCATTTAAATGTCAGTGGAATATTGCCATTTAGACTGCACCTATAGGAAGGAATTCCAGATAATGGAAGCTAGTGTTCAAATTTACTGCAATACTTTGGTATGAGGGGAAGAAAGTGGAATGGAATGCACTACTGAAGTTAGTTATTGAAACTGAGGTCTGCTGCCGATTTTGGAACAGGTTACATTTGGAGCTGAGGGAAATGAGAGAGGAAAAGATGGGTGTGGGGTAAGGACATAGCTTGCAGGGTTAACAACTATGAGCTGTCAGTTGGCCTCCTTCCATGTAGTAGGTTTGTGATGGGGTTGAACATCAATTCAGATGTTTAACCATTTTTAACTTGACCAAATATAGCTAGGTTTTCATTTGCTATAGTGTTTGGCCTCAGAATGAAAACAAAAGTTAAAATGTAAAACAATTAATTCTAAGGAAATACAAGATAACACAGAATTATGTAAGAAAATTAATACAAAAAGATGATTCTGAATTGTTTTAAGTACCTGGCAAGGTAAGCAATTGAGATTCCATTAGTGACATTCCAGATTGGAATGCAACCTTGGCGTTCAATATTTAGATAAGATTTTGAAACATGTACCAAATATAGCTAGGTTTTCATTTGCTAGAGTGTTTCGTCGTGAATTCTTAGATGTAGCTTTACTATCATAGTTGTTCATAAGGATACTAAATAGCAATGTGTAGGAATAATCATGTTGCAATTTTCATGAGTGCCTGTACTCCTTTGGTCACACTATAACAGGCAAATGTTTCAAAATTCTATCTAAGTATTGAAGGCCAAGG
This sequence comes from Pristis pectinata, assembly GCF_009764475.1. NCBI lineage: Eukaryota > Metazoa > Chordata > Chondrichthyes > Rhinopristiformes > Pristidae > Pristis > Pristis pectinata. The sequence goes on along the minus strand of NC_067425.1, from coordinate 34,060,453 downwards.
TTGCATTCCAATCTGAAATGTCACTAATGGAATCTCAATTGTTTACCTTGCCAGGTACTTAAAACAATGCAGAATCATGTTTTTGTATTAATTCCCTTACATAATTCTGTGTTCTCTTGTATTTCCTTAGAATTAATTGTTTACATTTTAACTACTTTGTTATCATTCTGAGGTCAAGATCAGGTTAGTCACGATTTTACTGAATGGCAGAGCAGCCTTGAAGGGCCTCTATATGGCTGACTGCTGCTCCTATTTGTCAGTTTGTTCCAGAGCTGAACTGTGATCCTCCAGTCCAGTATAATGTGATTTGAGGAATCAGTCTAAGTGTTATTTTGTTCCAATCTGTTTTATGGCTCCTTGGATATGTAGGGTGTTCATTTCTTTCCCATCCTCATCTTTTCCACCCACTTGACAACTAATAGAGTAAAGCAAGAATATTGCCTCGAGACAAGCGTGGCATAAGTTTTCTAAAAATAATACAAGTATTGTACAATGTGAGGAAAGCTTTCTGAGTAGCTCTTGTTCTCCAAACTGACTAATGGCTTTTGAAGAAAACTTTAATTTAGAAAGTAAGATGCAGGTGTGACTCCAGGGTTAAATTGAGGGTTGGTAAAGTCAAGACCTTCTGTAATAACGTTAACTCCAGCTTGATTTATAAACTGAGGGATTGCAAGAAGTGATTTTAAATAAATTGCATTAGAAAGCAGTAAACTAGCTTACAAACAGGACAGTTATTGTTTTCTTGTACATGTCTATTAATGACCCTGGCTATCAAACTTTACTAGTAATTTACACTTTTCAATATCACATTTTTCTTTTGCACAGAGCAATGCCAAGGTAGCAGTGTTGGGTGCATCAGGTGGTATTGGGCAGCCTTTCTCTCTGCTACTGAAGAACAGTCCACTTGTAGGCCAGCTCTCACTGTATGATATTGCTCACACACCTGGTGTTGCAGCAGATCTCAGCCACATTGAGACCAGGGCAAAAGTAACTGGTGAGTACTGCTTTAAAAGAACAATATAAATTCTTATTTGGGTATGTAAAAGTTCGCTAGACAAAAATGGTTGAAGCTGGTACTTGTATATGTCCAGTCTATAGCTTGATTGTCTTAAGTGAAGTAAGATGAACCCTATTATTCCAGCCTTAAAGGAGGGACAGGAAATATGGACCACTTAGCCTGGTATCAGTGGTAAGGGGAAATGGTGGAATCTAAGTAAATGGTGATAGGATTGGGCAGAGTCAATGTGAATTTGTCAAATGGTAAATAAATCTGTTGGACTTGAGGTTATAACTAGCCACGTAGATTAGGGGGAGACAATTAGCATTTCAGTAAACATTTAATATGCCATTGCAAGGTAATCAAACAAAATAAGAGTGCATGGATCTGGGGATATATACCAGCATGTATTGATACTTAGTTAAATAACACAAAACCTAGAAATAAAGGGGTCATTTTTGGGTTGACGGGCTTTCAGTTAGGGTGCTGCAGGAATTGGTGCTGGAGTGACTGCTCCTAATAATCTTTGGCTGAGGGGATCAAGTGCAATGTATCATAAAAGCTGGGTGGCAGTGGGAACTGATGAGGATGAAGAGAGGCTTTGGGATGGATGGATGGAAAGGCTGAGTGAATGGGTGAGGATGAAACAGGTGAAAACCAATAGGGGTATCTACTTTGGCAACCAAATAGAAAAGGTAGAATACTTAAATGGTGATGAATTGAAAGGTGTTGGTGTTCAGAGGGACCCAAGTATCTTCGTGTATAACTGAAAGTTCATTTGCATGTACAGAAAACAAATAGGAAAGTAAGTGGTCTCTTTAACTTTATTGCAAAAAGACAAAGATTGAAGTTTCTATAGGGTTCTGATAAAGGTGCACTTGGAAGTTGCATACAGATCTAGTCTCCCTACCTGGGATAAGAATGCAGTGAAGATTCCTCAGATTGCCACAAAAAGAAGTCAACCAGCCTAGACCCATACTCTTTATAAGAATAAAAGCTGATCTCGTGTAAATGTAGAACATTCTTGTGGGGCTTGATGGGTTGTGTGCAGTGCTGATGTTGGTTGGCCAGACCCAGCCTTGAACCAAGTAGGGACAATCAGTACTGAGTTGAGAATTTCAATGCACAGAGCATGGTTTGTCTTTGGAATTCTATACTAAGAGGGTTTTGGAGGCTTGTCACTAAGTATATATTTAAGATGGAGGTATATTGTTTTTTGGATATCAAGTGAATTGAGGAGTAGGAAAGTGACACTAAAGCAAAAATTAGCCTTTATCTTAATGGCAGAGCAGGCATGTGGGGTCAAATAGTCCAATCCGGCTTCTGTTTATTCCTTGTCTAAACTCTGGTGGGGAAACTTGCTAATGTGGTTTATGCCAGATCAGATTTTGTCTATAGTTTTGTCTCTCAGTGATAGAAAGTTGTCAGTTCAAGTCCTGCTCTAGAGATTAGCACATCTGGCATGCTAGTACTTCTGTGCAATTTGAGGAAATGCTGCATTATCAGGTTTTAAATCACTTGCAGCATGATGGCATCGCTGACAAGTGCACATTTATTAACCCATCACTCCTTGGTGGTGGTGGCAAACTGCCATCTTGAAGCTCTGCAATTCCTGTGACTGTTTTCCACAAAACTGTTGGGAAGCAAGTTCCAGGATTTGGACCCAGTGATGATGGAATAGAGACTTAGCTCTGAGTCAGGGTGGAACATGTAAGTGGTGGTGTTCCCATGTGCCTGAAGCACTTATTCTTGGTAGTGATCATGTGAAATGCTGTCAGAATAGCCTTGGCATGTAACTATGGTGCAGTTTACAAATGGTATACCTTGTAGGCACTGTGCCCAGTGATAGAGGGAATGTTTGTTTAGGGAGTTGGGTGAGGTATTAGTCAAATGTGCTGCTTTATCTTGGTGTTAATAATGGGACATCCTAGTTCTGCACTCATCCAGGCAGGTAGTATTCTATCACAGTGCTGCTCTATGCCTCGTAGACAGTGGAAAGGCTTGGTGAAATTGGGGCTCCCTTTGGGTGGTGGGGGGGGGGGGGGGTGGGGGGTGACTTCTGGAAATGTGGTCTTTGACCAACTCTTGCAGTCAGTACTTGCATAAATGATTAGTTATAGTTCTGGTCATTGGTAACTGTCCAGATATGTGGTCAGACTTCCTTTAGTTGATGGCATTGCCTGCCATTTGCTGGGCGTGTGTTATTAGCCATTTATCAATTTGTGCCTAAATGTTGTCCATGTTGTGGTGCTGCATTTTGAGGAGATTTGAAGACTGTGATTATCAGTGAGTATCCCCATAATCTGATCTTTGTGATGGAAGGAAGAACTGAAACATTTGAAGGTGGTTGGGCTAGGGCACTGCCCTGAGGAACTCCTAGGATGAAGTTAATTAACCTCTAACTGCAACCATTATTTGATTCCAACCAGTGGAAAGTTTTTCTCATTGACTTCCATTTTAGCAGGGCATTTTAGTGCACCTTTATTTCAGATTAAATATTAAATTGGGGCCCTGTCTGCCCCCTCCATTGGCTGTGAAAGTTCCTGTGGTCTGGTTCACAAGAGGAGGAATTCTCCTTTGATCTGGTCAATCCTGCAGCTGCCATGACTGAAAACACAACATCCTGGTTTTCCTTTTACTGTATGTTGGACCTTGTCAGGTGCAAATTGCCTGGCCTGGTTGCTACACTGCAGTAGTTACATTTGTAAGACAACTAGTCAGCTGTGGAGAGTCTTAGAATGTTTTATGGTCATTTTAAACTCTATGTAATTGCAGTCTTTATCAATTTGTTTCTACATTATATAGCACTGACTGAAATTGTTTTTGCCCAGGTTATTTAGGTGCTGAACAGCTGCCTAATGCCTTAAAAGGATGCCAACTGGTGGCTATTCCTGCTGGAGTGCCGAGGAAACCTGGTACGTACTTAAATCTTGGAGTAATCCATGGTTACTTGAGCCTCAACTCTGCCTGGACAGACTCTTCAAAACTTAAAACTGGATCCTACTTTGAAACGACCTGTTAAAAGCAAGGCTGTAATCATATGGGTCATACATAGTATATTGTGTGTGTGGGCAGGGGGAGGAGGGTTAGGGGGAAATGAAAATCAATAACCTGCAAAGCTGGAAATTGGAAATTTAAAATAGGAGCTGTAAACACTCTGAAAGCTAGGCAGCTTCTGTGGAAGAAAATGGTTAACACTTCAGACTAAAGACCCTTCCATCAGAACAGAGTGATTGCGATGACTACTTTGAGTGTAGTGATAGAATTTAAACTGCTGGAGAAAATATTTTCTTTCTCCAGAAGTAGCATTTATATTATACGATTACTATTTATTTTCTGTAATGAAGGCTTTGAGCTGTGTACTAGCTGGCTGCCTTTTAAAACTTAATTACAGAGCTTGGGCTGAAAACCTTTTTGGACATTGGGTATGTCACTGCACTATTGGAGCTTGCTTTTTATTTCCATGCCCTTTCACTCACTTTCTGAATATTAGAATTTTCAAACTGAAATTACAATTGCCATATCTTCAAGTATTAGGTAATATGTTTATAGACCTTTGATTGTGTGAGGAACTAGTTTTGCTATACTATATCATTTTAATACATCTTGTCTTTCTCCAAAGACAAACTTCCAACTGAACTTGTTTGGAGTGAATAGGTTGATATTCTAATCTGAACAAATGTTCCCTACTGAAGTTGGAACTTCTGTTCCAACACTGAAGTTTGGATACCCAAAGAAGTGATGTATAGGATAATCACTAGTATTGATTAGCTTTAAAATCATGTGTTGCAGTTTAAACCATTTGGTGTAAATTTATCTAGAAGCAAAATAAATTTCCAACCTTCCTTTGGCTGGGGTGTTTAGAGCTAGGGGTCTGCCATCCAGGGCAGATGAGGGGAAATGTCTTCTCCAAAAGGAGATAAATCTCTTGAATTCCCTACTCGAAGCAGCAATGGAGTATTCAAACCAATACTGAGAGGTCTTTGGATATTAAGAGAATTGGGGTTAAATGGGGTTGGTGCAGAAAGGTGGTTCTAAGGTAAACTAGCCAGGATCTTAATGATTTGCAGCTAATTTTGTTTCTCATGATCTTTCATAATGACAATAGTCCAATTTGTATTGAAAGGTTTTTCTGATTTTTTTTTTTGCTGAACTCTTTTGAAGATTAGAATTTTTTTCTATTAATAAATAATCCATTATCTTGTTTTGGCACTTGTATTGCTAGCTCAGCCCAGCAACTCTAAATTTAAAATCAGTTTCTCCTCTTCTCTATATTTTACTCTGCATTTCATTTAACTAGATTTGTGCTCATTCCTGATTTGGGGTGGTGGAATGTTTTTGAACACTTATTCAAATTCAGTGTCATGATTTGCAAATGGTGCACGAGTCTTTCAGATGCTGTCTATATTTTTCTGCTGGAGATTTTGAGCATCACTGAGGGAAAATATGTCACTTGAAAGCTGGCTTTAAAAAGTACCATATTCTACTTTTTAAGATGGTATGCTTATTTGATTTGGTTACCTATAACTGCTCCTTAAAGGTGTATTGCTTTTAAAGGAGCACACCTTGGTAAAATTATGCCTGCGCTCATGTTTTGTTTATATTTTAACTAGGCTTGCGTACAGTTAAAGCATAAAAGGTTCCATTAAGTTGCACATGTTGTCACTAAAATATGAAAATATTTCATTTGTAGGAGAAATAAATGGAGGAATTTAATCAGTTAGAGTTTATGCATGTAAGAGTGCTGTTATGTAGATGTGCTGTAAATATTAAAATTACCTTTGCAGGCATGACTCGAGATGATCTGTTCACCACAAATGCTTCAATAGTTGCAGATCTAACAGAAGCTTGTGCCCAGCATTGTCCAGAGGCAATGATCTGTGTCATCTCCAACCCTGTGAGTTTGTTCTATAAGTTGATAATGTCTGGCATATGAAAGTACCAACTTGACTATTATAGTTGTCTTTATTCATCTATTTGGAGCCAGAAGTCTTTGGAATTCTCTGTCCTAATGTTTCATCTTAATTTAAATGCAATATTGTTAATTTGGGGATGGTATTTTTCATGAAATATTCACACAACTACCCTTCTCTGTTTATTGGTAAGATGGATGTTCAGACCACAATGCCCCGATTTTAGGTAGCGGTAAATTGGAATTGGTTTATTATTGTCACTTGTATGAGGTACAGTGAAAAACTTGTCTTGCATACCGTTCATACAAATCAATTCATTACACAGTGCATTGAGGTAGTACAAGGTAAAATAATTCAGAATGCAGAGTAAAGTATCACAGCTATAGAGAAAATGCAGTGCATTATTCCAGTATCCTGGTCAGTTGTTGCAATGTTAAATTTCCATTAACCAAGATGTAATGTAAACATTGAAACTGTTATGGTGTTGAGTCATGTGTCTGATCCATGATTTGATTAAAGAAATACTGCATATTGGGCTTTGGTAAATAACTTGAAATTTATATGGCAGTGATGGTATTAGGAGCAACTATTTAATTTATTGAGACTACTGTAAAGAGGCATGGGTTAAATGGACTATATGAATCTTGTACCCCTTCAGTCTAAACTCCAAAGAATACACCCAACTTCTTTAGCCCTTTTGTAATTGGACAATCTCCTCAACCCAAGAATTAGCCTAGTATATGGAAGTCAGAAATGGGAAGAGAGAAATCACTCTACTGGGAGTATTCTATAGGCCCCCTAATAGCCACTGGGACAATGATGAGCAGATAAGTAGGCAGATTTTGGAAAGATGCAAAAAATAACAGGGTTGTTGTTATGGCAGACTTCGACTTCCCTAATATTGATTGGCATGTCCTTAGTGCAAAAGGTTTAGATGGGGCAGAATTTGTTACGTGTCCAGGAAGGATTCCTGATACAGTATGTGGACAGACTGACTAGAGGAGAGGCCATACTGGATCTAGTTCTAGGCAATGAACCTGGTCAGATGACAGACCTCTCAGTGCGTGAGCGTTTCAGAGATAGTGACCACAGCTCTCTGATCTTCAACATAACCACGAACGAGGATAGGAGCAGACAATATGGGAATGTTTTTAATTGGGGGAGGGCTAATTATGGCATAATTAGGCAGGAACTTGGGAGTGTAAATTGGGAATAGATGCTCTTGGGGAAATGTACAGTGGAAATGTGGAGGCTGTTTAGGGAACACTTGGGGTTCTGGTTAATTTTGTCTCATTGAGACAAGGAAAGGATGGTAGGGCAAAGGGACCATGGTTGACAAAAAGTGAAACATTTAGTCAAGAGTAAGGAAGCATTCTTAAGGTTTAAGGAGCAAAAATCAGGCAGGGCTCTTGAGAGTTAAAGGTAGCCAGGAAGGAGCTTAAGAAGGGACTTAGAGCTAGAAGGGGACATGAAAAGGCTTTGGCAAGTAGTATTAAGGAAAACCTAAGGCATCCTACACATGTTAAGAACAGGAGGATGACTACAGTGAAGGTAAGACTGCTCGGGGATAAAGGGGGAAACATGTGCCTGGAGGTAGAGGAGGTCCTTGAATACTTTGCTTCAGTGCTCACTAGGGAGAGGGACTGAGTGTGAGGTCTGTAGAACCAGCTAATGTGCTGGAGCACGTAGAGGTTAAGAAAGAGGTAGTATAGGAGCTTCTGAAAAACATAGGATAAATAAATCCCTGGGGCCAGACAAGATATGCCCCAGGTTATTATGGGAAGCGAGGGAAGAGATTGCTGGGGTGTTGACAATGATATTTGCCTCCTCCCTGGCCACAGGAGTGGTAGCAGAGGGTTGCAAATGTTAGTCCTTTGTTCAAGAAAGGTAATAGGGATAATCCTGGGATTACAGACCAGTGAGTCTTGTGTCAGTGGTGGGCAGGCTATTGGAGAGATCCTTGGGGACAGGATTTACGAGCATTTGGAGAGGTATTGTCTTATTAGGGATAGTCAGTGTGGCTTTGAGGGGCAGATCATACCTCATGAGCCTAATTGAGTTTTTAGAGGAGGTGACAAAACAAATTGAAGGTAAAGCAGTGGATGTGGTGTATATGGACTTTAGTAAGGTGTTTGACAATGTTCCTCATGGTAGGTTCATCCAGAAAGTCATGAGGCATGGGATTCATGGAGAATTGGCTGTGTGGTTTCAGAATTGGCTTGCCCACAGAAGGCAGAGGGTGGAAGTAGATGGAGAGTATTCTACCTGGAGGTTGGTGACTAGTGGTGTTCTGCAGGGATCTGTTCTGGGACCCCTACCCTTTGTGATTTTTATAAATGACTTGGATAAAGAAGTGCAGGGGTGGGTTAGTAAATTCGTAAATGACTTGAAGGTTGGAGGAGGTGTGGATAGTGTAGAAGGTTGTTGTAGGTTACAACAGGATATAGACAGGATGTAGAGTTGGGCAGAGAAGTGGCAGCTGGTGTTCAATCCAGAAAAGCGTGAAGTGATGCACTTTGGAAGAATGAACTTGAAGACAGTACAAGGTTAATGCAGGATCCTTAGTGTGGAGGAGCAGGGGGATCTTGGGGTCCAAGTCCATAGATCCCTTAAAGTTGGCTCTCAAGTTGATAGGGCAGTTAAGGTGTATGGTGTGCTGGCCTTCATAAGCTGGGGATTGAGTTCAAGAGCCACAAGGTAATGTTGCAGCTCTAAAACTCTGGTGAGACCACATTTGGAGTATTGTGTTCAGTTCTGGTCACCTCATTATAGGAAGGATGTGAAAGCTTTAGAGAGGGTGTAGAGGAAATTTACCAGGATGTTACCTGGATTAGAGAATGTGCCTTAAGAGGAAAGGTTGAGTGAGCTTTCTCTTTGGAGAGGAGGATGAGAGGTGACTTGATAGAGGTGTATAAGATTGAGGAGCACAGATAGTGGACAGCCAGCACCTTTTTCCCTAGGATGGCAATGGCCAATACCAGAAGGTATCAGTTTGTCAGAGGAGGAAAGTTTAGGGGAGATATCAGAGGTTGGTTTTTAAAGAGTGGTGGGTAACTGAAATGCACTACAAGGGCTGGTGGTAGAGGCTATTATAATAGGGACATTTAAAAGATTCTTGGATAGGCACGTGGATGTGAGGAAAAATAAAGGGTTATGGGCTGTGTAGGAGGGAAGGGTCAGATTGATCATAGAGTAGGTGTTCGTATAGGTCGGCACAACATCATGGGCTGAAGGGCCTGTAATCTGCTGTACTGTTCTATGTATCTCACCATTTTTATTGGACAAGCAAGAAATGCCTCCCTCAAGTATCCTTTAAGCTGTGTTTGCATGACTGGAACTTGTAAGCTGTAGATGATTTTTGACTAACTGCAGTTTTTATTCCAATTGAATTGTAGTTTGATTTTTAATCTATAATATCAATCTACAAAATGTATAGATCAGCCAAAGTAAGGACAACATTGTGGATTTGTACTGAATGCTTTATGTTTGGCATTCTCCCTCCTCTTGTATTAAATAGTTTGTCATTTTTAGGTAAACTCCACAATACCAATCGCAACAGAAATTTTCAAGAAACATGGAGTATACAACCCTAACAAAATCTTTGGTGTATCAACATTGGATGTGGTCAGAGCCAACACTTTTGTTGCTGAGCTTAAGGTAAACAAAAAATAGGATGGTCTACACTTTGTCACATGGTTGTAAATTTAATGTTTTAACCAAAGGCTTTTTATTCCACACATTTGTGGAACTGCTTGTAACATGGCTGCCTTTGGCTGTTTTAATTGCAAGTCATTTGACATGAATCAGAGCTACTTTATCCTTTTGTACAATTCCTTTTGAGAAACTCCAGCAGTTTGAAAAGATCTGGTATTAATCCATCTTGCAGGTGAACAACACTTTAGATGTGCACTACTGGGAGTGAACTGATAGTGTAGTATATCAATGTTCTGCTGTAGTGTTGGGGAGAACTGAATACATTGACTTTTCTTTCCCTGACCAAAATGAGAACTCTTGGCTCCTTGGTTTCTTCTGTTTTAGATTTGTCACGTACTTTTCCATCTGTTATTTTGGTTTTGTGATCCATGTTGGGATTAATTTCAGGTGGTATCTAATTTTAACTGAAGTTACTGATGTAACATTTAAAGAAGTTATATTCTAAGTAATGGAATGAATCTAGATGGTACTCTTTGGAGCAAGTTCCATCTAAATCAGATCTATAAAGGCTACTTATTGGCAGCAGAGATGTTTTCTGAACCACCTCTGCTGGGAAGCATGCACTAAGTTTGAAGTGAGAATGCAATTTGGAATGTTCCTTTGAAAACAACTGCAATGAAAAATTTGAAAAGCAGTTCTTCTAATAAAATATGAACTTTCTAAACCAAGACTGGATTCAGAGTTAAGTCCCCTGTACATTTTGAGTTCTATAAACAGCAAGTTAGCCCTGTCTGAAAGGAGTGCTTGTTAAATGTTTGAAAACAATTGGCAAGTTTGATTTTTTTAAAAGGCTGGTGGAATTTGTCTCTGATCTCTTGCTCAGCCTTTTAAATGCATTGACGAAAGGGGGGCTGTTTCAGATGATTCAGGTTTTCATTTTTTTTCCAATGTTTGAATCGTGGGGGCAACTTTCTCATAATTGCTTGCTCTCTTCCCCTTTCCTCAAAGATATTTAGCATGTACCCCCATGTTGCATTTTGGATTTTCATATCATTTTTGTATGCTCGGAGGTAGAACAAGTTCTTCATTCTTTGGTGTATAGTACACTATGTAACAATTAACTTCAAATTCCAATATAATCAATTGAACAATGGCATCCCTCAATTTTTTTTTAGAGTAACATGTTGATAAACTCTCACTTGCGGGTTAAACTAGTCCATTGAATATGTAATGTTACAGAAGCCAAACAAAATGTATAGCAAGAAATGTGGTACAAAAAAATAGTATTTGAGATCTAATTTGTAAAGCTCATTGAATGTTTATGCAAAATGGTTATTCATTTTTATTCTATTACCAGTTACTTGTACAGGTTGGATAGCAGTATACCAGGTCACAGGATTACAAAGATACTTACTTGGTTGGAGGTCTGATAATTGGGTGAAATTGGACATTTTCTGAGATGTGCAGATTATAACAATTCAATCAGCTTCTGAATACAAGACTTGGCAGTTACCAGACAATTGTTCCTGCCTTTATTTTGGAGCTTTGTAAAATAATTGATTTGTTGCAGTTAACATTTCTTACGTTTTCATAAGGATAAAATGTAAATACTTCGTTTGTTTTTGCAGGGCCTTGACCCTGCACGTGTGTCTGTACCAGTGATTGGAGGCCATGCTGGAAAGACAATCATCCCTCTGATCTCTCAAGTAAGTAGGCATGAAGGTGACAAAACAGTGAATGACAGTCAGTTATTTGGTATACCATTTTTCTGTATATGGGGAAATGCTGAGTTTTAATTTCACCACAGTTTGGAAACCACATTGTTAGGATTGTCCTGAATCATCAGTGAAATCAATTCTTAAAGCTAGTTTCTCTCACTGAGTTTGCTGAAGTGTTGTGGGTAAAAGGACTTTATGTATATCAAAACTGAATCTTAACGTAATGGAGGTACTTGATATTAGGCCTGTGTTGATTTTTGTTTTTGCCCCATTTGCTTGTGGGATGTGACCATGGCTGATAACATGCCCATTCCTAATTCACCTTGAGAATGAGGTGATGTGTTGCGTCCTTGAACGGCTGCAAACTTTGTGGTGAGGTGCTTTCACAGAGCACATGTTTAGAGTTCAGCATTCTGATCCAATGACCAAGTTAGGATGGTGAGAGTCCTGGATGAGAACTGTGTGCGGAGATGTCTTTGTAGATGATGCGCTGTGATGATGGTAAGAGAAGTGAATGTTCAAGGAAATGGATAGTGCCAGTCAAATGAGCAGCTTTATCCTGGATGGTGTTGATCTTTTTGAGCATAGGAGTTGCACTCACAGTGTAGCATGTTCAGTCACTCTCTCGGCTCGCCATGTAGCTGGTGGAAAGCGTTCAGGAGTTTAAGTTACTTGCAGCAATCTATTTAATCTGACTTGTTCTTGAAAGCTCTGTATTATGTGCCTGTTCAAATTTCAGATTATTGGTGATTTAAAGTATGTTGATGGTGGGGATTCAATGTTGGTAATACTGTTGAATGTCAACAACAAATGGTTAAATGCTCTCGTTGGAATAGCTATTGCCTGATAATTCTGTGATTATAAATGCTACTTGGGATTTGCCACCTTGTGCCTGAATGTTATCTGAAGGGTTTTGAAGGAATTGAACAATTGTACAGTCATTAGCAAATTGCCATTTGGAATTGTAGAATCCTTCCTAATGGGAGGAAGCCATTCTGCCCATTGTCTGCCAGTCATATGTAGAACTCTCACTTCTCAGCTCTTGCCATTGAATTGTTCAATCTTCATAACCTACTAACTTTTATCACAGGAAGGTCATTGATAAAGTAGCTGAAGACAGGACTTGGACATTCCCCTGAGGAACTTTTGAATTCAACTCAGTTTTCTATTTACTGCTTTAAGTTGATTCCCCATCTGTGGCATTCCTTGCACACTTGGAATTCCAGCATTGTGTACCTGTATTCCAGATGCTTCCTCCAGAGAAGCTGTTCTACAGAAACCTCATCAATTGCATTCATTATATTAAACATCAGTCAAACGTTTGACTTGTTTCCACAAAGTTTTGCCTATCTCTCAAATTCATTGTATTATAAGTTTATTTGACTACAAAAATATTCAACTTAATGGAAACTCATTCTTTTATGACAAAATCCATGAAAGCATTTATGCCCTGAAAACTCATTTTGGTGATTCCATTTAATTTTGTGCTCTTTCACCATACTACTCACCAGCTGCTCAGTCAGTTTAATAAATAAAACCTGCAAGTTAATGTCATCTGGACCATGCTTGCTTTTTTTTTTGCTTCTCCACTCCTGAGCCAGTTTCTCAGTGTGCTCCTCCCTAAGTAAGCTGCAGGTATTGTTTTACTGACAATTCGCCTGGCTTGATCCTTGCCACATCTGCGCTGGTTAGCCTTGTACAAATGAGTTGCTTGCCTTTGTGGAGTTTTCTGCTTACCTCTTTCCATTTTGACAAATTCCAATATTAGTTTCTGAATATGCCTAACAGATGACACCTTTTTTTTACATGCTAAGTACAGGATTACAGCATGAAGCTGTACCACCAATATTATTTTGAACTGGGAGCTGGAAAATCTTCCACTTGTGTGATGTGAATACATTTGTAACAGCTATGCTGTGAAGATATGGGTGTTTCAGCAGTCACAAGCTGCTCAGTGTTGTAAAAACATTTCATATCCTCCAGTTACATGGTGACTGTGACTTATGCAGATTCTCTTTGCTGACAAAGATATGGGACAGGCCATCCACCTGAGCTATGCTGTGAGCCTCTTTTCTCTCCTACCAGTAGCTCTGCTGTATCCTGAAACAAACATTGTTCTTTAAATTAAATAATTAACTTAGAAAATGTACTTCTGCTCTTAAGACAATAGGTTTTGTTTTTACAATTAAACATGTATTCACAGGTTGGCTGAATCTGTATAAAATTAGCATTTGAATGTTAACTTTTTGTTTTGATTTTAGTGCAACCCTAAAGTAGACATTCCCCAGGATAAGCTGCAGGTCTTGACTGAAAGAATCCAAGAGGCTGGTACAGAGGTGGTCAAAGCCAAGGCTGGAGCAGGTTTGTTTATTTGTTGTGATTCGTACAAAAACCCTCCGTCCTGTTGCCCACTGTAGGAGTCGGTTCATGATTTCTATTTCTGAACTTGTCTGATCAGGCTGCTTTGGCTATTGGTTGACTTCTATGCAAGGTTTGATTCATAGCCTTTCAGTCAGATAATGACCACCGAAGATGAAGCTTCAATAGTTCTTGGTGCTGCGCAAGCATCAATTCAATAACTTGTGCTGTTTACAATAGTGATCAAGTTTTCAGTATTGCTTCCACTGTTTAAACAGGACTGAAAGTTACTAAGATTAGTTCTGGAGATCAAAAGTAATTTTTGCTTTGCGTTCATTTCCTTAAATCCATCCCTGTTAAGAGATCAGAGACAGACTTGCCAGCAAGACTGAATCTGTCTATGGAACTATCTGCTTTCATCCTTTACTAGCGCCACCCCCCCCCCCCCCCCCCCCCCCAATAGCTGGAATTTGGAATTGTCTTGTTTCTCACTCATCTCCACGCATGCCTTGTTCCTGAGACTGACCCCTGCCACCCCCACCCACCCACCCTTCCTGTCAACCTCATTCCAACTAAATGACTGAGCACCCTTTAATCTTGCTCCACAGCCTATATTGTAAATGGTTTCCTTGATTCCACTCCTTTCAACTTTCAAAATACTGCCCCATCTGCAACATACCTTTTGCTTTTGAGGTCTTGGGTGCCTTACCTCCATAATTTGTTCTCTTAAATCCTTCTTTAAATGCACCTTTGGCCAAACTTTTAGTTGACACTCATCTCTTCTCAGCACTTTTTTTACATTTTGACCATGAAGCCTTTTGAGATGCCTTCTCCAATGAGTATGTGCTACCATAAATTTGGGTTGTTGCCTGAAGGGGTGAGGTTTGGGAATGTAATTATATCTTTGTCAGCAGTAACAGTGCTTCAATTCAGATTTTAAAATTTTAGTAGCTGGGGATGTGAGAAGTGCATGTCAAATGGCAGCATTGACTGAAACCCAGGTGACTGGAGATTTTAAAGAAACTGTCCAACATGCTGTCCTTCAAGTTGCCACCTGTTGTATTACCAACAGAAGCATCATCTCGTAGGAAACAAAGGATTTCCTTTAGCTTGTGAAATTTGATTTGCAAGTGCCATTGTTATTTGTATGGTTTTTTTTCCATTCTTGTTCCATATTTAACTGGGAAATGGATTTGTCTTTAGTTCTTGACAAAAATGCACATTAAATTTCATGCAGTTCCTGACTTTTTGGTCTGATTTAGGTTCTGCCACCCTGTCTATGGCTTATGCTGGTGCCAGATTTGTCTTCTCGCTCTTGGATGCTATGAATGGTAAAGAAGGTGTAGTGGAATGTGCGTTTGTCCGGTCTGAAGAAACTGAATCTCCATACTTCTCTACACCTTTACTACTTGGGGTGAGTTTGTATGCTTTCAATCTGGGCCAATTGTTTGGCTTTTACATTTTTCCTCCCCAATTATAAGTTGCAAAGGGCCAATATCTTAAAGAATTTGTATACTTTAACAACAAGAGGACAGGTTTTTTTGAAATTCCATCTCTTCATTTCAATCTGCAATAGAGAAACAAGCCAGACAATTCCACTAAAACTTCAGTCATTCATGACAACAGCTCTATTCGATTACACAAGTACCTGGCAGAGAGCTGGTTTCATTATGGTGCTCCAGTCTGAACACTGGATGTGTACAACCCTTCCTATAGTTGTGTAATTATACAAAAAGGCACCTGCTCAAGCTGGGAACTTGAGCTGACCCACTGCCCTCCACTGGCACTCTTCCAGCAATGTTGTGGAGAAGGCTGCTTGAGAGGGTTGGTGTTGGACGGCCCCTCAGCACAGGTGTGGGGCTCAGCACTGCAACATGGCCAGCAGGCTGAGTGAGGGCAGTTGTTGGGAACTGGTAGCACCAGCTTCATGTGGTGACAGAGCACCCAAATCCTGTGCTCGCTCTCATCTCTTCCAGTTGGATGTGTCAGAAGCTGCTGTATTTCCCCCCTAAATTGACCTCATTATCACAGCAGCTCTCTCCAATGGAGTGGTTAGGGTTAGCACCAGGTTCCTGGCACAGCTTTGTCAGTAACACCTTAAAGATGCTGTAAATAACCCTTCTTGAAACTGATTCCATTCATGCTCTTGCTCCCAGGGATGTATCCTGAGCACTATGTAAGGTAACAAATGTGTAAAGAGGCAATTCTATATGAAGAGGATTGTCTTTTGACTAATTTTAAGTCATTATGAAGATGGTGACTCTTGGAGATGTACAGTTTTGCTGTCACGATCTCAACCAAAAGACCCATCTTGTCTGAGATTTAGGTGATCGGTGATGCCTCTGGAGGGAATCACCGTTGAGTTCAATTCTCTCCTCATGCCTTTGTGTAAACATGTTCCAGCAGGGACCAAATTGGTAATTGGAACTTTGAAGCTTGCTTGCCTTTCTCCATTTTCACAATTCTACCTTTGTTTTTACAGGGATAATGGGACTTTGGTTTTAGCTGAGATCAGTTAACTTGTGAAATAAGTCTTTGCCCTTGTAACTTTGACCTTCTCATTTATGGGCTCTCTCTTGCATATTTTTAGCACAGTAATCGTGTGTTTCTAAATTGTCTTTAAGAAAATGTTTTAAATTGGTGTATTTCACTTCTTCCCCCCACTAGAAAAATGGCATAGAGAAGAATCTTGGGCTAGGTAAACTATCTGCTTTTGAAGAGAAGCTTGTAGCAGAAGCTATGGGTGAACTGAAGGCTTCTATAAAGAAAGGCGAGGACTTTGTGAAGAGCAGAAAGTAAATGATTGTATTGATATGTACAGAATGGAAAAACGCCAGCCTGTTGCAAACCTCCACTAGTGGCTGCTAAGTGTTGGCTGCTGCTATGTCTGTTTGCTGTCAATTTTTAAACCTCTATTTGTCATAGCAGATCTAAGATCATTAAATTACAAGCACCATTTCTCAAACATTGTGGGTTTTTTAAACTTCTGAAAGATTTATGTGATGCCATGTATTTCATTTTAAGTGCAAATAAAGTACACCTGCAGAGAATTTCTGAAGTTGGAATACATGCATTCTGATGTTTTCTGTATTAAATGATGATATTAAATTGCTGGTGATGCAAAGCAGCATATTAACTTGCATCCTCTGGAAAATTGTTTGCTTTGCTTTCTGCCTGATTCCTGCTTCAAGAATTGTATTTAAGAGGGAGTTGATATTACGAGCCAGTTAAAGCCATGCTGTAGCTTGAGTCAGATCTGCTATTCAGCAACATTGTGGCTGATCTGGCCTTTGTTCCACCTCTCTTTCTGATCTCTGTAATCCTCAATTTCCTCTGTAGTCCAAAAAACTCTCAGCCTTGAATATACCTGAGTTGGGATTCAGAGTCCTCTGGGGCACAGTTCCAAAGATTCATAGCCCTGGTGAGGAATTTCTTCTAAGTCTTAAGCAGTCAATCTATTTATCCTGCAGCCATGGCTGCTCATTGTAGACTGCTCACCAGGTGAAAGTCTTGTAGCAGCTGCACTGTTAAGCCCCCTAAGAATACTATGTTGCTGAGAATGCTGCAATCTTTTTGTACTTGAGTTAACAAGATGAGCTACTACTGTGTTCTCATAAACCAGCTCTTTCCAATAATCTGTCAGATGAACCTTTGTATTGTCTCCAAGACAAGTGTCTCTCTCCTTGACTAAGGAAACCAAATCTTTGTGTTACGAGACTTCCTTATTCTTGAACTCCATCCCTATAGGAAACATTCTTGTACTTGTACAAGGAACACCTAGATAACTCTGATCACCTAGATTTAATATTCTCATACTATTTGGTGGGGGGGTGGAGGAGAAAGAGAAGAGGTGTTAATATCATGGAATGCACAGGGGTTGATAATACCCAGGGTTGGATGCCAATGGGAAGCAAAGGAGTCAGCTGAGCCCCTGACAGATTTTTGCATCTTCATTCACCACAGGTGAGGTAGCAGAAGTCTGGAGATATCCTTACTGCCCTTAAATGTAGGCTAAGTCAGGTAAGTATAGCACAGGAGCTGTACATCAGTGGTAGGGAAATTATTGAAAATTCAAAGGGGCAGATTTGTGTACATTTGGAAAGGCGGGGATTAATCGGACAGTTGGTTATGGCATTGTGTGAGGGGAACTCCTGATTAGAGATCTGTTTTTGAGGATGTAGAGCAGTAGAACGTTCATATGGACAGTAAGGCACATGGGATCTAAGGCAAGCTGGTTAATTGGATCCAAAAATGGTGACCAAGGTGATTGAGGAGGGTAGAGCAGTGGATGTTGTCTACATGGATTTTAGTTAGGCATTCGACAAGGTCCCTCATGGTAGGTGCATCCAGAAGATTAAGGTGCATGGGATCCACTGTCACTTGGCCATTTGGATTCAGGCTTGGCTTGCCCATATAAGACAGAGGGTAGTGGTTGATGGGTCTTATTCTGGCTGGCTCTACTTTTTGTGATGTATGTAAATGACTTGGATGAAAATGTGAATGGGTGGGTTAGTAAGTTTGATGCCACAAAGACTGGTGGCATAGATGGTGTAGAAGTTGTGGCAGGATATAGATTAGTTGTAGATATCAGCAGACGAATCCCAGATGGAGTTTAATCTGGGCAAGGATGAGGTATTGCACTTTAGGAGATCAAATGTAGAGGGAAAGTGCAGAGTTAATGGCAGGACCCTTAACAGCATTGATGTACAGAGGGATCTTGGGGGCCAAGTCCACAGCTTCCCTGAAAGTGGTTGCACAAATTGATTAGGTGGTAAAGTGTATGACATCCTTGCCTTTATTAAGGAGGCACTGAGTTCCAGAGTCAGGAAGTTGTGTTGCAGCTTTAAAACTCTGGTCAGGCTGCAGCTGGAGTATTGCATTCATTTCTGGTTGCCCTTTATAGGAAGGCTGCAGAAACTTTAGCAAGGATTCAGAAGAGGTTTACCAGGATGCTGCATGGATTTAGAGGGTGTATGCTATAAGGAGAGGTTGTTATCTTTCTGGAGTGGTGGAGACCTCCCAATTTATAAGATTATGAGGGGCATAGATGGAGAGCCTATCTCTTTCCCAGGGTCGAAATAAGGGACATGCATTTAAGCTGAGAGGGAGAAAGTTCAAAGGGGATGTTCTGGGCACATTTTTTTTCCCCCAGAGTTGTAGGTGCCTGGAATGCTGGGGTGGTGCTGGATGCAGATACGATAGAGGCATTTAAGAGGCTCTTAGATAGGCACATGAATATGCAGAGAATGGAGGGATATGGAGCATATGCAGACAGAAGGGATGAGGTGTCATTAGTTTGGCACAATGTTGTGGGCTGAAGGGCCTGTTCCAGTACTGTTCTGTGTTCTAAAGTTGGCTTGCTGATAGGAAATAGTGGTGAAAAGTTACTTTTTTGCTTGGAAGTTGGATCAGTGATGTACTGCAGGGATCTGTGCTGGGACCCTTGTTTAAGATGTATATTACTTGGATGTGAATGTGGGAGGTATGATACGTTTTCAGATGCACAAACATTGGTGGTGGTGTGGATAGCAAGAAGAATGTCTAAGGCTACAGCATGGTGTTAGGTTGGTTGCAAAAATTGTGCAGAGTATTGGCAGGTGGAACTTAATCCTAACAAATGTGAGGTGATTCATTTTGGAAAGTCGCAGGAGTGGGACATATACAATAAATGGTGGGGTGCTAAGGAATGTTGATGAATGGGGGCAGGGGGGTGGCCATGGGTTTCAAGTCCATAGCTCCCTGAATGCACCAACATGGGTAGATGGGGATGTTATGTTGCAACTTCACAACACAGTGGCTAGGCCACACTTGGGGTATTGTGTGCAGTTAGGAAGGATGTGATTATGTTGGACAGTGTGCAGAGGAGAGTCACCAGAATGTTGCCCGGACTGGAGGACTTTAATTATGGGGAGAGAGTGAATGAGCTAGGCTTGTTTTCCCTGAAGCGAAGGAAGCTGAGGAGTGACCTGTATAAAAATTAAGAGGTAGGGTGGATAGAATCTTTTTCTCATAAGAGTATCAAAAACAAAGGACATAGGTTTAAGGTGAGAGGTAGGTTGTTTAAAGGGAATTTGAGGGGACTTTTTTTGCACGATGGTTGATAGCTGGAATTTGCTGCCAGTGGAGGTGGTGGAGTCAGAGATTATCACTACATTTAAGAGACATCCAAACAAGCACTTGAATAAGCAAGGCCTGGAGGGATACAGACCTAATGTGCGTAAATGGAATTGGGGTAGATGGGTATAAAGGTTGGCATGGATGTGATTGACCAGAGGGCTAAAATCTGTGCTGTACAACTGACTCTATTTAAATACCTTTACATTTTTCTTAAATAGGTGGATAACCTTGCATTTCTTCACATCACACTCTTGGTGTCATTTTGCACCGTTAACCTCTAACATTGTGCAGACTTTGTCCACTTTACAATTTACTTTGTCCTATCTTTATCTTACAAACAGATACATTACACACAACTCTTTCATTGAAGATGTTAGCACAGACTATAAGTAGTTGAAGTCCCTGCTCTGAGGTGCCTCATTTGTTCTCGCATGCTATCGTGAAAATAGCCCATTTAATCCTTAGACGATCAGTTAATAGAAAACTATATGTATAGTTTTAGATCCTCAACAGAGTTCTTGTGCAGTTATCTTTTATGTGGCAATGTATCAAGTTTATTTAGGCACCTTTGCTGTCCAGGGAAGATACCTTTTGATAATTTGGGAACTTTGATCCTGATTTGTTTGCAATAGATTCATGACTGGGGTCAGAACAAGGAGATTTGGGGGACTAGTAATTGCACAGATGGATGATGGCTAAAGTGGGAAATGGTATACTTCAGTGACTGGAATCAGAACCACTGTTTGCAAGTGACAATATCATCTGCAGTCATTGAGGGAATGTTTCAAAATCTAGAAGCTGCATTGGTGGCATAGTTGATAGGGGTGAAGAATTAAAATACAAGGCCAGAAAAATTTGCAGAAGTGAGAGCACAAATTGGCAAATAACACTTCAATAGAATCAGCTGAAGCAGTTTGATTGAGATAATAGAGCAAATGTGGTGGAGGACCAGATGGAGTTGGAGTGTTGATGCACAGTTGATGCAGGCTAATGAAGCCTAAAAAATCCCTTCATCCCTGATGAAGGGTCTCAGCCTGAAACATCGACTGTTTATTTCCCTCCATAGATGCTGCCTGACTGGCTGAATTCCTCCAGCACTTTTTGTGTATTGCTCCAGATTCCAGCAGCTGAAGAATTTGTGTTTCTAAAAAAAAACGAGCCAGTTTTGTTTCTTCCATAGAGCTAAAATTGAAAAATAAGGAAGGTGTATTAAAAGGGATTTGAACAAATGGAGAAAGTCCAAAAAAAAATGTTCTGTTGTCCTGATCAGGCAGGTGGAACACAGTGGTGCTTTTCTACTTAAAAAGGAGGCAAAAGGATGGCTTGATAGAAATCTTTTAAATTAATGCTTTAAAAACATAGAGCATACAGCACAGGAACAGGCTTTGCAGCCTACCACATCTGCACTGACCATGATGTCAATCAAAACTAATCCTATCTGCCTGCTTGTGGTCCGTATCCGTCTATTCCTTACCTGTTCATGTGTCTGTCAAAATGCCTCTTGAATGTTAAATCTGCTTTTATCACCTCCTCTGGTAGTGCATTCCTGCCACCTATAACTCTGTGTAAAACAAAAAAGACATTGCTTCCTTTAAACTTTCTCCCTCGAACGTTTTCCCTCTAGTATTTGATGCAGTGGTGGGGGGGCTGCTATCTAGGTGTTATAGGAAATACTTCTGTCTGTGAGCAATGGCCAAAGTATAGGGTCATAAATAAGGTAGTCACCAATACACAGGGAATTCAGGAAAACATGCTCACCCAACAGTTCCAAATTCTTTACTGCGTGGCATAGATGTACTTCACGAAGCTATCAAAGAACACACATTAAAGGAATAGAAAGATAAAAGGTCAGCATGGACAAATTGAACCAACTGGCTTTTTTCGTCAGCAAGTGCTTGTAATGACATTGCAACCAAATTCGATGCATGGATTGCCAGCCAGATTCCAAGAATTTTTTTTGCTGGTCTTTAATTCTGTTGTAACTGATAGCATACATTGCAGTTGTGTGAATAAGTGCAGTTCTTACAGCACTCAAAAATGTTGACATCTCCTTGTATAAAGCAGCCGACTTGAGTTACACCCCACCCACTAAATGTTCGCTTCATTCTCAAGCAAAGGATTTGCAAGAAGGAACTCAAACTGGGGACTAGGAGGGCCCAAAAGGGCCATGAAATGCCCTTGGGCAAGGAAGATTAAAGAGAATCCCAAAGCAGTCAAAATCTTTTTCGCGGAGTAGAATGTCAAATACTAGAGGATATGTATTTAAGGTGAGAGGGACAAAGTTTAAAGGAGATGTGTGGGCATGCTTTATTTTTACACAGAGAGTGGTGGGTGTCTGGAACAGGCTTCCAGGGTTAATGGTGGAATCAGATACAATAGTGGCATTTCAGAAGCTTTTAGATAAACACATGAATGTGCAGGGAATGCAGATGTCATTAGCTTTGCAGACCTAATACAGACCAGGTAGGTTAAACTTATCTATGTCCTTGCTATTTATTGATCTCCCATTAAGCAGAGGGAGGAAGCATCATCTGAACCGGGCTTGATCAGTTTGTTAACCTAGCTGCTCTCAATCAAATCTGTCAGTTTCTCTTTACTGGTTTGGCCGCACTTGGAATATTTCACACAGTTCAGGTCACCACACGACAGAGAGGTTGTGATAGCACTAGAAAGAGTGCAGAAGTGATTCGTCAGGATGCTGCCTGGAATGGAGGGCCTTATTTACAAGGAGGGATTGGACAGGCTGGGATTGTTCTCAATGGAGTGCAGGAGGATGAGGGGTGACCTTGTAGAGGTTTATAAAGTTATGAGGGGCATAGATAGGGTGGATAGTCACAGCTTTTTTTCAAGGGAAAGGAAGTCTAAAACTAGAGGACATGGGATTAAGGTGAGAGGGAAAATACTTAAAGGACATCTGAGGGGTAAGTTTTTCACACAGAGGGCAGTGGGTGTATGGAATGAGTTTCCAAAGGAGGTGATAGAGGCAGGTATAATCGCAGAGTTTAAGAAGCATTTGGACAGGTACATAAGGCCAAATGCAGGAAAATGGGATTTGTGTAGACAGGCATCATGGTCGGCATGGACGAGTTGGGCCAAAGGGTCTGTTTCCGTGCTATACAACTCTGAGGAGGCAAAAGAGATTTAGTTTAATTTGGCATTGTGTTCAGCATAGAGGGTAGCAATCTCGGGATTGCTGCCGGTGCCACGTGATAGTGAAGGCAGGAACAGGAGGAGGTGGCAGATAAATGCGTGGCTGAGAAGTTGGTGCAGGAGGGAGGGTTTTACATTTCTGGATCATTGGGATCTCTTCTTGGGAAGGTGGGACCTGTACAGAGAGGACGGGTTACACCCGAACCAGAAGGGGGCCAATATCCTGGTGGCTAGGTTTGCTAGGGTGGTTCGGGATGGTTTAAACTAGTTTGTGAGGGGGAAGGGAACCGGAGGAGTAGGTCAGAGGAAGAAGGGAATGGGGAAAAGTTAGATCAAACAGGTAGAGAGGCTTTGGGGAAGGAGAAGCAGAATACAGGCTATGAAAGTAGTAAGGTAGATGGACTGAAGTGTGTTTACTTAAATGCAAGAAGTGTCAGGAATAAGGGAGGGCTTGGATAAGTATGGGGCACTATGATATCGTGGCTATTACTGAGACGTGGCTGACATCAGGGCAGGAGTGGATATTGAATATTCCTGGTTTTCGGTGTTTTAAGAGGGATAGGGAAGGGGGGAGAAGAGGAGGAGGGGTGGCGATACTGGTCAGGGACACTGTTATGGCTGTGGAAAGGATGGATGTTGTAGAAGGATCATCTCTAGAGTCCGTATGGGTGGAATTAAGGAACAAGAAAGGAGCAGTTACTCTACTAGGAGTATTCTATAGGCCCCCCGGTAGCAGTAGAGATATAGAGGAGCAGATTGGCAGGCAGTGTTTGGAGAGAAGCAGAAATAACAGGGTTGTTATAATGGGAGACTTCAAATTCCCAAATATAGACTGGAACCTGCTTAGTGCCAAAGGTTTAGATGGGACGGAATTTGTTAAATGTCCAGGAGGGATTCCTGACGCAGTATGTCGACAGGCCGACTAGAGGGAATGCCATGCTAGATCTAGTTTTAGGAAATGAACCGGGACAGGTGAAGGATCTATTGGTGGGTGAGCATTTGGGGGACAGTGACCATTGCTCCATAACCTTTAAAATTGTCATGGACAGGGACAGGTGCAGAGAGGACAAGAAGATATTTAATTGGGGAAGGGCAAACTATGAGGCTATAAGGAGAGAACTTGGGAGTGTAAAGTGGGATGTCCTTTTTGAAGGGAAATGTACCATGGAGATGTGGTCGATGTTCAGGGATCTTATGCAGGATGTTAGGGATAAATACGTCCCGGTGAGGCAGAGAAGGAACGGCAGGGTGAGGGAACCGTGGGTGACGAGAGAGGTGGAACGACTAGTTAGGAAGAAGAAGGTAGCGTACATAAGGTATAAGCAGCAAGGTTCAGACAGGGCCCGTGAGGAATATAGGGTAGCGAGGAAGGAACTTAAGAAAGGGCTGAGGAGAGCTAGAAGGGGACATGAAAAGGCTTTGGCTAGTAGGGTTAAGGAAAATCCCAAGGCCTTTTTCAAGTACGTGAAGGGTAGGAGGATGGCTAGGGTGAAGGTAGGTCCGATTAAAGACAAAGGTGGGAGTATGTGCATGGAGGCGGCGGAAGTGGGAGAAGTTCTCAATGAATACTTCTCTTCGGTATTCACCAAGGAGAGGGGTCTTGATGATGCGGAAGGGAGTGCTGGTAAGGGTAATGTTCTCGAGGTTGTAGATGTCAAGAGAGAGGATGTGTTGAAGTTGTTAAATAATATCAAGACAGATAAATCTCCGGGGCCTGACGGGATTTTCCCCAGGCTGCTTCGAGAGGCGAGGGAGGAGATTGGTAAGGGAGGAGCCACTGATAAGGATCTTTGAGTCCTCGTTGTCCACGGGGATGGTGCCGGAGGATTGGAGGGTGGCGAATGTTGTCCCCTTGTTCAAAAAAGGTAGTAGGGATAATTCAGGGAATTACAGACCGGTGAGTCTCACGTCTGTGGTGGGTAAGCTGTTAGAAAGGATTCTAAGGGATAGGATCTATGTACACCTGGAGACTCATGGACTGATTAGGGACAGCCAGCATGGCTTTGCGAAGGGAAGATCTTGCCTCACAAGCCTGATAGAGTTCTTTGAGGAGGTGACCAGGAATATTGATGAGGGTAGTGCGATGGATGTGGTCTATATGGATTTTAGTAAGGCGTTTGATAAGGTTCCTCATGGTAGGCTTCTTCAGAATGTCAGAGGCCAAGGGATCCAGGGAAGCTTGGCTGTGTGGATTAGGAATTGGCTTGCATGTAGAAAGCAGAGGGTTGTGGTGGAAGGAGTGCCCTCAGATTGGAGGGCAGTGACTAGTGGTGTCCCGCAGGGATCGGTTCTGGGAACTCTACTTTTTGTGATATTTATAGATGACTTAGATGAGGGGGTGGAAGGCTGGGTTAGTAAGTTTGCGGACGACACTAAGATTGGCGGTGTTGTGGATAGTGTGGAGGGCTGTCGGAGCTTACAGAGGGATATTGATAGGATGCAGAGCTGGGCTGACAAGTGGCAGATGGAGTTCAATCCGGAGAAGTGTGAGGTGGTACACTTTGGAAGGACAAACTTCAGGGCAGAGTACAAGGTAAATGGCAAGGTACTTGGCAGTGTAGAGGAGCAGAGGGATCTGGGGGTTCATATTCACAGTTCACTGAAAGTTGCCTCACAGGTGGATAGAGCAGTTAAGAAGGCTAATGGGATGTTAGCTTTCATAAATCGTGGGATTGAGTTTAAGAGCCGCGAAGTGATGATGCAGCTTTACAAAACTCTAGTTAGGCCACACTTAGAGTACTGTGTTCAGTTCTGGTCGCTGCATTATAGGAAGGATGTGGAGGCATTGGAGAGGGTGCAGAGGAGATTTACCAGGATGCTGCCTGGATTAGAGGGTATTGAATATGAGGAGAGGCTTAAGGTGCTAGGGCTTTATTCACTGGAAAGGAGGAGGATGAGAGGAGACATGATAGAGGTATATAAAATATTGAGAGGAATAGATAGAGTAGACAGTCAGCGCCTCCTTCCCAGGGCACCAATGCTCAAGACGAGAGGGCATGACTTTAAGGTTATGGGTGGGAGGTTCAGGGGAGATGTCAGGGGGAGGTTTTTCACCCAGAGAGTGGTTGGTGCATGGAATGCACTGCCTGGGGTGGTGGTGGAGGCAGATACATTGGACAGGTTCAAGAGTTTGTTGGATAGGCACATGGAGGAATGTGAGATAGAGGGATATGCGGGAGGAAAAGGTTAGATAGTGTGAGGGTGGTTTGATGGACGGCACAACATGGTGGGCCGAAGGGCCTGTTTTGTGCTCTATGGTTCTATGGACATTGTGGGCGGAAGGGCCTGTTCCTGTGCTGTACTGTTCTATGTTTCATGATAGACTGGAATAATGTCTACAGGAATTCTTCAACAGTAAGTCCCAAGCCTATAAACTCCAGCACTTTGACAAGGACAATGCCAGCTGGAGCTTGGGTGTATGGCTACGTGCATGTTCCACTCCAAGAAACACACCAAACCTGTCTTGGAAATATAATGCTCATCTTTCATTATTGGGTCAAACTTCTGGAACTTCCGACTGACAGAAAATTGGGAATTCCTACAACGCAAAGGTGCCAATGGTTCAAGAAGGTTGAAAACAAAGGCGACCGCAGAGGCTGGAATCTGGAACAAAAGCCAGAGCACTGGAAGAACTCAGCAGGTCAGGCAGCATCTGTGGAGGCAAAATGTGTAGGTCAATGTTTCGGGTCGAGACCCTGCTTCAGGACTGAAGGGAGGAGGAAAGATTGCGAGTTTGTAGCAGTGCAAGGAAGATGATAGGGAAAGGTGAACAAATGGAGAAGGAAGCTAGGTGGACAGATGAGTGTGTGGGAGGAGAACACGGAGGCGTGGGTTACCTGAAATTGGAAAGTTCAATCTTCATACCATTGGGTAGCAAGCTATCCAAGGAGTGTATGAGATGTTGTTCTTCCAGTTTGCGTTTGGCCTCTCCATTGCAATGGAGAAGGCTGAAGACAGGCAAGGTCAGCGTGGGATTGGGAAGGAGGGTTAAAATTACATGTAACTGGGAGCTCAAGATGGCCGTTGACGACAGAGTTCAGCTGCTCTGCAAAATGAACGCCTAGTCTATGCTTGGTTTCTCAGATGTGGAGGAGGCCACGTCACAAGCACCAGATGCAGCAGACCAAGTTGGAAGAGGCGCAGGTGAATCTCTGCCTCACCTGGAAGGGATATTTAGGTCCCTGGATGGTGGTGAGGAAGGAAGTGCAGAGACAGGTGTTACACCTCCTACGACGGCAGGGGAAGGGCAGGGGTGGGTGGGAAGGAGTGAACGGACCAGGGAGTCACAAAGAGAGTGGTCACTGTGGAAAGCAGAAAGTGGGGGAGAGGGCAAGATACATCTTGTGGTGGGATCGCATTGGAACTGGCGGAAACAGCCAAGGGTGATTTGTTGGATGTAGCGTCTGGTGGGGTGAAAAGTGAGGTCCAAGGGAATTCTATCACTGACTCCATCGCTCTGGGTAGCTTACGCCCCAAATGTTATGTGCAATGAAGTTTTCCATTTCAGGTAACCCACACCTGTGATGTCCTTCTCCCTCACCTGTCCACTTAGGTTTCTTCTCCTTTTTCTCAACCCTCCCCTCACCCTCCCCCATCTGGTTCCATCTGTCCCCAACCCTCCCTCGCATTGCTATACACTGGCAATCTCTCCCCCACAATCCTGATACAGGCTCTCAACCCGAAACATCGGCTTACACCTTTTGCCTCCACAGATGCTGCTCGACCCACTGAGTTCTTCCAACACTCTGTTTCTTGTTCAGGAAGGTTGTTCACCACGACCTACTATGAAGATACTGGCCTTGAACACTGATTTTTCCAGCAACATTCACATCCACAGAGTGAACTAAAAAATAAAGTACCAGTGGTGTATATTGGTAACATTTGCCCATTCATTTATGGAAGACAGATCTTTGTATTGATAGACTGTACAGTTTGTCTAAAGAGAATTCAAAACAAAAATATTTAGCTTGCTCTTGAGCGAAGTTGCATAGTGATTGTTCTAGTCTTGGCTCACTGATCCAGTGATACAAGTTCAAATGCCACCAAGGTAGCCGAGTAATTTAAATGTAAGCAATGATGTGAATAAAAAACTAGTATCGGAAAGAAAAATCATGAAACTACCAGTTGATCGTTTAAAAATACATTTGGTTCACTAATGTCTTTCAGAGAAAGAAATCTGTCATGTTTACCTAGTCCGGTTTTTAAATGATTTCCGATTCAACAATGTGATTGACTCTTAATTGTCTAATGAGTTCAGGGGCAATTGGTGATGAACAGTAAATCAGGGCCTAGCCAATGATTTCCACACCGTGTGAACAAATGAATACTAAGGAATTGAAAGGACTGTGGTAGTTTGAGAATACATAGCATGATACTGAATTGAAGCAAAAATATTTAATATTCTGGTGAAACTTAAGTGTAGGCTTTTGAGTTCAGATATCTTGTTGAATTGTTGGGATAAGTAAACCATGATACAAACAAATGCAATAGCACCATCATTAAACAATTGCTAATGGTTTGGGTGGGATTGTTCTGATACAGGGAGTTGCGATGGAAGGTCGTCGACCTGAAATGTTAACTCTGTTTCTCCACAGATGGTGTATTTCCAACATTTTCTGTTTTTATTAAAAATAAGTGAAGCTGTTGTTAGTCAGACAGGGAGAACTAAGTATTCTGTTTGTGGATTGTAACTGTGGTTACATATTATGGATTCAAATTAGCAGCTTTCTCTAATAACGTATAACATGAGGAAGGGCATAATTACCAGCTAAAAATATTTTGTATTTTCATTTAAACTCAGCCATCTGAATTGGACAATGTGCAGTTTAGAATATGGCCTGAAAATTATGTTTACTATACTGAAGGCAAAGGCTTCTGCAGGCTAACAAAGATTGTTGTAACTTTTTAAGGCAAAATTAAAAAAAACTTAATCTTATGGCTCTCACCACAGTAGCAAGAGGAACCTAAGGCACCTTCCTCAAACTGCATACAACTTCCTCATCCTGTTCAGCCTGTGTAGTTAGTAACACAACACCACTCAAATGAACACCTGCAGACTTGAACACATTTGTGCCGTGAATGATACAATTTGAAAATTGAACTACAACTTATCAAATGCAACAGGCTGGGAGTTGTTTGCCTTTCGCTTGGGGCTCAGAGGTGCATTTATTTCTGCATCCTCATTGGTAACATACCAGTGTTAGCAAGTCAACTGCTTTCCTGGTCCCTTTTTTAGAAAAATAAATTGGAATCTGATGAGAAAGTAGTTTCTTACTATTAACAACACATTACAAAGACCAAGAAGTTTAATGTGCTGGTAACTACCCCATTAAGCCATTTTGACTTGACCTATCGTAGACATTCCTTTTGTTCTACACAACCTGAAATATCAATATTACAAAAGAGGAGGTGTCGTGGTCTTGAGCTGCAAAATCCCCCGGGGCCTGACCAAGTGTATCCTAGGACAATGTGGGAAGGAAGGGAAGAAATTGCCGGAGCCCTGGCAGAGATTTTTGCACCTTCCTTAGCTGTGGGTGAGATACCAGAAGACTGGAGAATGTCTACACTTCTGGCTTCAGTCTACACTTCTCACTGCCTCGGTAAAGCAGCCAACGTAATCAAAGTCCCCTTCCACCCAGACATTCTCTTTTCTCCCCGTCCTCCCATTGGGCAGAAGATACAAAAGCCTGAAAGCACATACCACCAGGCCCAAGGACAGCTTCTATCCCTCTGTCGTGAGACTATTGAATGGACCTCCTGCACGATAAGATGGACTCTTGACCTCACAATCTACCTCATCATGGCCTTGCACCCTATTGTCTGCTTGCACTGCACTCTCTCTGTAACTATAACACTATATTCTGCATTCTGTGATTGCTTTTCCCTTGTACTACCTCGATGTACTGATGTGATGAAATGATCTGTATGGATGGCACGCAAAACAAAGTTTTTCACTGCACCTTGGTACATGTTACGACAATAAACCAAGTTACCAATTTAATGTTGTGCTTTTTTTGAAGATCATAGATGAGAGCAGGGCAGGAGACGTTGTCTATATGGACTTTAGCAAGGCTTTTGACAAGGTAGGCTGTCCTGGAAGGTGAGATCACATGGGAACCAGGGTGAGCTAGCCAATTGGATACAGAATGGGCTTGGTGGTGGGAGTCAGAGAGTGGTAGTGGTGGGCTGTTCTATAGATTGGGGGCCGATGACCTGTGGCGCGCCACAGGGATTGGTGCTGGGTCCACTATTGTTTGTCATCTGTATTGACAAACTGAATGAGAATGGAGGAGGAATGATTAGCAAGCCTGCAGATGACACCAACATGAACGGTGCGGTGGACAGTGAAGAAGGTTGTCTGAGGTTACAAGAGGATCTCGATCAACTGGGAACGTGAGAAGAGGAATGGAAGATGGAATTTAACTCAGACGGGTGTGAAGAGATGTATTTTGGGGAGTTAAACCAAGGCAGCACACACAAGGTGAATGACGGGGCCTTAGGGCGTGTAGAACAGAGAGACCTAGGGTACAAGTACATAGTTCGCACTACAGGAAAGATGTGATTAAAGCTACAGACTTTGCAGAAATGATTCACAAGGACGCTGCCAAGACTGGAGGGTCTGAGTTATAAGGAGAGACTGGATAGGCTGAGACTGCTTTCCCTGGAGCAAAGAAGACTGAGGGGTGACCTTACAGAGATTTATAAAATGATAAGGGGGACAGATAGGGTGAACGGTCACAGTCTTCCTTCCCCCCCAAGGTTGGGCGTCTAAAACTAGAGGGCATAGATTTAAGGTGAGAGGGGAAAGATTTAAAGAGGACCTGAGGGGCAAGCTTTTCACACAGAGGGTGGCGGGTATATGGAACGAGCTGCCAGAGGAGGTGGTAGAGGTTGGTATGATTACAACATTTAAAGGACATTTGGACGGGTACATGGATAGGAAAGGTTTAGAGGGATATGGGCCAAACGCAAGCAAATGGGACTAGCTCAGGAAGGCTCCATGGTCGACATAGACAAGTTGGGCCAAAAAGCCTGTTTCCGTGCTGTATAACTCTGACTGTTACCTTTCTGCACCACCTTTCTTGCTGAAAACTGACTTGTTTTAAACTTGTTGAGAAAACTCTCTCTTTCCCAGTTCTGAAGACAAGTCGCTGACCTAAAACGTCTCATCAAGGCCCTGTATAATTGCCAAAAGAAAATGCAGCACAGGCCAACTAGTTTAACTTTGGTGGTGGGCAGCAAAAAACGAAGCTTATGTGAGACCCAGAGCAATGAACTGGAAGAGTATAAAAAGTATAGGAACGAAATTAAAAGGTGAACTCGGACTGGAAAGAGAGGGTGTGAAAAAGCATCGGCAAGTAAAATCAAAGAAAGTCCGAAGATATTTTCTGAGTACGTAAAAAGGAAGAGGGTAACCAAGGAAATAGTGGGATCCACTAGGGACTGAAAGGCTCACCTGTGTGTGGAGAAAGCAGGTAAGGATCTTAAGGTAAACTTTGCAACAGTTTGCATGAGAACGGGAGGTGATGAGAATGCTGTAAGGAGGAGGAGTCTAAGTGTTGGATGGGATAAATGTTGTAAAAGAGGAAGTATTAAGGGGTTTAATACCTTTGAAAGTGGCTAGGTCACCGTGCCCAGTTGAACTATATCCCAAACTGTTAAAAGAAGGAAGGCAGGGGATCACTGCAGCTCTGACCACAATTTTTCAATCCTGTCTGGCTACAGGAGTGTGCCAGAGATCAGAGGGCTGCTGATGTTGTCTTGTTGTTTATTGGTATTGGTTTATTATTGTCACTTGTACCAAGGTACAGTGAAAAACTTGTCTTGCATACCAGTCGTACAGGTCAATTCATTACACAGTGCAGTTACATTGAGTTAGTACAGCGTGCATTGATGTAGTACAGGTAAAAACAATAACAGTACAGAGAAAGTGCAGTGCAATAAGGTGCAAGGTCACAACAAGGTAGATTGTGAGATCAGAGCCCATCTCATCGTATAAGGGAACCGTTCAATAGTCTTATCACAGTGGGGTAGAAGCTGTCCTTAAGCCTGGTGGTACGTGCCCTCAGGCTCCTGTATCTTCTTAAAATGGAAGAAAGGGAGAAGTCCGACAGAGCATTGAACACAAGGTTGAGAATTTTAAATTTGAAAAAGTGGTAAAATAGAAACTAATGCAGGCCAGCAAGGATAGTGAATGGACTCGTTTGAGGCTACCATTTATAGACTGGAAACAGTGGACTACCAACTAGGTAACACTAATTTGAGGAGAAATTCACTGTGCACTATTCTTCCTGTAAGAAAAACTGAAATTATTTTAGGATCTGTGTGTTGCCCTGCCTAATTGCCCTTGAGAAGTTGGTGGTGAACTGCCTTCTTCGAATGTTTGAGGGTGCTTTGACAATTCTGCTGGTTAGTTCGAGGATACATCGCCAATGATATACTTCTGAGTCAGAGGAGTGTGTAACTTGGAGAGGAACCTGCCTGTGCTGATGTTCCCCAGTACCTGCTACCTTTGCCCTTCTTGGTGGTAGGGGTCGCAGCAGTTTGGGAGGTGTTGTCAGAGGAGCCTGAACAAGAAACTGCAGTGGTTCTTATGGGTGGTATAGACTGCAATCATGATGTGCCAGAGATGGGGGAAATAGGTTGGTGGTTGTGGATGGTGTTGAGCTTCTAGAGCGTTGTTGGAACCGCACTCACCCAGGCAAGTGGGGGATATTCTCTCACATTCCTGTCACGTGTCTTGCAGGCAATCGAAAGGCTTTGAGATGTCAGGAGGTGTGTCAGCCACGGCAAGATACCCAGCCTCTGACCTGCTCTCGTAGCCACTGTTTTAAAGTGGTACATCTACTTGGATTTCTGTTTGATGGTTGTAGCGTCCAAAGGCTCTTTTATATTGCTCTTCACTAACGCAAATAACAAGAATAGATCTGCCAACAAAACCTCTTTGTTTTGTAGGTAGTTAACATTCAACTAACAGCAGTGATTGGTACAACAATAGGTCAAAAGTAAAACCACATGGTACCCAGAGTTCTTAAAGGTACACCCTTGGAAGCGTGGCGACACTTGCGGGCTGCCCCCAGAACACTCTACGCAAAAGATGCATTTTACTGTGTGTTTCGATGTACATGTCACTAACAAAGATACCTTGTCTTGTCTTGTCAGACCTAATGAAGTAACAAATCATCAATTATCAACATATATTACATTATATTAACAGTTAACTATTTACATATATTAAGTTATTCAATTAACTATTTAGAGACATTTATAAATAAATAATATTTACAAATTTAACTAAACATTTGTTTTATTTAGTTCTTTTGTCCTTTTAATTATAAAATCTGTCTAATAAGCTAAACTTAATATCCCTGCAGTATGTAGATACTGATAACTCCAATCGACGACTTCTCCAAATAAGTTTCATACATGCAGATCTCACATCCTGTACTACAGTTGTAACTGTTATTTTGCACTACCATAAATACATTGGATAACACATCTTCTGTTACTTGAATGTTGACTACCTTCGATAAAAGATATTTTACAGGTAGCACTACCCTTGGTAATTGTCTTCGTGTACAGCAACTAAACACAGATTAACACTACTTGTTAACTACTTTAGGAGTTGCAATTGTACACTGATTTCAATATATCACTAAAGATCATGTCTAACTATATCAGTTTCTATGTGGCTTCCTCATTAAGGCTCGTCCACTTTCACTCTG
Organism: Pristis pectinata; assembly: GCF_009764475.1. Classification (NCBI taxonomy): domain Eukaryota; kingdom Metazoa; phylum Chordata; class Chondrichthyes; order Rhinopristiformes; family Pristidae; genus Pristis; species Pristis pectinata. The sequence continues at coordinate 34,026,822 of NC_067425.1, read as the reverse complement.
TTCTGCAGCTTACCTTCCTGTAGATACCAAACCTATTTTTGTTCCCATTGTCAGTTGGAAAACGATCAACTCTCTGGATATTTCAAATGCTCCCACTTAGTGCCCTAATTGTTTCCAGCCACACTTGGCACACATTGGCCACACCGTATTGTGGTGATATCATAAGTCCAAGCCCAGTGTAACATCATCCATAGGATCTCTGAAATCACCTCCACAATGCAGTACATCCCTCCTTCTAGGCATTCAGCTAACTGTGAGCTTGATTCAACCCATTCAGTAACTCCATGAATGACAGAAATCTCTTCCACTGCAACATCTGACATGGTTAAAATGATCTCACAAAGCACTCGACGCCGAGTTTACTGCCTCCCACCTTGTCCGTGAATCCTTGCAATGGTGCAGCCATTGTTCAGGCACTCCAATGAACAGCCTGCCTCTCCCCCCACCCCAAACTACTTGCATTTGAGGACTGCCATGCTCTGAACATGGTAACTCACTTTCCATGTGTTGGTCTGAATGTAGACTATTCACAATGGGCAGCACAGTGGTACTGCTGGTGGAGCTGCTACCTCGTAGCTCCAATGACCTGGGTTCAAACCTGACCTCTGGTGCTGTCTGTGTGGAGTTTGCACGTTCTCCCTGTGACCGTGTGGGTTTTCTCTGGTTTCCTTGCACATCTCATACTGATTGGCAAGTTAATTGGCCACTGTAAATTGCCCCTAGTGTGCAGGTGAGTGGTAGAAACTGGGGAGGAGAACAAGATGGACGCCACGGCCAAGAAAGCTCACCAGCGCCTCCACTTCCTCAGGAGGCTAAAGAAATTCAGTATGTCCCCTTTGACACTCACCAACTTTTATCGATGCACCATAGAAAGCATCCTATCTGGATGTATCACGGCTTGGCACGGCAACTGGTCTGCTCAGGACCACAAGAAACTGCAGAGAGTTGTGGACACAGCCCAGCACGTCACGGAAACCAGCCTCCTCTCCATGGACTCCTGTCTATACCTCTCACTGCCTTGGTGAAGCAGCCAGCATAATCAAAGACCCCATCCACCTGGGTCATTCTCTCTCCTCTCCTATCAGGCAGAAGATACAGGAGCCTGAGGGCACGTACCACCAGGCTCAAGGACAGCTTCTATCCCATGGTGATAAGACTATTGAATGGTTCCCTTATACGATGAGATGGACTCTTGACCTCACAATATACCTTGTTGTGACCTTGCACCTTATTGTCTACCTGCAATGCACTTCCCTGTAGCTGTGACATTTTACTCTGTACTCTGTTATTGTTTTTACCTGTACCACCTCAATGCACTCTGTACTAACTCAATGTAACTGCACTGTGTAATGAATTGATCTGTACGATCGGTATGCAAGACAAGTTTTTCACTGTACCTCGGTACAAGTGACAATAATAGACCAATACCAATAAAATGGGATTAGTGTGGATGGTTGGTGAGGACTCGGTGGGCTGGACGGAGTGTTTCTGTGCTGTATTCATGATTAAAATGGACTGTCCTTCACTTCGGGATATCTCACCATGGGCTGTTTCTTTGACTTGCCTGGAGTTTTGCCCACAAATTTGTAGTTCTGCCATATGGTGGCCTCCGTAGCCACTTCAGTAATGGACAGCTTCTCCCCAAGTACCTTGCTACCATTGTAATGCAGTATCTGAGATAGTGTGGGCAAGGCAGCAAATCAAAGACTAGAGATGGGGCTAGAGAGAAAGGTATTGACGTGGGACAGGAAGGGATAGAAAGCATATAAACCTAAGAATAAACCAACAGATAAGGCTGGATGCCTTAATAATAATAAGGCAAAACTAGCTCTGTAGCTGAATGCATGTGGCTTTGGAAATGAAACTGAGCATGCAAGTAGAAATAAACAGGTCTGATCTTGTAGCAATTACAGAGACGTGGCCGCAAGATGACAGAGATTGGGACCCGATCACTTAAGGGTACATGACATTTACCAAGAACAGGAAGCTGGGGGAAAGGTCAGGGAGTGGCTCTGTTAATTAATGATGGCCATAACACAATGGGGAGGGATGTACTAAGTTCAGTAAACAAGGATGTGGCAACAGTTTGGGTGGAGACAAGAAATAATAAAGGCATTAGTAGATGTGGTGTACTGTATAAGACCCCTGACACTAACCATGTGGCAGGACAGAGTAAATACGGAAGAAACAGTGGGGAAAAAGGTACAGCAGTAATCATTGGGAATTTTTAATCAACACCTAGACTGGAAAAATCAAATGGGCAAAGGGAGACCAGATGACAAGTCCATAAGGGTATTTTCAGGACAAAAGAGCACATCTGGAGTCAAACAGAAAGCAGGTGTACTAGACCTGATACGGTGCAAAGAGATAGAATCAAATAACGATCTCACTGTGAAAGTCAGCAACAATCATGATTAAATTTTACGTTCAGTTTCATGGAGAGAACAACATGTCCAAGATCAGTAGGTTAAACTTAAATGAAGATAATTTTTAAGTATGAAAGCAGAGTGAGTTAAAGCAAACTTGCGAATTAGATTAAGGGTTCAGTCAGTTGAGAAGCATTGGCCAACAATGAAGCGATTCTTTCTCTATACTCAAATAGATGTGCTTCAACAGGAAAAACTCCAAGGGCAGGACCCAACATCCATGGATAAGTTAAAAAAGTTGAAGTAGTCCTGGAACTAAAACGTTAACTGTTCCTCCTTCCACACAGATGCTGCCTGACCTGCTGGCTGTTTCCAGATTTTTCTGTTTTATTTCATATTTCCAGCATCTGGAGTATTTTTTTAGTTTTTCAAAGGGTGGGTTGACTAAATCTCGAGTTGCCTAAAATTTAAGGAGCAGACAGGATAAGACAAACAGAAGTTTTTATAGAGCCCAATACTGTAGGAAGGCCAGATGCACGAAAAAAGTGCAGGAAAGAGAAAGCACAGCATTACTCCAGGGGTGGAGATCAGAAGCAGGAAACTACAGGAAACTAATATCTTTCATCTATTCAAATGTTATTGTGGCATGGTGAGCGGGCAAAATCAACATGCTTTTATGAAAGTCATGTTTGACTAGCTTGTTGGAACTCTTTGAGTAAGTGACGTGTGCTGTGGATAAAGAGGAACTGGTAGATGTAGTATACTTAGATTTCCAGAAGACACTTGATAAGGTACCACATCAAATTATTGCAGGAAGTCAAAGCTTATGGCGAATAGGTAACAGATCGGTGTGGTTACTGGTTCACAGGAAACAGAGAGTGGGCTTAAATGGGTTTTTTTCAAGTTGACAAGCTATATTGGGAGGGGTGCCACAGGGGTTCATGCTGGGGCTCAACTTTTTACAATTTATATAAATGATTTGGATGAAGGCACGGTAGCGTAGCGGTTAGCACGACGCTATTACAGCGCCAGCGACCGGGGTTCGATCCCCATCGCTGTCCGTAAGGAGTTTGTACGTTCTCCCCGTGTCTGCATGGGTTTCCTCCCACGTTCTAAAGACGTACGGGTAGGTTAATTTGGGGTTTAGAATGGGCGGCGCGGACTCGTTGGGCCGAAAGGGCCTGTTCCCAAGCTGTAAATAAAATTTTAATTTTAAAAGGCACCGAAGGTTTAGTTGCTGAATTTGCTGACACAAAGAGAGAGGAAAGTAAGATGTGACGAAGACATAAAGAGGAATAGAGGTAGGTGAAGTGAGTTGGAAAAGATCTGGCACATGGAATATAATGTGGGAAAATGTGAAGTTGTCCATTTAACATCAATTACCCCACCATCGAGAGCATCTACAATAGGCATTGCCTCATGAAAGCGGCATCTATCATCAAGGACTCCCACCGTCCGGGTCACGTCCTCTTCTCGCTGCTACCATTGGGCAGGAGGTACAGAAGCCTAAACTCCCACACCACTGGGTTCAAGAACAGCCACTTACCTACAACCACCAGATTCTTGAATTGACCCTATTGCTACCTCACCAATGGAACACTGCAGACCACCTCTTGCACAATCTTGGACATGTTTCTCATGTCTTGTTCTGCACAGTTTTTTTTCTTCACCGTCTTGTATAGTTTATGTATGTTTTATGTTCTGTGCGTTGTCTGAATCTATGTGCCTGTGATGCTGCTGCAAGTTTCTCATGGTACCTGTACCTCAGCGTACATGACGATAAACTCGACTTGACTTGACCAAGAAAAATAAAAAAAGAAACAGATTATCTAAGTGGTGAGAGATTGCAGAATTCTGAGATGTGGGTGTCCTGACGGATGATTCACAAAAGGCTGGTTTGCAGGTATAGCTTATGATCAGGTAAGTTGACAGAATGTTATCATTTATTGCATGAGAAAGTAGGGAGATAATACTTGAATTATATGGGGCACTGGTGATACTGCTTCTGGAGTACTGAGTGCAGTCTTTGTAATTAAAAGAGGATGTATATGTTCTGGAAGTAGGTCACAGAAAGTTCACCAGACTGATACCCAGAATGGGCAAGTTAACTTTTGAGGAAAGTCTAGACAGACTAGGCTTGGATCTGTTGGAGATTAGAAGAGTGAGAGGACACTTGATTGAAACATATAAGATCTTGAGAAGACTTGACGAGGTGGATTGGGAGGATGTTTCCTCATGCGAGAATCCAGAACTAGGCGTCACAGTTTAAGAAAGATGAGGCAACTTTTTTCCCCTCAGAGAGAAGGGTCTTTGCAACGCTGTTCTTCAAAGGGCAGTCGAAGCACAGTTGCTGAATATTTTTAAGGCCAAAGTAGATATTTATTAAGCAAGTATCGGTGAAAGATTACCACGGGTAAATGAGCAGGGGGAGCTCAGGTTACAGTCAGATCAGCCATCGAGTGGTGCAGCAGGCTCGAGGGGCCAAATGGCCTACTCCTGCCCCTAAGTTGTACGTCGGTGAGTGCAAAGTAAACGTGTGCAGTTCTTGCTAGCAGACACCCAGGCAGTCAACAACGTGTGGTTTTCAAAAAACTGCTCCTAATAGAACATAGAACAGTACAGCACAGGAACAGGCCCTTCGGCCCACAATGTTGTGCAGAACCAATTAAACTAGTAATTAAATGCCTAACTAAACTAATCCCTTCTGCCTATATGTCCATATCCCTCCATTCTCTGCACATTCATGTGTCCATCTAAGAGCCTCTTAAACACCTCTATTGTATCTGCCTCCACCACCACCCCGGCAGTGTATTCCAGGCACCCACCACTCTCTGTGTAGAAAAGACCTGCCCCACACATCTCCTTTGAACATACCCCCCCCTCACCTTAAACACATACCGTCTAGTATTAGACATTTCAACCCTGGGGAAAAGCAACCGGCTGTCTATCTATGCCTCTCATAATCTTATAATCTTCTATCAGATCTCCCCAGTATTCTCTTTATCTCCCAAAAGGTGTATCCTTTGCTACTATTATTAATGCCCAGTACAATCCCACTTCACCTTTCTACTGCAGCACAGGCGCCTTCTCACACCTCTTCCCCCAGCTCCCCGGGAATCAACCTTTGCCCGCATTGTCCTGACTTCTCGCATCTCCCCCCAAGGTCTTGGCTTTAGCTGCCTGGATCGTCTCTTAGCCGTGGCCTCACATCCCTCTTCAGATGGTCTGTCTTCAGCCTCCAACTGTAAAAGTACCAGCGCATTAGGTACTGGGGAGTAGGTACAGAGGAGATGTCAGGGCTAAGTTTTTTTATTCAGAGTGGTGAGTCCATGGAATGGGCTGCCAGCAACGGTGGTGGAGGCGGATACGATAGGGTCTTTCAAGAGACTTTCGGATAGGTACACGGAGCTTATAAAAATTGAGGGCTATGGGTAAGCCCAGTAATTTCTAAGGTAGGGACACATTCAGCACCTTTGTGGGCCAAAGGGCCTGAATTGTGCTGTAGGTTTTCTATGTTTCTATTACGACCAGTACTTGGATTACAAGACCAGTCCTCAGGGAGAGCTTGGCTTATTTTCTCCACACAGTTGCAGTCACAATCATAAAGTCATAGATGCAGCACGGAAACAGGCCCTTCAGCCCATCTAGCCCGCACTAACCATTAAGCACACATTTACACTAATCCCATTATCCCTCCATTCCCATCAACTCTCCCCAGATTCTACACACGAGGGGCAATTTACAGAGACCAACTAACCTACCAACTCACTGATCTTTGGGATGAAACTGGAGCACTCAGGGGAAACCCATGGGGTCACAGGGAGAACGTGCAAACTCCACACAGACAGCGCCCCAGGTCAGGATCGAACCCGGGCCTCTGGCGCTGGGAGGCAGCGACTCTACCAGCTCCGCCTGTAAATGAAAGCCAAGAAACTGCAGATGCCGAAAATCTGAAATAAAAGCAGAAAATGCTGGAAATACTCAGCAGGTCAGGCAGCACCTGTGGAGAGAGAAACAGAGTTAACGTTTCTGGTCCCAGTCCACTTGTCAGAATCATAGAACACTACAGCACAGAAAACAGGCCATTCGCCCCTTCTAGTCTGTGCCAAAACTTTATTCCGCTAGTGCCATTGACCTGCACCCAGTCCATAACCCTCCAGACCTCTCCCGTCCATGTATCTATCCAATTTATTCTTAAAACTTAAGACTGAGCCCGCATTTACGTCAGATGGCAGCTCGTTTCACACTCCCACCACTCTCTGAGTGAAGAAGTTCCCCCTAAATCTTTCCCCTTTCACCCTAAAGCCATGTCCTCTCGTACTTCTCTCTCCTAATCTAGGTGGAAGGAGCCTACCCGCATTAACTCTGTCTATACCCCTCATAATGTTGTAAACCTCCATCAAATCTCCCCTCATTCTTCTGCGCTCCGAGGAATAACGTCCTGGGGAACAGAAAAAAACATGTTAGTTTTCAGCAGCAGCACAGAAGGTAGGGGAGAGACAGTAGCCATTGGCCCCTGCACTTTGTCAGAGCTGGAGAATCCAATAACTGGAATTCCTGGTGCCCGCTAAGCACCACCCGCCCACTGGTCTATTCCCAAGTGGCTGCTCAATCCCCACACACAAATGGTTCCTGGATCTCTGCACTACCCTGAGCCTGCAACCCTCCCAATGCCACGGCCACCTCGTGACTCACTCTGTCTCCTCTCATTTGCTAAGTTTTTACTGGTAAAATCTGATGTTGCAGAAAGCGTACTGATTTGCAAAACCCAACTCCCCGCAAACTAGCAGAGGCGCACTAGGAGTCAGTCCCTGGGAAGCCTGCTCGCTGCAACACGACTTGGCTGTTGCAAACCTTATTAACATCCGCGGCTGTCTCTTCCAGAAATCCAACACAATGAATCCAGTACCAGAATCAATGCAAACATTGCAGCCATTGAATTAACCCACTGTTTTGCAATTCTGCATCGAAGAAATAAAAACGTTTTATCTTTAAATTGAAGGGTTTTCAAATGCAATTGCTCCTAAATTGCAAATGTGGCATGGATCTATCCCTAGTCGGTTAATCGCAGTAAATTTTGGTCCGGGGAGAAATTAAATCGTGAATTTGGTTTTCCCCAATAGCAGCGGGGTGGTAGTGAGCCAGGCAGCCGCGCCGACGTGCACCAGAAGTGACGAGAGACGGTGGGTGGGCTGCTGATATTGTTGAGCCTGGGAGCTGGGAAATGTCGGCAGTGCTGCTGTTGCATCACCTGAGAAAAAAGCGGTGGCAGGAGGAGGAGGAGGAGGAGGAGGAGGAGGAGGCAGAGGGGGAGGAGAAGGAGCCGCCGCACAGGTAGCGCCCCACACCCTGCGGGGCTTTGATCTATTGATTTACCCCCTGCACTGGGATTCCCCCGCCTGTGCTGGGCTGCGCTACCATCACACCAGGGGCAACCCTTGCTCCGGCGTGGCCTGCTCTCTCTCTGTCTCTCTCTCAGCACCTCCCACCAGGCCAGCTTGCTGTGCATCCGAGGGGGTCAGTGTCAGTGGCACAGTCCCAACTCTGAATCAAAAGCTTCAGCACCCCCCCCCCCCTCCCCCAGAGACATGAGCGCACAGGGCAAGGTGCCCCACTGAGGCGGTGCTGCCCTGCCTCTGGATCAGCCCCCAACAGAAGCTGCCTGTAGAACTTCCCACCTGTTTGAAAGTCTGGGACCACACTCAACCCCTCGACTTCCAGCACAAAGAACAGGCTGTCTGCACACTGTCCCACCAAATGCCTTTGGAATGTGAGGTGGGAAATCAGTGAGTTCTGATCCTGATCCATGTATACAAGGTTTCTCCCTGAGATGTAACCTTGCCACTTCCTATTTTGTTTTCATTTTGGCTGCAAATTCAGCTGATTTTCCCCCATCGATCTGACAATTTGACCCCATGTTTATTGAGTCTGAGATAGACACATTTTACTATCATTGATAAGGGGCTACGTGGGAGGGAAGGGTTAGATAGATCTTAGAACAGGATAAAATGTCGGCACAACATTGTGGGCCGAAGGGCCTGTACTGCGCTGTAGTGTTCTATGTTTATAGATGTAAGTTGGATGCTTCACAGCTTGGCTGTGTCGAGACACTGCTGCTTTAGTGACGTTACCATTTCATTACCCCACGAAGTGGTGACCTGTTGAAGCATAGAGTGAGGCGGAGAAGCCGGCCTTTGAACTGAGGTGTCCGATTAATTCTGGCCTCAGGAATTTTTTTGTGTCAAAGTGGATGTTGTAATTTTTTTCCAGAACGTATCTTTTGTGATCTCCCAAAAGTGCTGCCATTAGACAATGGAAGTGGAAGGCTTGGCAACGAATGCAAATGAAGAGTTAAATTTTGATTCCCCCTCTCCTTTTGTTTTAAAGCCCAGGCTGAAGTTTTCTTCTTTGGCTTCAAGAAGGGCAAGTCTCAGTTTGTCTTTCTCCACCAGTATCACTGTATTTAAAATGTTTCCTTATAGCTGTGTGTGCGAGCTTTTGCTGGGTGCAGGCTATATATCTTTGCATTCTAACTGTTTACTAGCTGTAGATTGCGTTGAGACTTCCTGGAATTGAATTGCCGTGACAATCCAAGGAAAATTTTTTGTATTTGTTCATGTTGTGTGATCTGGGCAAGGCCGGCATTTATTCCCATCCCCTAACTGCCTTTGAGAAAGCGGTGGTGAGCTGCCGTCATGGATCACTGCAATCCTGATGAGGCTGCTTCCATCGTGCAGTTTGGTGGGAGTTCCAGGATTTAGATCCAAACACGATATATTTCCAAGCTGGGATGGTATGTGACGTGGGGGTGTGGAGAACCTGCAGGTGTTCCCTGCTGCTTTCGGCCTTTGTCGATGAGATCGTGGGTTTGGGAGACGCTGTGGCAGTGGCCTGGTCGAGCAACTGCAATGCATTTGTGTCGAGGGTACGCACTACAGCCACTGTGTGCTGGTGGTGGTGGGAATGAATGTTTAGGGTGTGGGACGGGGAGCTCGGTTTGAAGTGAGATGAGGCCAGGGACAGATCAGCCATCATCATATTGAATGGCAGGGCAGGTTTGAGGGGCCGAGTGGCCTACTCCTGCTCTTATTTTCTTATGCATGGGAAGCAAGATTTAACTGCCCCATGAAGCTGTGTCTCTTGCCGTCCCACCAGCAGTTATTCCTGAAACTGCCAGCACCCTTGGGTCTTCTTTACTGGGAGTCAGGCAGACGGTCTTCTAGTTTCGTTTCATGGAAACACAAGAGACTGCAGATGCTGGAATCTGGACCGAAAAAAAACCCAAGCTGCTGGAGGAACTCGGTGGGTCCGGCAGCATCTGTGGAGGGAGAAGGACGGTCAACGTTTTGGGTTGGATCAGGTGCAGGGTCTCGACCCGAGACATTGCCTGTCCACCTCCTTCCACCAGCGCTGCTTGACCTCCAGCAGCTCATTTTTTGCCTCCAGTTTGGTTTATCTGCCTTCTGACCAGCCTCTTTCAGTCTAGCAGGGCCTCCTCTGTGAGACTGAGCTGTCAGTGGAACGCGGCACCTCGGCGGGATTTCCCCAGCCCTTGTGTCGGCTGACAGCCTAGTTACTGCCGATGGAGGCACTGCTTGCCTGGACTTTGGGAAATGCGGGACTCCCACCCCAGCCTCCTCCGGCTGGGAGGTGGCCTCCTGTTGTAAGAATGTGCCAGGGAAAGCGCCAGATGAAACTGCATGTGTGTGATGAGCTTTGGGAAACTTGCTCATCGTTGGAAGACCTGCCCCGTTTTACTACTGTTGAGAATAGAGACTTTTGACCACTGTGTCATAATTCATCATTGGTGAATCAGAATCAGGTTTATTATCACTGACGTATGACGTGAAATTTGTTGTTTTGTGGCAGCAGTACAGTGCAGAGACATAAAATCTATAAATTACAAAAATAAATAAATAGTGCAAAAAAAAGGAATAACAAGGTAGTGTTCATGGGTTTGTGGACTGTTCAGAAATCTGATGGCGGAGGGGAAGAAGCTGTTCCTGAATCGTTGATTGTGGGTCTTCAGGTTCCTCTACCTCCTCCCCAATTGTAGTAACGAGAAGAGGGCATGTCCCGGACGGTGAAGGTCCTTAATGATGGATGCCGCCTTCTTGAAGATGTCCTCTATGATGGGGAGGGTTGTGTCCATGATGGAGCTGGCTGAGTCTACAATCCTCTGCAATCTCTTGAGATCCTGTGCATTGGAGCCTCCGTACCAGGCGGTGATGCAACCAGTCAGAGTGCTCTCCACCGTACATCTGTAGAAATTTGTAAGAGTCTTTGGTGACAGACCAAATCTCCTCAAACTTTTAACGAAGTAGAGCTGCTGGGTTGCCTTCTTCATGATTGCTTCAATGTGTTGGGCACAGGATAGATCCTCTGAGATGTCGACACCCAGGAACTTGAAGCCGCTCACCCTTTCCACCGCTGACCCCTCAATGAGGACTGATCTGTGTTTGCCTTCCTGAAGTCCACAATCAGTTCTTTGGTCTTGCTGACGCTGAGTGCAAGGTTGTGGTTGCGACACCACTCAACCAGCAGATCTACCTCACTCCTGTACGCCTCCTCTACCAACAGCAGTGGTGTCATTGGCAAACTTATAGATGGTGTTTGAGCTGTGCTTAGCCACACAGTCATGAGTGTGGAGAGAGCAGAGCAGTGGGCTAAGCGCACATCCTTGAGGTGCACCTGTGTTGATTGTCAGTGAGGAGGAGATGTTATTACCGATCTGCACTGACTGTGGTCTCCCTTTAAGGAAGTCGAGGATCCAGTTGCAGAGGGGGGTACAGAGGCTCAGGTTTTGGTTATTAGTACTGGGGGAGTGGAGAGCCAGTGAGATTGCATTGGCTGTAGACCTGTTGTGGCGGGAGGCAAATTGCAGCGGGTCCAGGTCCATGCTCAGGCTGGGGTTAATTCTAGCCATAACCAACCTCTCAAAGCACTTCATCACAGTAGATGTGAGTGCAACCGGGCGATAGTCGTTGAGGCAGCTCACCCTGCTCTTCTTGGGCACTGGTATGATTGCTGCCCTTCTGAAGCAGGTGGGAACCTCTGACCGCAGCAGTGAGAGGTTGAAGGAGTCCTTAAACACACCAGCCAGTTGGTCGGCACGAGCTTTCAGTACCCTCGCAAGGTGTTGGAGCCTAATGGATTGCGAGGGTTCGCCCTCTGGAAGGAGGTTTGGACATTGGCCTCTGAGCAGAGATCACAGGGTCTCCAGATGCTGTGGGGATTCGCAGAGGTGTTATGTTATTCTCCCTTTCAAAGTGTGCATGAAAGGCCTTGAGATCGTCAGGGAGTGAAGCATTAGGCACGGTAGTGTAGCGGTTATCGTAATGCTAATACAGCGCCAGCAACCCAGGTTCGAATCCGGCCATTGTCTGTAAGGAATTTGTACGTTCTCCCTGTGTCTGCGTGGGTTTCCTCCGGGTGCTCTGGTGTCCTCCCACATTCCAAAGATGTATGGGTTAGGAAGTTGTGGACATGCTATGTTGGCACCGGAAGCGTGGCGACCCTTGTGGGCTGCCCCCAGAACACTCTACGCAAAAGATGCATTTCACTGTGTGACTAATAAAGGTACCTTTATGCTGTTAGGCTTCTCCTTATAGGAAGTAGTGGCATGCAAACCCTGTCATAGCTGCTTATTGTTCTTGTTAAGGCCCACAGTATATGTAACAACAGTACACCAGACAATAGGAGCAGGTGTAGGCCACTCAGTCCCTCAAGCCTGCCCCGCCTCTCAGTGTGATCAGGGCTGCTCTGCCTTGGGCCTCATCTCCTCTTCCGTGCCAGCTCTCCACAGCTCTTAGCTCCTCGATCTTCCAAAAATTTATCTATCTTGTTTATAAATAGCACCAGTGTTCTGAACTCCACAATCCTCCAGGGTAGGGAATTCCAGATTCACCACCCTCTGCAGGAAAAATTCCCAGCGCATTCTTGTTTTAAGCGATCACCCCCTAATCTTGTAACTATGTCCCCTAGTGGAAAATCTCAATACCTGACCTTGTCGAGCTCCCTGAGGATCTCATATACTGACCATCCCTTGGTTACAGATGGAGACACAAGATCCTGCAGATGCTGGAGTCTGGAGCACTCCAGATGAAGGATTTGAAACATCGACTGTCCATTTCCCTCCACAGTCGCTGCCTGACCCACTGAGTTCCCCCAGCATCTTGTTTGTTGTCCCAGGTTACGAATGCCTGACATATGGACACCCGTAAATACGAACGAGCTCCCACAATGTTATTAAATTCAGAAGTCTGATGCACGTAATACATTGCAGGATGAGTTTTCTCTCCACTCTTAGTAATTGTTCTTTCTGATCAGTGTTTTTGATGCCACCCATCACAATACTGTGGAGATGTGGTTACCATATCAAGTGATTTTTGTGTATTTTTCTGACTTGTGGACAAAATCGACTTGCGGGCATTTGTAAAAGCAGAACCTATTCGTTACCTGGGGGCGGTCTGTATTTCAGTAAGACATCTTCTCATTTTTCTAAGCCCGAAGGAATACAAGTCTAACTTTTTCAGTTGTTCGTGATGGGGTAACCCTCATCCCAGGAATTAGCCAAGTGCATCAGTCTACACTGCCTCCAAGGCTAGCAGAACACTCAACCTTTGCTCCAAACCAATCTCCAAACAGTACACTTTGGTCCTTTGATGAGTTTATTCCTTCTGTTTTAATGCTGTCCAGTTTAGCTGTATCCCCACAAAAGAACATACTGCCAGCTCTTAAAGACATACCCTATCTCCTGGCCCTGACCTTCACGTCATTTAAGTCGGCGATAATAACTCTGATTCTGATTTCTCTGGGGTTGTTTGGTTGTTGCTGTTATGGATATACCTCTGGGCACCTCTTAAAGATATTAGGGGGATCGATGTGTAGCTTTTCCTCGATTGCTGAGAGGATGCATTCTCAGAATCAGGTTTATTATCAGTGACATATGACGTAAAATTTGTTGTTTTGCGGTAGCAGTACAGTGCAAGACGTAAAAATTACTATAAGTTACAAAAATTGGAAATTCTTAGGAAATGCTTCCTTAAGCAAAGGTTTTGTAAGTTGAAAAGGCTGAATGAAATACACTGTGGGAGTTTTGGTGCAATTAATTCCTGTGGTAGAAGAGTGGCATGCTATCGGAGTGAAAAATGAAGGCAAAAAGTTAGTGATATTGTAGTGAAAATTAATATATTCAAGCTTTGTAAGTTAACGAATGTCTGGTAGTCACATCTTGGCAACTTGTTACATAAGGATTCGTCATTTGGTGCAGTTTGGGTTTCCTGCCCTTGTACAATTCCGGATTGATAACATCCTACCTTGCATCCAGATTGGGAAATCGCATCAATAATGGTGAATCCTGTTCCTAGAAGTGATTGAACTTTTACGCCAGAACCTTTCTAATCAGGAGATGCTTGAAAAGTGACCCATGCGGATTCTCTGTTTGATAGACCTGTCATTGTTGCATGATCTTTTGGAAAGTGCTCAGGGAATGTGAAGTTTGTCAAACTTTCACCCATCTGTCAGGATTCTACATGTTAAGGTGTGGATTTTGCTGGCATCTCATTGGCTGTCAGCCAAGGGGCGGAGCTCACACTGGCAGATATTCAGGCCCTGTGTGGTGCAGGCCTTGCCGATCAGCAGAGAGGAGGGCTCCCATTGGGGGGGGTGGCGGGGGGGGGGCTTGCTCCTGAGAGAAACTTCATTGGACGATTGGCTGTGCTTTGAAAATAGCGACTGGGGAAAACATGATCTGTTTCTGAGTAATCTTGTCATGTCTTACTGACATTTTCCCAGGGTCAAAATGTCTAATACTAGACGGCATGCATTTAAGGTGAGAGGGGGTAAGTTCAAAGGAGATGTGTGGGGCAAGTCTTTTTTTAACACAGAGTGGTGGGTGCCTGGAATGTGCTGCCAGGGGTGGGGGTGGAGGCAGATTCAATGGAGGCATTTAAGAGGCTCTTAGATAGGCACGTGAATGTGCAGAGAATGGAGGGGTATGGACATTGTGTAGGCAGAAGGGATTAGTTTAATTAGGCCTTTAATTACTAGTTTAATTAGTTGGGCACAACATCGCGGGCTGTAGGGCCTGTTCCTGTGCTGTCCTGTCCTATAGCAACACACAGAGAAGCCGGGAGGAACTCAGTGGGTCAGGCAGCATCTATGGAGGGAAATGGACTGTCAGCATTCTTTGCTTCCTCTGGGCACTGACTCTAGAAGTTGAACATGTTCCGATGAAACCTTAACTCTTCCAATCAGAGGAAAGCTAAATGAAAACAAAAGAATGTAGAAATACCTGCTTTTAGTAATAATCCAGTTAGTTGAAACAAACACTTTCTAGTGAATAGAAACCTAAACTTGAATGTATATAACAGCATTTGCTAGGGATGGCGATGCAGTTGATTGTGTTCAGTGTGTGAGATGGCCAGTACTGCCTTTGTGCTGGCATCTTAAGGAACTTTGACTTGTTATTGAGCTCAGGTCTAAGTTGTGGACATTGTGATGTATCAGGGATGAGGAGATTTATCTGGACTTTTGATCCAGCCTCAGTTGTGGCTTAGTAGGTAGTGCTGCTGCCTCACAACCCCAGCGACCCAGGTTCGATCCTGACCTCCTGCACTGTCTGTGTGGAGTTTGCACCTTCTCCCTATGACCGCACGGTGTTCCAGTTTCCTCCTACGTCCCTAGGATGTGCGGGTTGGTAGGGCTACCCCTAGTGCGTGGGTGAGTGGCGGAATGTGGGAGGAGTTGACGGGGAAATGGGGAGAATAAAATGGGATTAGTGTGAGGAAGTAAAGGATTAATAAACTATAACTGTATTCATATCTTATAACTGATGAGGACTGTGGCTACACAAAATACTGATTAAAAAGGTGGTTCGCAGGCCAGAGCAGCAAAACCACTTTTTCTGGGCTGGGTGCTGAGTGATAATTGCTGTGTCCGGGACTTAATTGGCTTGCAATCAAGTTAAACTATAAGGATGATGGTCGCACTTAACGGGAAATGGGAAGGCTGTCCCAAACAGTGAGTGTGATACCTGTCTTTGTGTCTCTTGATTGCAAACCAATTAACTGAACCTTGGGTGCGATGCTGTTCTTTGTTTCTCTGCAGTTGTCCTTTTGTTTCTTTGCTGCTCAACCCAGAACCGTGGCGCCTGGCTCATTAAAGTGTGCGTGACAATGTTTGTATAAATTACTGTCTGCCCCCTCTGTAGCTCGGAGAACTCTGCTGCGGACTCTACCTGAGAGTAAGGAGGTTTCTCCCTAGTGCTACATTGCTAAATAAACGCGTTTGAATTAACCTGTGGCACTGTGTGATTTTACAGCAGACAGAAGTGGGACTTCAAAATCAGGTTAACAAGTGTATATGGGTGCCTGAAAAAGGACCTGTTTCTATGCTGTGTGACCCTGAGTCAGAAGGGATGGTGATGGTTAGCATGGGTAGAAGATTGGTTAAAGGACAGAAGACAGTGGGAATAAATAAGGTTATGTTAATGACTTGGACACATCACTGAATGTCCGTGAGGCTGGCTCGCTGTGGGAAGGTATACTGTGAGGATGACTTGTGATTGCAAGGAGACAGAGGTAGGTTAAGAGTGGACAAGAAGATGGCAGATAGAGTTTCATGCAAGTTTGTGCACTTGGTATGAAGAATAGGAAGAACTTTAAACCGTGATTATACTGGTGTCAAAGGTATCTTGGGACATTGGTCCATAAAGCACCAAGTGACCATGGAGGTACAATAAACATTTGGGAAAGTAAATGGAACTTAGAAATCAAAATAAAGCAGAAGCTGGAGTTTTGCAATAAAACGGAAAATGCTGGAAACACTCTGCAGGTCTGGCAGCATCTGTGGGAAGAGAGACCGAGTTAATGTTTTAGTTCTGGTGAAGGGTCTTCAGCCTAAAGCATTAACTCCTCCTCTTTCCACGGGTGCTGCCTGAGCTGCTCAGTGTTTCCAACATTTTCTGTTTTTAGAGCTAATGAGACATGCAGTGTGAAAGTAAGAAAGTCTTGCTGAGATTGGGAAGAACTGTGTGAGAGCTTAGCATGGAGGTCCAGCCCCTGTTCCAAGATAAGGATATACTTGCTTTGGTCTTGGTACAACCTTTGTTCACTAGATGGATTCTGGGTTGAAGGAGTTGTCCTTGCATGGGACAATACAACACAGGTACAGGCCCTTCAGCCCACAATGTCTGTGCCTACATGATGCTAATTTAACCTGCACATCTGCCTCAATTCCCTGCCTGTTCATCTGTATGACTAAATGCCTCTTAAATGTTGTTATTGTATCTGCTTCCACCAGTTCCCCCGACAGCACACTCCAGGCACCTACCACTCTCCGTGTGAAAAAGAAACTTATCACGTAAATCTCTCACCCTAAACCTACGCTCTCTAGTATTTGACATTTCCACCCTGGCAAAAAGACTCTATTCACTAATCTATGCCTCTCATAATCTTATAAACCTCTATCAGGTCTCCCCTCAGCCTCCAACGCTGCAGAGAAAACAACCCGAGTTTGTCCAACCCCTCCTTATAGCTCATGCTCTCTAATCTGGACAGCATCCTGGTGAACCGCTTCCGCACCCTCTCCAAAGCCCCCACATCCTTCCTGTAATGGGTGACCAGAACTGCGCATGGTTCTCCAAATGTGGCCTAACCAGAGTTTTATACAGCTGGAACATGACTTCCTGACTTTTATATTCAACACCCTGTTCAGTGAAGACAAACATGCTGTACACCTTCTTTACCATCCTATCTACAAGTTGCTGCTTTCAGGGAGCTATGGACTTGTATCCCAAGATCCCTCTGTATATCAATGTACTTGTGCATGCGACAATGAACTCGACTTTGACTTTGACCCTTGCTGACTGCCCTCCCTCTGGAGATCTTCCCTCCACAGCTCCCAAACTCAGAGTCCCTCAACCACACATGGCCCACTTCTACTTCCTGCCTGAGGCCACAATGGTCACAGTGCATTGTCCCTGCTTTTCCTTCCAACCTCGGTTCCTGTTTCCTCTTGCTCCTTATCTTCCCTGTTACATCCGCAATATTTCACAGACTCACTGCTGCTCTAACAGTTTCCTGTCCCAACCAGCTCATTGTGGCCACGGATAGCTATCCCTCACCACCCCTACCCTGTACCAGAATAGGTTGAAGTCCCGGACAGAGCTCACCTGAGACCCCCTTCACACCCATCTGAACTCATTCTCGCATCGGAGCCAAGGGCATAAGTTGTTCAGTCGCGTAACGCAGATAAAAGCTGTTGCTGTGGGAGGCGTGTGGGGGGCCAAGCCATGCCGACCTCTTTGTGGGAGATGTGGAATATCCTCGCTTGAGTCTCTTCCTTCTTCTCCCCACTGTGTCAGTGATGCTTTCAGCTCTTGTCCTAATCCAGTGAATTACATTGCTTTGCGGCCAGTTCCACCCCTCCCCTTCCTGTGGTCCACCTGGCTGTTCCCTTCCTTCTCACCAGCTGCATTTCAAGGCGCGGACAAGTAACAAACATTCGTTATAAGCCCACAGCAACCCTGACAACTCATCTCCCATCCAGTGCAATGGACGCCATTGCTTTACCTCATCTGTTCTGATGTTACTAGTGCTTTGAATGGATCTTCATTTTTCCTCCACTGAGGTGTCCCAATCTGTTGTTGACCGGGTCCCTGCAGGTGCCATTTTCTCTCCCTCTGCTCTCTCCTCCGCAGTAGAGTTCCCCTTGTCCTTGCTTTCCACCTCAGCAGCCTCCGTGGTGAATGACTGGTTCTCCAGCATCTCCGAGTCTGCAGTGTGACGCCATCACCGAACACACCATCTCCAAAGAGACCATTCTGTTGGGGAAGCTTGTGCACGGCCTTCGTCTCTCCCCATACAACGACACAACTGCTACATCCGTCCAATTACCTACTCCCTTTTCACTGCCTGGGGCACACAGTTCCTCGGCGAAGCAGTGCGTTGAATCCATTGCTGACGATGTGGTTACTGTTACACATTGTGTAACCTCTTTGCAGAACATTTCAGTTCTTAAGCATGGCCCAAGCTTCCAGTTTTCCTTCCCATCCCAGTTTGGCCTTCTCTCCTGTGGATCTGCACCGTTCTAATGAAGCTCCAGTGCAGACTCTTCCAGAACACCACCGCTTCTTCCAATCTGCTGCATTATAGTCTTTGCAACTCGGTAATTTCAGCCGAAATGATATTCCCAGTATTTTCTGTTTTTCTTTCAGATTTCCCACATTAGCAGTATTTTCCTTCTATAATTTCAAATAACTCTGCTCCCATTTTTTTTAGCTCCTGTAACCAGTTCTTCCCTTCTTTGCTGTCTGCCTTGCCAGACTTGTGTAGCTTTGCAGCATCAGTTAACCTCTCTGGTTTCCCACCCTATTACACACCTCATTTCGTCTCCCCTCCCTCCGCATCCCAAGACCCACTTGTCTCCAATCTTTCTCGGTTCAGATGGAAGTTCATTGACCTGAAACGTTAATCCTTCCTCTTCACAGCTGCTGCTTGTCTTGTGTTTTTTCATCATTATCAATTTTTCAGATTTCTAGGATTTTCCATTTGGCTTGGGGAGATTTCCTTTCTGATTGGCTGCAGCTCCTTCCAGTAACATCACCAGTTTTTCTCCTGAAACCCATCTGGTTGATTTGAACTTGCTGTGTGCAGATTGGTGGCTGCATTTCCACTATTACAACAGACACTACTCTTCAGAAGCTCAACGTCTGTGAGGTGGTTTGGAATATTCCAAGGTCACATAGAATTGCAATCGGTTCTCTTTTTGGACTTTATATTTGTTCATTTGTTGTTGTTTGAAAGGGAATTGTGATTGTGCTGCTCTTTGGAACTGATGTGTGTGTAATTATAGAATAATATTCACAAATGTTATAATTGGATAGTCTTGAACAGATTTCCTCCTGTTGGTGTAAGGAAGGCGCTCAATTTGTTAAATGCAACAGTTTGAAGGAAAATGGCTGGACAATTTAAGAAAGATAGGTTGCAGATAATTCAGTCTGGGTACTTGTTCATTGAGGACTTTAGAAAATCAAAAGCAAATGCTGGAAATCTAAAACAAAACGACGGAAAATGCTGCAAACACTGAGCAGGTCAGGCCGCATCTGTGGGAAGAGAAACGGAGGTCACGTTTCGGGTCGGAAGCCCTTCGTCAGAACTGGAAAGGAGACGAAAGGAAGCTTGTTAATCTGCGGGGAGGTGGAGGAGGGGGAATGTCTCTGTAGGGTAAAACCAGGTTATCTGTTCAGTGAGTGAACAGGAGCAGTTAGAGAACAAGGTCATAGACAAAAGTTGTGAAACGCAGAGCGGGAGGACGTGCCCGGCAGGTTCTGGGGGAGCAGCAGTGAGGACTTCTTGCTCTGATTTCGTGGGGCACAAGAGCTTGATCCTGCTCTGGAATTAAAATATACTTGCCATTTGGTTGCTCCTGAGTTGAAGCAAGTGTGGGAGCCTACTGATGGATCAGTGTATATTGACAAATGTACTTTCCCCCAGCTACGGTGTCCTGTGGGGACTTGCCTACACTTTCTTGGCTCCACTATTGATAGTTGTCTTTAGCAGTCTGGGCTCTGCCATCATCCCCTCCTATACCTTTTTGAACACTTAAAGCATCCCTCCTTTTGGCCAAGATTTTGGACACCTGTCCTAATAACTGTACCTTTGGAAGGAAATGCTTTGGGTCAAGTCCCCAGAACACGCAGTGCGTGTGGCGTTCGTTCAATTTGTGGTGCTCCTCCTGCAGAGGAGCCGGCCTTGTCTTTGGGTAGAGTTGGGCCGATTCCTGTGTGTCCACACTGCCTGTTTGTGCCTCCAGCTCTTCTGTCAGGTCTAGAACAGTTTTGTTCTGCTAGGTAAACCGTTTGAGTGAGTCTGCGGGGCAGTATGGTCACAACTTCTTTACCACTGCAGCTACTAGGATTAGAAGCCAAAATAAGAGTTGAAGATGCTGGAGACCTGGAATTATTTAACAAAAAATATCTCCTTGGTCACAAGGTCAACTTTGAGGGGACAGATAAGTTTGTGCATTGGGTACAAATCCTCAATTCAAATTAAAGTTTCCCAATAGAAAAAATAATGTTCACTCCTCTGAAAATTACAAAGGCAGAACTACACAAGCTACAGGCCATGGGGTGGCAGCAGGGGCCATGGTCCCTCTTCTGTTTGCTAAGAGTGTAGATCAGTGGCTCGTGCACAGGTTGAAACTACCAACTGCCTTGGAGATGATCCAAGCCTGTTGCTCTGTGACGGTTTTGTCGTGAATCCCAAAATCTCCCCATTGGCTTCAACCTACCAAACGAGCAGTGCGTCTTGCTGAATGGACAATGTCTTCGATGCTGACCTCTGTTGTTGGGGTCTTTCCCACAACCCAGAGCGCAAAAGGTGTCTCTTTGCCAGACTGTCTGCACCCATGTTAAGTAACCTGTTGAATCTCCTTGATAGCTGCCAATCTTCTCTCAGTCTCTCTTTGTCTTTATTTCTTTTCTTAGATCTTTCTTTATTCAACCTGACTTGTATAATGGCCTCCCAACCCCGCTGTACCTGCAGACCCATGTCCTGACTCACCCATGAGGCATCCTGTCCATGCACCTCACAACTTTGCAAAGCCCCAGGTCTGAAATCCAGAGCTTGAGTTCTTCCTCACTGCCCTCCCTGCCTCTCTGTTCCCACCTCTCTCGATTCCAGTTTGATCTGGGCAGATCCATTTTCAATCCACTCCAATCAAGTACTTTTTCCTCATGATGGTACCCTGCGTCGTACACTAATCACTTCCCGAAAAGTTCCCCCACATACACTTGCTCCATTTATGTCTTCATTCCCAGGACTGGAACCAACAATGCCTGATGCAGTGTTGGCCTGGGGAGGCATTGACAGACTGACTACCTCAGCCTATGCTGGGGTGGTTGGGTCTTACCCCCCGCCCCCTCTATCACTGCTCTAGTTACTGTCCGTTTCATAATTCAATCTTCTTCATCCTTCCCACGAACTGGGGACCTATGAGAAGAGCTGTATTCTTTAACTCTAACAATGTGGATTCTCGCCAGGATCTCTGGAGGGCACCCTCTTCCTCCAGCAATGAAATACTTCTCCAAATCAACGTTCCACACCCATTTCCCTCCCTCCCTACATCTCCTGAATACCTCGTGTCCAGGAATACTTAGGTTCGACCCGGGACTTTGTTATTGCCACAACATCCTGATCCCAGGTAACTGTTTATCGCTGCAGCTCACTAACCTCGTTTACCACACTTCCTGGATTTGGACACCCTCGTTCCCTCGGTCTTATTCCGTCCAATCTGGTGCCACTTCTTGTGCTGGTTGCGTTTGTCTCAGCCAATTCTTTTGTGTACAGTTTTGTTTTCTTTTTCATGTTACATCCTGACTTCCATTCCTGTTCTGAATTACTTCAAACCCTCTTTCACACGTTCTCTTACACACACACACACACACACACACACACAATCTCTCCCCCCCCTCTCTCCCCCCTCTCTCTCCCCCCCTCTCTCTCCCCCCTCTCTCTCCCCCCCTCTCTCTCCCCCCCTCTCTCCCCCCCTCTCTCCCCCCCTCTCTCTCCCCCCTCTCTCTCCCCCCTCTCTCTCCCCCCTCTCTCTCCCCCCCTCTCTCTCCCCCCCTCTCTCCCCCCCTCTCTCTCCCCCCCTCTCTCTCCCCCCCTCTCTCTCCCCCCCTCTCTCTCCCCCCCTCTCTCTCCCCCCCTCTCTCTCCCCCCCTCTCTCTCCCCCCCTCTCTCTCCCCCCCTCTCTCTCCCCCCCTCTCTCTCCCCCCCTCTCTCTCCCCCCCTCTCTCTCCCCCCCTCTCTCTCCCCCCCTCTCTCTCCCCCCCTCTCTCTCCCCCCCTCTCTCTCCCCCCCTCTCTCTCCCCCCCTCTCTCTCCCCCCCTCTCTCTCCCCCCCTCTCTCTCCCCCCCTCTCTCTCCCCCCCTCTCTCTCCCCCCCTCTCTCTCCCCCCCTCTCTCTCCCCCCCTCTCTCTCCCCCCCTCTCTCTCCCCCCCTCTCTCTCCCCCCCTCTCTCTCCCCCCCTCTCTCTCCCCCCCACCTCTCCCCCTCCCCCACCTCTCCCCCTCTTTCCACCCCAGAGCCCAGGGATCCAAAGCCTATGTCATTTTCTCCCCCTTCAAACCCTCCTGCTGCAGGTAGTGTCCTGCCCCCGGGTTGTGTTTAAATATCAAGGCCTCCAGTTTTGCTTGGGGTCGGCTCTTGTTGCATCCTTCCTGAAGGAGGCAAGGAGACCCTCAGTCATTCACTGCAGCTTCGTGGACAGGAGGAACTAACCCCATCGGTCAACCAGCTGAAAAGTAAAATGCCGCACACGTGGACAATGTGAAATAAAGGGAAAATGCTGCGGATACTCAGCAAGTCCAGCAGCATCTGTGGAGAGGGAAGGCGAGTTAATGTTTCAGCTCAACCTTTAATTAAAGTTATCTCCTGTAGTTCCAGTGTTTGATTGACCTGAAACATCAACTTCTTTCTGTCTCTACAGATGCTGCCTGACCTGCTGAGTGTTTCCAGCAGCTTTTCTTAGTTGCGACCACCGTGCTGGTCTCTTCAGTTGGCCCCTATGGTGGGTGGGCGGGGAGCAGTGGCTGAGAGTTGGGACTGGGGAGGAAACGGACGGGATGGCGAGCAGAGGTTTGTGGACTGGGCTGGGGTGGTGAAACGGTGGACGAGAGTGGGGAATAGTGGCCGTGGGGGGGGGTAGCGACGGGCAGGGGTGGGTTTGAGGTGGGTGCAGGGTGACAGATAGGCTGGGGTTCCCACGGCTGGATCACTGACCAGGCCT
This sequence comes from Pristis pectinata, assembly GCF_009764475.1. NCBI lineage: Eukaryota > Metazoa > Chordata > Chondrichthyes > Rhinopristiformes > Pristidae > Pristis > Pristis pectinata. The sequence continues at coordinate 34,003,660 of NC_067425.1, read as the reverse complement.
CCCTCAGCAACACCAGCGGTGAGCGGTGGCCACAAACCCACAGCTCTGCCTTGCTGCTCGGATCCTGCCGAGTACATCGGTGCAAAGATGCACCAGTATTTTGGTCACCAGGAGACAGGGGCCAAAGGGTCAGGGTCTGTGGTGGGGATGGACCACCCCTTGGACGAGCTCTGTCCCCCTGGTGTGACACTTTCCCACTGAATGAAGCCCCAAAGCCCCTCCCCTGGATCATGCACGGGATGAGTAGGACAGTGATTATTATGGGCTATCCAGATTGATGGGTCTCAGGCCCTGCTGTTACGCATGAATGATTTGAATAGATAATTAATAACCCTTCATGTTAATCAGTTGCTCACATCTAATACTATACCACCGTAGTGGGCTGTATCTCAAATAACGATGAGTCGGGGTACAGGAAGGAGATAGAGAGCTTAGTGGAATGGTGTCATGACCACAACCTTTCCCTCAATGTCAGCAAAACAAAAGAGCTGGTCATTGACTTCAGGAAAGGGGGCGGTGTACATGCACCTGTCTACTTCAGTGGTGCTGAGGTCGAGAGAGTTGAGAGCTTCAAGTTCCTAGGAGTGAACATCACCAACAGCCTGTCCTGGTCCAACCATGTAGATGCCACGGTCAAGAAAGCTCACCAGCGCCTCTACTTCCTCAGGAGGCTAAAGAAATCTGGCATGTCCTCTTTGACACTCACCAATTTTTATCGATGCACCATAGAAAGTATCCTGTCCGGATGCATCACGGCTTGGTATAGCGACTGCTGTGCCCAGGACCACAAGAAACTGCAGAGAGTTGTGGACACAGCCCAGCGCGTCACGTAAACCAGCCTCCCCTCTATGGACTCTGTCTATACCTCTCACTGCCTTGGTGAAGCAGCCGGCATAATCAAAGACCCCACCCACCCGGGTCATTCTCTCTTCCCCCCCCTCCCATCAGGCAGGAGATACAGGAGCCTGAGGGCACATACCACCAGGCTCAAGGACAGTTTCTATCTCACTGTGATAAGCCTATTGAACGGTTCCCTTATGTGATGAGATGGACTCTCACAATCTACCTTGTTATGACCTTGCGCCTTTTTGTCTACCTGCACTGCACTTTCTCTGCAGCTGTGACACTTCACTCTGTACTGTTATTGTTTTTACCTCTACTACCTCAATGCACTCTGTATCTGCACTGTGTAATGAATTGATCTGTACGAACAGTATGCAAGTCAAGTTTTTCACTGTACCTTTGTACAAGTGACAATAATAAACCAATACCAATACTGCACCCATAGGTTTTGTGTCAATCTAATTGGCCTACCTCATTTAAGGATATTTTAATTATCTTTCCTCCAGGCACAAGCTGAAAATGGACGCAGCACCGGCCGACTCCAGCGACTGTGCAGGTCCATCAAGCAAGCGGAGCAGGACACGGGAAGCTTCTGCCGAAGTGCACAAAAGAACAGTACTGCCATCTATACCGGTTCTCTCAAAGTGCACTTTCTCTCTGCCTGCCTCGCCTGAATTCGTTAACTCTTTTTCCGATGTTTGCAGGTTGTACACCAACTGTTTGACGCCAGCACCTCCGTCATGTACACCATCCACGAGACTGCTGACGAAGAGAGCTGTAAAACCACCAACGGGACGTCCGGCTTGAGTAGTGTGAGCGAGAGCTGCGCCCTGACCACCAATGTCCCCTCCCCGAATAACTGCCCACCATCTTCAAAGAGCAGGCAGCCAACGGGTACGGCCAGTGTGATCAACCGCACACCAGTCGGACTGAGTGATCAGCTGTGTGGAGCGAACAGAGTCTGTGGAGTGAATCAGTTGCATAACAAGAAAATTCAGACCACGATCAAACCCAAAGTCAGAACAGTTGGTAAGTTACGTCTGCCTAAGGAAAGGGTTCCTCCTGTCTTTACTATTTAAAGAAGATTTTTGACATTTTCAGCTAGTTTTCTCTTAATTCTCATTTGTGTTCTTGTCAAGATGACAGTGGCGTGTAGGGAGTTCTTTTCCTACTTCCAGTTGGGTTAGGAGAGTGACTATGACTGTATCCTTGATGCAGTTGAGGGATGCATGGTTGGGAATTTAGACCATAAGATATAGGAGCAGAACCAAGCCATTCAGCCTATCGAGTCTACTCCGCCATGCAATCATGGCTGATTTTCTTTTCCTCAACTCTTTTCTCCCACCTTTTCCCCATAACCCTTAACTCCCTTCCCAATCAGGAACCAATTACAAACTCTGCCTTAAATACATCCGATGACTTGGCCTCCACAGCCCCTCTGTGGCAACGAGTTCCACAGATTCGCCGCCTTCTAGCTGAAGAAATTCCTCCTCATCTCAGTTCTAAACGGATGTCCCTTTATTCTGAGGCTGTGCCCTTGGATCCTGGACTGTCCCACTAACGGAAACACCCTCTCCGCGTGCGCTCTAAACAGGCCTTTCAGTATTAAGTAAGTTTCAATGAGACCCCCCTCTCTTGTAGCTGTGAACTCCTTAATGACCAGGGCATTGGGTTCTGACCTCTTCTGGGACCACACAGTACAAACAGCTAAAGGTTTATCAGAAAAATATCACGTTTCAGTGATTTTTTTATTTTGTAATGTTGGCAGCGCATTCCAGATTTCTGTTTGGTAATGTTGCCCCAATGTGTTCTTCTCAAAATTCTTATTAACAACCCACTGAGTTGCATTTAAGGAAAAGAACATCAAATGGAGAGTTATTTTCACACAAAGGCATGTTTGATGCATTTAACGGTACAGAACAAAGTTGTTCTTGATATTATAGCAGGTGTTTTCTTCAAACATTCTGTAAGTTTGATGGGGAATATCCGAGGTTCACCTAGTGAAGGAACTTGCCAACTACTTGGATAGCAGTGTTGAAGAATCTTTTTGCTTCTATCGGAGCAGAAGGGCCCTGGTTTAATACCTCTTCCATAAGATGGCGCCTGCACTATACCACTCCCTCTAACGTGTCAGTAAGAATTTTGTCCTGTGAGGCGTCCCTATCATGATGTGGGTGTAAGTGTCACCACTGAGCTAAGGCTTGCACCTGGAATGGACATAAATCTCCCACCTTCTCTCTGTAGCCCTTAACCCCCTTACCGATCAAGAACCTATCAATCTCTGCCTTAAACACACCCAATGACTTGGCCTCCACAGCCCCTCTGTGGCAACGAATTCCACAGATTCGCCGCCTTCTAGCTGAAGAAATTCCTCCTCATCTGCCTTCTCTTCCAAGGCTGATCTTCCACAGCTCCATTTTCCTGCACTATCCCCACATACCTCGACTCTCCCTAATATCCAGAAATGGATCTGTTTTGAACGAATGCAAAGACTGAGGCTCCACAGCTTTCTGAGGTAGAGAAATCTTCACCTCCTGTCTGCAGCTTTATAAACCTCTAGTTAGGCTGCATCTGGAGTATTGCATTCAATTCTGGTCGCCCCATTATAGGAAGGATGCTTTGGAGAGGGTGCAGAAGAGGCTTACCAAGATGCTGCCTGGATTAGAGGGATTCTGCTATGAGAAGAGGTTGGACAAACTTAGGTTGTTTTCTCTGGAGAGGCAGAGGCTGAGGGGAGACCTGAAAGAAGTCTATGAGATTAAGGGAGGGATAGGTAGGGTAGACAGCCAGTATCTTTTTCCTGGGGTTGAAACGTCTAATACCAGAGGGAATGCATTTAAGGTGAGGGGGGAAAGTTCAAAGGGGAGGTGTGGTGCAATTTTTTTTACACAGAGAGCGGTGGGTGCCTGGAATGCGCTGCCAGGGGTGGGGGTGGAGGCAGATACGATAGAGGTGTTTAAGAGGCTCTAAAATAGACACATGAATATGCAGAGTATGGAGGGATGTGGACATCATGTAGGCAGAAGGGATTAGTTTAGTTAGGCGTTTAATTACTAGTTTAATTAGTTTGGCACAACATTGTGGGCCGAAGGGCCTGTTCTTGTGCTGTACTGTTCTATGAAGAAGTTTGTCCTCATTTCAGTCCCAGATGGCCCAGTCGGTATTCTGAGACTTGAACCCTGGTCCTAGACTCTTCAGCTGGGGGAAAACTCCCGCCTGTTGAACTCTTTTAAGGTTTTAGATTTGAATAAAAATTAAAAGACATGTGGACAGGTCCATGGATGGGAAAGGTTTAGAGGGATATAGGCCAAATGCAAGCAAATGGGACTAGCTCAGGTAGGCAACTTGGTCAGCATGGACAAGTTGGGCTGAAGGGCCTGTCTTCTGTGCTGTATAACTGTATGAGATCTCCTCTCATTCTTCGAAAAGCTAATACATATAGTCCCAGGCTACTCAATGTCTCCTCACATAGAGGAAACCCACCATCTCTGGAACCACTTTGCTACAAGTGGGCCCTTTCTTAGGCAAGGAGACCAGAACTTTACACTGTACTCACCAAGGCCAGGCACGGTAGCGCAGCGGTTAGCATAACGCTATTACAGTGCCAGCGACCCGGGTTCGATTCCCGCCGCTGTCTGTAAGGAGTCTGTACGTTCTCCTCATGTCTGCGTGGGTTTCCTCCGGGTGCTCCAGTTTCCTCCCACATTCCAAAGACGTACAGGTTAGGAAGTTGTGGCCATGCTATGTTGGCGCCGGAAGCTGCCCCCAGAACACTCTATGCAAAAGATACCTTTCACCGTGTGTTTCGATGTACATGTGACTAATAAAGATATTGTAGCGGCTAGCTACACACTACAAAATGAAGACACAGAGTCGCTGGTTCGAAATCAGAAGTCAAATGAACGACAGGGCGCAGTGCGCCTTTAATATCCCAAAACTTCCCGCGCTACAGTTCCCGCGCTGACGTCACGCGCGGGTCACCTGACCTTCCCGCGCGTGGGCTTTCCTAGCCCGACGATGGGGAAGAAGGAGGGCCCTGCGCCATCTTGGATCGGGGCCTCCGATGACGTTCGCGATGTTGGGAGCCGGTTCGATGCCGGTGCGGTGAGTTGCTACAAGATCTTAATTAAAAAAAAACAGCAGAGTAGACTGAGAGGAGGCAAGAATTGAAAGGCATTTAATCTTTTAAGTAGAAGATCAGGAGTAGATTTTGACCGTGTTAGAAAGAGTAACTTATTTTACATTGACTAATAAAGATATCTTATATAATGAGGTTGAGGTAACAGTTAAATGTAACTTCATATTTATACAGTTCCATTGTATTACCACACTTTAAGCTGCAGTGATATCCTTTTCTCGATTCCAGGTATTCAAGTGGCATTTGGAGAGAAAAAGCTGCTTGCTTCTCAAGAGACTCAAACTGATTGGACTTTCCAGCCATCATTCCCAGTGCAGGATTACTCCTGTTCTGTGAAAACTGAAATCATTGATGCTGTTTAGCTTTGTTAGCATCTCAGACTTGTTAATGAACAGATACTTTTCCCAGAGTTCCCAATAGTTTGTACGTTTTACTCTTTTGTCCTAATGCACAAAAGAACCCCAATAGCTGTATGAACTTCAGGTACACCCTGCCTGGAAGAAGATCAGCTTGTGTACCCCAGAAGCTGTGGACATCACTGTAATGGCAATTTGTAGGTTAGTTGCAGGTGTGAAGTGCGTGAAGCAGCTGGGCAGGTCCAAATGTCTTCAGTTTAACTTTTCAAAAAAAAAATTCTAGTTTTCGTCTGGGAAATGTCTTTGTTAGCTGGAGGGAGCAAAAAAGGAGTTTGTCCTGCCAATGGACTGATTTATAATAAAAACAGAACATTCTGAATCACTGAATGGGTCAGGCAGCATTTCTATAACGAGAAAGGGTTAACGTTTCAGATCCTGGACTTCCCATCAAAACTGACTCGCAAAGCTCCTGATGTTATCAAACACAGGCTTCTCTGGTTAACCTCGAAATGTGCACACTTTGGTGGCTGAGGTGGGCATGCCTGGGGGAGCGGGCTTTTTGATGTGATTGCCAAGTATGTGTTAGACCAGCTATTTGCAGGCAGAATTGGGAAACGTAGCCCTGTGACCAAGTGTTGCTGTTCTCCGAGGTGCTCTCACTCGATGTCCATGTGCTGCTCGTTATGGATGGTGTTTTCACGTGCAGCTCCCTCTTGCCGTCACTGAAGGGAGTGCAAGGAAACATTCTGTGGAGCTAGTTCAACCTTTGTTCAGACCTTACTCTGACAGTAGCAGGTTAAAGAATCCTATTCCCGCTGAATTTGATCAAGGTTTTGAATGAACACAGCGACTGAGCCCTCACTGCCTTCCCGGGTACAAAATTCTGACGATTCTCCACCCTCTGAAGAAACTTCTCTTTGGTTCAGTCCCAAATGGCATTTCCCTTGTTCTGAGACCGACTCCTGGACCTAAGTTTCTCAGCCAGGGAAACATCGCCCCTGCATCCAGCCTGTCGACCCCGTTATGTTTCTATCCTTCCAAGCGCTAAAGAGTATAGACTTGGATTACTCCATCTCTCTTCAACGTGGCAAACTAGCCACCCCTGGAACCAGTCCAGTGAATCTTTGGTGTACTTGCTCAATGGCAAGTAGGTCTTTTCTTAGGCAATGAGATCAAAACTGTATACAGTATGCCAGGTACGGCCTCAACAGGGAGTTCATCCTCTCTGAATAGTATTGTGAAGTCTTCAGCATGGAATCAAGGGGTAGAGGGAGCCTTGGTTTAACATCTTGCTGGAATGACTGTACCTCCCTCAACAAAGATGAGGCAAGCACTGCCTCAAAGGCAAAGCTGACATCTTATTTACAAGTTGTCTTGTGATTATATTACTGCCAGCTTTGGCTTTTATTACATAGCTACTTTTTTCCAATTGGATTTGGTTTCATTTTTTTTGTGACCCAGATTAATTTGCTCGGTGCCAACCATAAAACTTCTTCTAAATGAACTCTGTTGGGCTGTTTTACTGGGAAATCCTGGTTACTTTTACCTCCAGACACAGTACAGACTAGGGAGCTATTCTCTTTTGAACTTTTCTGTGAAGATCAATGTATTGATATGTATCTGACTATATGTAAGAGTCTGGTTTTGCATGACTTTTGATTAAATATTTTTAATTTGATCAATATAAATTTTTTTTTGTATTCAATTCCTGAACTAGAAATAGCACTTCCAACCATTATCTGTCGCTGTGTTACATTCAATGACTGAAGTCATGTACCCAGTTTTAATAAGGAAACTTGGACATATTCTAACTTGCTTACAGCATAGAAGGAAGCCATGTGGCCCATCAAGTCTATGCTGGCTCTCTGAACAATCCCTTTCCTTTTGTTAATTTTCCCCGTAACCTACTTTCCCCGCATTTCATCAGTTCTACTACCCACCTGCGCACTGAGGACAATTTACAAACGGCCATTTAACCTTTGGGATGTCGGAGGAAAGTGGAGCACCTGGGGGAATCCCACAAGGTCACAGTGAGAATGTGCAAACTCCACGTAGACAGCACCGGGAGTTGGAATTGAACCTGGGTTGTTGGAGGTGGTTCTACTAGCTGTCCCACTGTGTTACTGGTCTTGTGGATGAAGGCTGGCTGTTCCCCTCCTCCTACCCTTCCACTGATTCTCGGTGAACACTCTTCTTTCAATGGAAAAGTTGCAGAGAGATTCATGTGACATCTTCCTCGTCATCCCAGAACAGGTCCTCCCCAGGTTACGGCAAGGTTCTGTTCCTGTGAACTGTTTGTCGCAAATCGGAAGAATGGCAATGAACCGAGTTCCCACATGGCAGGAAATATCCGCAGCCCCTCAGCAGCTGGTAAATCCATCCCACCGGTCTCCCGAACGCTCGCTCGTACGTACGGGCTGTACGTAAGCTGGGGAGCACCTGTACAAAGCTGTAACACTAGCAGCCTAGAGCCTGCTTCACCATTGAGGTTTGAGGTGTATTCGGTCAGGTGCAATGGAATTTTGTATGGGTGTGTGTGGGGGGTTTCAGCTCCTTTGTCAGTGGGAGTGCTCTGTTGACCGTCAGACAGCTGTGTTCTTTCAAGAGTGTTTTCCCCATGGTCATTAGAAGGTTCACTGTGGATTCGCTCAGGAAGCCACTCGACCTGTGGTCTCAGTGCTCCAGAGATGGGTATCCTCCACATTTGTGCAGTGGTTCCTGAGTGGCACAGTAGCACAGGTAGTCGAGCCTCTATCTCACAGCTCCAGAGACCTGGGTTCGATCCTGATCTCCAGTGCTGGTCTGCGTGGAGTTTACATGTTCTCTCTGTGACCACGGGGATTTTCTCCGCTGCTCCGGTTTCTTCCCACATCCCAAAGACGTGCGGGTTGGTAGGTTAATTGGCCGCTGTAAATTGCCCCCGGTGTGTGGGCGAGGGGTAGAATCTGGGGGGAGTTTTTGGGAATGTGGGGAGAATGAAAATGGGATTAATGTAGGATCAGGGTAAATGGGCCGGTCTGGACTTGGTGGGCCAAATGGCCTGTTTGTTTGCTGTACAATTTGTGCAGTGGCATGTTGCTGATAGGGTGGATGAATCAAGTGGAGCAACGTGTCATGTGGTGGCTCAGGTGGTGCCTGGCAGTTCCCTGGGAGATTCTCCTGTGCCACGATGTTCTGGAGGTGTTGGCGATGAGTCAGTGCGCAGACGTGTGGTGCTGTCACCGAGGCTGAGTGACCTGCTGCAGGAACAGACCGTGGTTCTTCCCTGTTTGCCTCCTCCTCGGGGTCGGGGATGACTTGCTTCCACTCCACTCACGAGGACGGGTGGGATCCGCGGAGGGGAAGGAGGAGGTGGTTGACGTGGCAGGGAGGCAAGTGTGCTCCTCCTGCCCCTTACACTCGGCTTCTGTGTAGGGGTTGGCCAGGACTCTCCTCCATTTTGAGCGTTCATGGGCCGGGATCCCCAGGAGTCCTTGGAGATGTTCCACTCATGGATGCTCTGAGAACGTCCCTCAATTCTTTCCTCTGTCCTCCTGCTGCTCTCTTCCTGAGACAGAGTCCAGATTTGGGTGTCAGATTCAGGACGTCCCAACAACCTGTCCGATCCAGTAAATTGGGATCTGATTGGCGGGGATGTTGCCCTGGGAGAGGGCAATGATGTTGGTTTGCTTATTCTGCCAGTAGGTATGGAGCACTTTGCAGAGGCAGGGTTGGTGGTATCTCCCCAGTGTCTTCAGGCTTGTGTTGGAGGTGGTCAGAAGGGCAGGGGTCCCTGCTGCCCAGGAGCTTAGTGCCAGATGTGAGTCCTTGATCTTCAGGACCCCCCTCCCCCTTTGTCTCAGCTGGCACAAGAAGTCTGCCTTTGCTGAGGATTAGCTACCAAGATATCGGAAATGATCCATTTTTTCCAGGGTCTTCCTACAGTCCTTTCAGGTCAAGAGGTGATGTTGTATGGCGGGGGCATTGTTTTGTAAATGTGGTGTGTAAGGCCCATTCTTTTGCCCATCCACCCATACTTGGAGCTTGGGATCTGAAGGTGTTTGCCCACTGCACCTTGATTGATTGAGGTCAGGGTAACCTTGGTCCTGGAGTGGAGGAGAGATGAGTCGAACAGTTCCCCCTTTTGTCCTGTAGATCAGCTCCACCCCAGCAGGGAGCTGGTTGGAGGTGACGTGCAGCTTTGGAGCGAGGAAGGTCAATGGGCGACGATGCTGCCATTCTTGATGGGAGTCTGCACAGCAATTGGGTCTGTTGTGTATCTGTTGATTAAGATGGTGGCCCATCCTGAGGCAGCACTGATTGAGGGGGTGAAGGAGGCAGAGACGAAGTATCTGGATGGAGCAACAAACAATCTGTGGGTCCAAATGTCGACAATTCCTTCCCTCCCACAGAGGCTGCTCGGCCCACTGAGTTCTTCCAGCAGATTGTTTGTTGCTCCAGATGTCAGCATCTGCGGTCTCTTGTGTCTCCAGTGTCTGGATGGACACTTGAATCACCAGAGCGTAGAAGGCTACGGACCAAACATTTTAAATTTTTTCAGAGGGGTAGAAATGCACAGGAGGGGCTTATTCAGGTCATCGTGTCCATGACAACCAAAGTGGTCAGACCGTCGTTCTTCCCTGTTTGTCTCCTCCGCAGCAGTCCCTCGGGGTAGAGGATGACTTGCTTCCACTCCAATAACGAGGACAAGTGGGATCCGTGGAGGGGAAGGAGGAGGTGGTTGATGTGGCAGGGAGGCAAGCGTGCTCCTTCCGCCCCTTACGCTAGGCTTCTATGTAGTCCTGACAAAGGTCTACCACTTCCCAGCTCTGGGTCCACAGACTTGGAGATCATAGCAACTTGCTTCCATCCAACATCAGCTTTCATGACTTCTGTCCCAAGCCAGTCAAATACTTCAGTTGTGTGAAGTGGCCAGCTTGAAAACACAAGATCCCACAAATATTTAATGAATGAATGAACTGCTAATCTGTTTGTAGGTGTTGGTTGAAACACAAATATTGTTCAGAGTGCAGGGGGAATACCCCCGATCTCTTTTGAGTGGCGCTGTGGAATTTTTTCCATCCACTTGTGAGCTCAGGTTTTAATGATCCACTTCGATTCCTTCAGATCATTCAGGTACCCAATGTGCAATGTGGATTCTCTGTTCCGTGGGGAAACATGACAGAGCAACATGAACTTGTTTTCTAGGCTTGTATTCAAATGTGTGCGTACCATGTAATCTGTGCAGCGCTTTGTAAGAGTGAATAAATAGACCGGACCATAGACGATTATAAACACATTGTCCAATGCAATGATAAATACCAGAATCTGATTCACAAATCACTCAATCTCTTTCAAACCTCTTGCCCTAATTGTAGTCTGTTTCTTAGGAGATGCAAGGCTTATGGATTGTACAGCCATAGTTCAATAGTAGCATTCTCACTTCTGTCAGGAGTTTGTGGGTCCAGGCCCATCCTAAGGACTTGAACATGTAATTCCAACTGACGTCAGAGCTGTAGTGAGGAGACGATGTCGAGCTGTTGGACACAGGCTGGGAAGTGGTAGACCCTTGTCAGGACTACATAGAAGCCTAGCGTAAGGGGCGGAAGGAGCACGCTTGCCTCCCTGCCACATCAACCACCTCCTCCTTCCCCTCCACGGATCCCACTTGTCCTCATTATTGGAGTGGAAGCAAGTCATCCTCTACCCCGAGGGACTGCTGCGGAGGAGACAAACAGGGAAGAACGACGGTCTGACCACTTTGGTTGTCATGGACACGATGACCTGAATAAGCCCCTCCTGTGCATTTCTACCCCTCTGAAAAAATTTAAAATGTTTGGTCCGTAGCCTTTGCGGAGTGGAGACCTTCTCCCTCATTCTGATCAATACTTATCCCTGAACTAAACCACAATTACCTTGTCACTTAGCTCCCTGGCATCTTGTTGGATTCAATAGGCGATGGTGTTTCCCACACTTCAAAGTCCTTAATCGGATGTAAAATATTTTGTGACGTGCTGAGGTTGTAAAAGAAGTTTATACAATACAATTATCTATCCTTCCTCCAAGGAATCTTGTTCCCTGTGAATCAGAAAGGCCCGTGTCCCAGAACAGAGGTTAATAGGGCTGAAGTCTATCAATGAATACAACTGCAGTACACGGCTTGCTGGTACTTCAGACAACATGTCCTTTCCAATCTATTTAGAAAGGATGAAGTGTGAAATGCCAGACCAGAATCATCTTGGCTTAAATTGCAGCAGTATTTGTAAATGAAATTGCAGTGACAGTAAGAAATAGTCATCAATTACCAACCGTATACAGGAAAGTGTTCTCAAGAACGGGTAACCCTAATTGGTAACCTTTTCAGATACAATGTCTGCCTCTAATTCTCTGAAGCAGCTGAGAAAATAAAACACATCTTTTTGATCTTCAAGAGTGATCAGAAAACCTTGTCTAATCTCTCCTGTGGTTGTTCTTGATCCTTTAATTATATGCAGCTCTCTAACTTTCAGCTGTCAAATTTTTATCAAAATGCATTTTTCTTTAGCTGTGCAGAAGAAACTGAATTAAATAAAAGTAATTTCTTACACGGACTGCTGTCTCAATGACTAACCTTCTAACACTTCACACTTTACGAAATATGTTCTGGTGCAGGTTCCAGCACCTCTACACAAAGACGTGTAGGGCCATTGTTTAAATTAAATACACTTTATTAAAGCAATCACTTTGGTTCTCAGAAGTCTTCTTCCATTTATGTTAGTAGTTTGCATGCACCAGTGTTCCATAATCTACACAAAGGTAAAATATCACACCCTTCTATTTGGTTATAGTTCCCCGCTATCTAACACTCTGTGTCACTGATCCTGCACTTCAATGCAAGGCAGCTTTGTCACACATAAATAAATTATTCCCATAGAATATTCATCAATTTGATTAATTTTTGACCAACTCTGTGGACGATGGTGAGAAGATGAATTCTAACTCTCATAATTAGCTATTTAGAATTTGGTCACTTCCCAAAATCACTTAAAACTGCGACAGAGACGGGTCAGTGGCCAGGAGCCATCCTTCTCCCATGAGGCGTGTTGTCTTATATTGAGGACGTGTGGCTTGCATTTTATTCCCCTGGAGAGGTTTTGGTCTCAGAAATCCAGATACCTGCTTGTGGGCCAAGAATTAAAAGAGTGCTCCCTGCTCACCTCTCCACTCGGGCTCACAGTCTGGGTAGAGTTGCCAATGGTTCCACATTGAATGGGACTTCCCTTGATCCCAATGGGAAATAGCTGCCATCTAGGAGTTTGGGACCAGAGGGCCTTTTCCCCTTTGGATTGTACTGACCCGAATTCCTGTGTCATGAAATATTGAGTTGCCAGAAGATTTTGGTAGAGGACACTTGGTGGACACCTCACTTTACTGCCAAAGTAAATAGAAGTCTTCCTGGCAATGATCCTTCACCTGGGACCCAGGAATTGTTGGGGGATGTGTAAACAACAAGGGAGAAGAAATAAGGTTGTTGATAGTCTGCAGAATCCTCCAAGTTCGCTGGAAGGAAAAGTGAACCAAAGTTAGCTCCCTGTACCAGGACTCCATCTTCGGCATTGAGACTCTGTTACTCTCGACCGTATTGGCCGCATGACTCCTGAAACAGGCAGTCTATTTCAAGCTCTGTGTAGTATGTAGTTACCAGATGGACAGACAGAGAGACTGAAGGATGTGCTCCTTGAAGAAGTGCAACATCAGGATTTTATCCCCTTCCCACCCACCCTAAGTGAGTTCCACACTTCTGATCCGCCCCGTGCATGGACTGATGTCTGATCACACCCCACTCGCGTCAACACCAAATGCTGCCTTCAAGAGTTCCTTCCAACCCATCCCTTCCACATATGCTTTGGCATGTCCCCTTTGACCCTCACCAGTTTTTATCGATGTACCGTAGAAAGCATCCTATCCGGATGCATCACGGCTTGGTACGGCAACTGCTCTGCCCGTGAGGACAAGAAACTGCAGAGAGTTGTGGACACAGCCCAGCGCATCACGGAAACCAGCCTCCCCTCCATGGACTCTGTCTACGCTTCTCGCTGCCTCGGTAAAGCAGCCAGTGTAATCAAAGACCCCACCCACCCCGGACATTCTCTCTTCTCCCCCCTCCCATCAGGCAGAAGATACAAAGGCCTGGAAGCATGTAACACCAAGGCTCAAGGACAGCTTCTATTCCCACTGTTATAAAACTATTGAACAGTTCCCCAGTACAATAAGATGGACTCTTGACCTCACAATCTATCTTGTTATGACCTTGCACCTTATTGTCTGCCTGCACTGCACTTCCTCTGTAGCCGTAACACTTCATTCTGCATTCTGTTATTGTTTTCCCTTGTACTACCTCAATGCACTGATGTAATGAAATGATCTGTATGGATGGCATGCAAAACAAAGTTTTTCACTGTAACGCAGTACATGTGACAATAATAAACCAATTTACCAATTTACCCATTTACCCTTCTCCCCCAGTCTTTGGTTGTTGGTCTGCTGGGATACTGGCTGACCTCCCGGGCCTGGCCTTGAGAGAGGAGGAGCAGCCCTAATGCAGCTGGTGCATCAGAAACATAGAGAGATACAACATGGAAACAGGCCCTTCGCTTCATCAGGTTTGTGCTGACTATCAAGCGCCCATTTACATTGTCTTTACATAAGTTGCAATTTCTATCGTCCCTATATTGTCATCAGCTCCCCCAGATTCTACCACTCACCTACAGAAGGGCCAATTATCCTGCCAACGGGCACTGGGATGTGAGAGGAAAGCGGAGCACCCAGGGGAAACCCACTCGGAGAACGTGCAAACTCTACGCACACAGGTCAGGAATGAATCTGGTTCACTGGCGCTGAAAGGCAGTGGCTGTACCAGCCGTGGGACTGTGGCCTGACACACTGGGCTACTGACCAAAGTGGCCATTGTACCACCTCACCTCTGCCGTTAGATGCAGTCTAATAGAGTCATCATTGTGCAGCATAGAAATAGGCCCTTTGGCCCACCACACAAATGCTGACCTTTTTGCCCATCTACACAAATTCTATTTGCCTGCACCAGGTCCGTATCCCTCTACGCCTTGCCGTTGTAAGTCCTTGTCTAAACGCCTCTTAAACATAGTGACTGTATCTGACTCCACCGCCTCCTCTGGCAGCAAGTTCCAGATACCAACTACTCACTGCGTGAAATACTTTTTCCTTCAAATTCCTTTTATAACTCCTTCCTCTCACCTTAAACCTATCCCCTCTTGATTTTGATACCCCTACTATGGGTAAAAGATTCTGATATTCTATCTACCCCATCCATGCCCCTTATAATTTTATATACCTCTATCAGGTCATCCCGTTGCACCAGAGAAAACAAGCCCAGCCTGTCCAATCTCTCCCCATAACTAAAGTCCTCCAATCCAGGCAACGTTCTGGTGAATCTCCTCTGTAGTCTCTCCAGCGCAATCACATTCTTCCTATAGTATGCCTACCAGAAACGCACACAATATTCCAAATGCAGTTTTGTAAAACTGCAATGTAATGTCCCAACTTTTACATTCTATGCTCCAACCCAGGACGGCAAACACGCCATGTGCCTTCATCACCACCCTGCCTACCAGTGTTGGCACTTCTAGGGAACTACGAACTTGAACCCAAGGTCTCTCTGTTCATCAACATTTATGGGGTATGTCCTACCCAAAGTGCATCACTTTGCACTTATAGGGATTATATTCCAACTGTCAGCACCCCGCCCAACTTTTCATCTGATCTATATCTTGCTGTAGCCTTAGACACCCTTCCTTGCTGTCGACAACATTACCAACTTTCACAAACCTAACAATCATACCCCCTACATTCACATCCCTGTCGTTAATATACAAACAACAGGTGTCCCAGCACTGATTCCTGCTGGGGCATTAGACTTTCTGAGTATATATTCAAAGCCTAATTTTTGGCTCGGATTGTAAAAGCATTGAGAATGTAACAGGCTAACAGCAATATGCTGAAGGTACTCAGTACCAGGCCTGATAAGAAATTTAAAATAATTCATGGTTAGCAGCTGAGACCAGCTAATAATAGAGATGCAAGACATTCTGTAGATGCTAGAATCTGGAGCAATACACAAAAAGTGCTGGAGGAACTCAGCAGGTCAGGCAGCATCCATGGAGGGAAATAAACAGTTGACGTTTCGGGCCAAGACCCTTCATCAGGACTGGAAACTAAGAGGGCAGAAGCCAGAATAAGAAGGTGGGAGGAGGGGGACGAGCACGCGCAGGCAGGTGAAAGGTGAGTTCAGGTGAGAGGGGCAAGGTAGGTGGGTGGGGGAGGGGGAAGTGTAAGAAGCTGGGAGGTGAAACGTAGAAGAGGCTGAGGGCTGAAGAAGAAGGAATCCGGTAGGAGGGGGCAGTGGACCGTGGAATAAAGGATGGGGGAGGGGAGGAGAGGAGATGGGCAGGTCATCAAGGTGGGGGAAGGGAGCCACAGGAATAAGGGAAGATGAAGTAGTTGGGGGGTGGGGGGGGGGAGAAAAAGAAGGAGTGGGGTTACCGGAAGTTAGAGAAATCAGTGTTACATCTGGTAACATCTGGTGAGGCAGTGAGGACATAGGTTTAACCGTTCTGTTGCAATCTAAACACACCAGCTACATGTCAGGGTAGAACGTGTGATGTTACATTCTCAAACCTGCAATCCCCAGTGTCAGGACAGAAATCACCACGTAGATGTGCGATTTTCTTTTGACGTCGAAAGAAAGAGGAGCCGTGGTACTACAGGTGTTAGTGCTGCTGCCCCGCAGCTCCAGGGACCCCGGTTCAATCCTGACCTGTGGCGCTGTCTGTGTGGAGTTTGCACGTTCTCCCTGTGACTGAGCGGGTTTCCTCTGGGTGCTCCGGTTCCCTCCCACATCCCAAAGACGTGCGAGTTGGTAGGCTAATTGGTTGCTGTAAATTATCCACTTATGTTGGTGGATCAGCCTGGAGTTGATTGGAATGAGAGAGAGAGAATAGGTTACAAAACACTGCTTCACTTACGTTTGAGACACAAGCGACTGCGGGGGCTGGAATCTGGAGCAACACAAAAGGCACTGGAGGAGCTCAGCGGGTCAGGCAGCATCTATGGAGGGAAATGGACAGTCGACGTTTCGGGTCGAGACCCCTTCATCTGGACTGGAAGGGGGAAATGTCCAGTTTAAAAAGGTGGGGGGAAGGGGCAAAGCAAGAACTAGCAGGTGATAGGTGGATCCAGGTGAGAGGGGTTCCTTCTTCATCCACTTCCATTGAGTTATGCTTAATCCCACACGAGTTTTTTTGAACCTGAAATGCGTTGTATCGTTTGGATTTCTTGCAAGATTTCCAGCTTAAGACACCAATGCATAATAAACAATATCCCCACAGAATGCTTCCGGCCTGCAGAACACGACAGTGATGAAGGATGGGGACCTTTGCCTGAGGCCTTCCTACACAAAGGAATGCGTTGCAATAGTACAGTGTGTGAACCCTCGAGCTTCACTTACTGGAGCAGTTGCATGTCAAGTTTTTCTCGAGATGCAAATTGTTTTGGTCCTTGTATGATCTATAGGAAAGGACGCTTCCCTTGGTGGGTGGTCGTACTTCTGGAAGGCATGAAGTTTGCAGATGATGCAAAAACTTGGAGTTGGTTTTGAGTGAGGGGGAAAGCTTTAGACTGCAGGAGGGTATCGATGGCCTGGTCAGCTGGGGAATGGGAACGGTAAAGCTCCGATAATACGAAATCCCAATGGTTTGGTATCTGGGTCACCAGGTGATGTTTGCTGAGCTCCCCACCCGCTCACCAGGGCATCAGTTCCCATCTTCCCCATCCAGTCACTGAGCCCTAGTTCCAGGGCTCATCTTCCACTCACTGGGGCTCCAGTTCCCATAGTCTCCTCACATTCTCTACATCCCTGTTGTCCAGCATCCCCTTAATATTACTGGGTTTACTGCAAAAGTTATTATTCTACTTCGTAACATTTCAAAAAAAAGGATTAAGATTGTTTTGGAGCATTAATAGAATAACATTCGATAGTCCAGAAAATCTGCTAGTCCGGCAGCACCAAAGTCCTGAGTGTGTTGGATTAACAGAGTACTAGTAAGTGGAATTTAACTTGGAGGTAATGTATTGGGTA
Source organism: Pristis pectinata (assembly GCF_009764475.1). Taxonomy (NCBI): domain Eukaryota; kingdom Metazoa; phylum Chordata; class Chondrichthyes; order Rhinopristiformes; family Pristidae; genus Pristis; species Pristis pectinata. Next base: position 33,986,193 of record NC_067425.1, on the reverse strand, counting down.
GATGCAACACGGTGGCGGCACGGTAGCGTAGCGGTTAGTGCGATGCTATTACAGTGCCAGCGATCGGGGTTCGATTCCCGTTGCTGTCTGTAAGGAGTTTGTATATTCTCCCCGTGTCTGCATGGGTTTCCTCCGGGTGCTCCGGTTTCCTCCCACATTCGAAAGATGTACGGGTAGGTTAATATGGGTTTAAAATGGGTGGCGCGGACTCGTTAGGCCGGAAGGGCCTGTTACCACGCTGTAAATAAAATTAAAAAAAAAATTTAAACACAACAAGGGAATGTGAATTAACTCGGGTTATATGGTGTCGATCTCAGAGTGTATGTCCACAGATCCTTAAAGCTAGCAGGACAGGTCAGAAGGTAGTTAAAAAAGCAACTGGGATACTTCCCTTATTAGCTGCAGTGTTGCCAACTTTTTTTATTATTCTAAAATGAACTTTATTCATCATAAAATACAAACTATATACAACAATCAAACTGTGCAAACCTTTACATTCACGTCCGGATCAATCATTAGTGTTACCTTTTTATAAAAAAACCACAGCACCGATGCCAGTTGTGTGGCTCCCTGGGGTGTAAATACAAGAAGCTTACTCTAGAAGTGTATACAGCTCTAGCTAGCCACAGCTTGAGTGCTGTGTAGAGTTTTGGTCACCACATTCCAGGAAAGGTGTTTGCAGTGGAGAAGGTGCAGAGGAGATTTGGAGGATTTTGCCAGGACTGGAAAATCTAGCTACGAGGAAAGATTGGAGAGGCAGGAGTTGTTTTCTTTGGAACGGCCAAGGCTGAAGGGGAACTTAATGAGGTGTGTAAAATGGGTACCTGAAGAATTGTGATCTGCAGAATGGCACAGAGACAGTCTCTTTCTGTATTGTAAGTGTTCTGTGATTCCAAAACTTGTCGCTCCGGTGTTGTGTTAATGAGATACTCAGGAGGCAATACTGACTTTCTTTAATTAGGACTTATTGAGTTATCAGTGATCATCTGTCAGGCATGGACTCAATGGGCTGAATAGCCTCCTTCTGTGCCAATATGAATACTTTCTCACCATGTGAACTAATCACCATCAATCACTGCACATAAAAACTCCCTTGTACTGGTAGGTGGTTCATATAATTGTTGGATGCAATGCACCGACTGACATTCGATCAACCAAGCATGTGGGGCTCGTTCTCATGAGTATGGCCAATGCTCTACAATATTCCCTCCTTCACACCAGCAATATTTATTCACCTAAAACCAGTTACAGCTTCACTGAAGAGATATTTCCCGGCTGGTCGTTATCTGCTGCATGCAAAGGAGCATGGCTGAGCAGCTCTGATTCAGCATCAAGTCTTTCCATTTGATGAGAGAGGCACTGTCTCCTGATTTAATGATCGGTGTAAAATGGCTGCCTGCAACAACTGGCTGATAGTGCAGCGTCCTATTTGGCAAACCCTGTTTGGCTTTAATCAGAGACAAGCCTCGCTTACACGGACCCCGTTGTGTATTCAGTTACCAGCAGTGCTTTCCAACTCTGTTCATTAAGGGGGAAGTACAATTTTCCACTGTGTTAATTCACTGATTATTGATCTGGGATCTGCTGTGTACAGAGCTGACGATACTTTGTAGTGATAACTCTTCGCCCATCCAACCCTCCCCTTCTTCCCACTCCTCCTCCCCTCCCCTCTTTCCTCCCCTCCTTCACTCCTCCCTCCCTTCCTCCCCCCATCACCTCACCTCTCCTACCCTTCCTTTAACCCCCCTCCTTCCCTTCCCCTCCACCCTCCTCCCCCTCCCTCCTCTTGTCCCTTCCCTTCCCTATTCCTCCCTTCCTCTTCCTTCCTCCCCCTCTCCTCCTCTCAAATTCTCCTTCCTCCCCTCTCCTTCCCTCTGTTCCTCCCTTCCTCCCCACCCCTCCTGCCCTCCCTTTCTCCCCTCTCTCTTTCCCCTCCCCTGCCCCGAGTGCCATCGGAACAGGATGCTGGGGGCTCCGTTATTCTGCACGGTGAGCCCTCGACTCTGTCAGAGCCCACATTGGTTGCTTCTTGACTCAGAGGTGCTTAAAGGGGTTGTGGTAATGGGGGCAAGGACCAGAGGGGCGGTGAGGAGTAGTGATTCAGAGACCATCCACCTGCCTGTTTCCAAGCGCCTACTTCCCTTTAAAGTGCCACCAAAGCCAGTTTCACTCTAGAGTCTGCACAAGATGGTGAAAATCAAAATAAGACCGCGGATGCTGGAAACCTAAAATAAAACAGAACATGCTGGAAACACTCAGCAGGTCAGGCAGCATCTGTGGGAAAAGAAACAGCAGTTTTATGTTGAATACCCTTCATCACTCTCTCTGACGGAGGGTCTTTGAGTCAAGTACTGGTAAATGGGTTTAGTGTGCTTGGGTCAGCACGGATATGGTGGGCTGAAGGGCCTATTTCTGTGCTCTATGACTAAAAGCAGCATCGAGGATACCAATGCACCTTTAGCATGTATAGGATAATGTATGATCCTATAACAGAGGACCATCTGGTACATCAACCCATCCCACTCACAATTGGCTAGAGCATCAGAGCTAAACACTTTGCACTCCTTGACGAAGCACTCAAGCCTAGCAAGAGTGAGAAAACTCCAGAACAAGCACTCAGGAGCTAATAAAGGATAAATAAACATGACACCAACCTTTCCCTCAATGTCAGAAAAACAAAAGAGCTGGTCATTGGCTTCAGGAAAGGGGCGGTGTACATACACCTGTCTACATCAATGGTGCTGAGGTCGAGAGGGTTGAGAGCTTCAAGTTCCTGGGAGTGAACATCACCAATAGCCTGTCCTGGTCCAACCACGTAGACGCCATGGCCAAGAAAGCTCACCAGTGCCTCTAATTTTGGTATGTCCCCTTTGACACTCACCAACTTTTATTGATGCACCATAGAAGGCATCCTATTTGGATGCATCACGGCTTGGTACGGCAACTGCTCTGTCCGGGACTGCAAGAAACTGCAGAGAGCTGTGGACACAGCCCAGCACATCACGGAAACCAGCCTCCCCTCCATGGACTCCTGTCTATACCTCTCGCTGCCTTGGTGAAGCAGCCAGCATAATCAAAGACCCCACCCACCCGGGACATTCTCTCTTCTCCCCCCTCCCATCAGGCAGAAGATACAGGAGCCTGAGGGCACATACCACCAGGCTCAAGGACAGCTTCTATCCCACTGTGATAAGACTATTGAATGGTTCCCTTATACGACGAGATGGACTCTTGACCTCACAATCTATCTCGTTGTGACCTTGCACCTTATTGTCTACCTGCACTGCACTCCCTCTGTAACTGTGACACTTTACTCTGTATCCTGTTATTGTTTTTACCCTGTACTACCTCAATGCGCTGTGTAATGGATCTGTACGATCGGTATGCAAGACAAGTTTTTCTCTGTCCCTCGGTACAAGTGACAATAATAAACCAACACCCATACACGCAGAGAAAAACCTTCTCTGAAGCAATAAGGTGATGAAGTGCAGTAAAGTGGATCACGTGGACCATTGTGGCAGAACGTGCTGCCTCAGGGATTTTTTCCTGTGAGATCTTTCTCCCTGCCCTCACTGGAGCCTCCAGCCCAGGCGGGGTAAGGTGGGAGGTCTTCCTCCTCGGTTTGACTTCCTTCCACGTGATGCTTAAAATGCAACTGTTCTTTTGGGAAGTTTGACAACCTTCCACAAGATAAACAAACAGCACTCCTTGCAACTCACTAATCGTAGCAACAACCAGTTTGCAGTCGCTTCACGACTAATGCTGAACGGAAGCTCCTTGCGGGCAATTTATCCATTAGTGATCCAGTAACTTGGCAATGTCTTGCTTTGTCCCTCTTGAATTCGGCAGGAGTAGCTGAATAACAATAAACTCCACTGGTGACGTGAATGGGCATGCACCTCTGCAAAAGTACCAGGCAATGACTGGTACTTTTGCAGATTCAGAATTGGCTCGCCCATAGAAGACAGAGGGTGGTGGTAGATGAGGCATATTCTGCCTGGAGGTCGGTGACCAATGGTGTTCCACAGGGATCTGTTCTGGGACCCCGGCTCTTTGTGATTTTTATAAATGACTTGGATGAGGATGTGGAAGGGTGGGTTAGTAAGTTTGCTGATGACACGAAGGTTGTGGATAGTGTAGAAGATTGCTGTAGGTTAAAACAGGACATTGATAGGATGCAGAGCTGGGCTGAGAAGTGGCAGATAGAGTTCAACCTGGATGTGTGAAGTGATACACTGGAAGATTGAATTTGAAGGCAGAATACAAGGTTAATGACAGGACTCTTAGTAGTGTGGAGGAACAGAGGGATCATGGGGTCCACGTCCATAGATCCCTCAAGGTTGCCGCACAGGTTGATAGGGTTGTTAAGAAGGCATGTGGTGTGTTGGCCTTCATTAGTCGGGATATTGAGTTCAAGAGCCGTGAGGTAATGTTGCAGCTCTATATAGAACTCTGGTTAGACCACACTTAGAATATTGTGTTCAGTTCTGGTCGCCTCATTATAGGAAGGATGTGGAAGCTTTAGAGAGGGTGCAGAGGAGATTTACCAGGATGCTGCCTGGATTGGAGGGCATGTCTTATGAGGATAGGTTGAGTGAACTAGGACTTTTCTCTTTGGAGAGAAGGAGGATGAGAGGCAACTTGATAGAGGTGTACAAGATGATAAGAGGCATAGATCGAGTGGACAGTCAGAGACTTTTTCCCAGGGCAAAAATGGCTAACCCGAGGCGGCATAATTTTAAGGTGATTGGAGGAAAGTATATGGGGGATGTCAGAGGTAAGTTTTTCCACACGCAGAGTGGTGGGTGCGTGGAACGCACTGCCTGCAGAGGTTGTGGGGGCAGTTATGTTAGGGACATTTAAGAGACTCTTAGATAGCTACATGAATGATAGAGAAATGGAGGGCTATGTGGGAGGGAAGGGTTAGCTAAACCTTAGAGCAGGATAAAATGTTGGCACAACATTGTGGGCCAAAGGGCCTGTACTGTGCTGTAGTGTTCTATGTTCTATGTCCTAATGACCATCTCCAACAAGAGACTATCTAACTACCAACCTTGATATTCAACGGCATTGTAATAAAACTCCGATAATTTGGCACCTTTGGGATATCGGTGGTGCCAGATGCAGATTTTCTGGACTACTAGATGTTACTCCTATTAATACACCAACCTACTTTCCATTCAATTTTTTTAGCTGTAACATTTTTTCAGTGACCCAAGTGAGTTTAAAGAGAACTCGGGAAACAAAAGCCAGTGAGTTTAAAGGAAGACACAAGAGATGACAGATGTTGGAATCTTCAACAACGCACAAGATGCTGGAGGAACTCAACGGGTCAGGCAGCATCTGTGGAGGGAGATGGACAGTCGACGTTTCAGGTCCAGACCCTTCATCTGGACTGTGCTGTGCACCAGAACTCATTTGAGTCCAGCTGAAGGGTTGCGACTCGAAACGTCGACTATCCATTTCCCTCCACAGATGCTGCCCGACCTGCTGAGTTCCTCCAGCATCTTGTTTCTGAGTTTAAGTGCTAGAACCAGGACCCTGGTGAGTTTGTGTGACACTGGAAATAGAGTTCTAGTGAGTTTATAAGGAGCATGGGAACAGGGCCCCAGTGAGATTAAAGGGAGTGGAGTCTGGGTCACATCACTCAGTGAGCCAGATACAGAACCATTGGGATTCCTGAATAATTGAAGAGTGGATTAAGGCAAGATAAGATAAGATAAGATATCTTTATTAGTCACATGTACATCAAAACACATAGTGAAATGCACCTTTTGTGTAGAGTGCGCTGGGGGCAGCCCACATGTGTCGCCACGCTTCCGGCGCCAACATAGCACGCCCACAACTTCCTAACCCGTACGTCTTTGGAATGTGGGAGGAAACCAGAGCACCCGGAGGAAACCCACACAGACACGGGGAGAACGTACAAACTCCTTACAGACAGCGGCCGGAATTGAACCCAGGTCGCTGGTGCTGTAAAGCGTGACGCTAACCGCTACACTACGTCGCCTGCCCCTACACTTCTATGGTGACTGAGCTTTCCTTAACTTCACCAAGTCCCACACCATCAATATCCTGAGGGTCACCTCACTAACTAGGAACCCAACTGTAACAGCCACTTGAATACTTTGGCTGTAAGAACAGGTCAGAAGCTTTGTATCCTAGAGCAAGTGACTCACCTCCTGACACTTCAATGCTTTTCCAGCATCTGCAGGGCACAACTCATGAGTGTGATGGAATACTTTCTGTATGCTTGGATAAGTGCAGCCCCAACAACTACAAAGCAGCTGGACACCACCTAGGACAAAGTACCTCGCCTGACTGGCAGCCCATACACTCTCTCCACCACCACCACGGTGGCTGCAGTGTGTCCATCTACAAAACGCACTGCAGTTACTCATTTAATCTACTCTAACTGCGTCTCATCCCCTTTAACTTGGTTCTCCTGGACTTTGGACCTCCTGTGGTGACCTGTAGATATGCTGCAACGGGAAGGGTTAAAGATTCCGTATCCATATATGTGTGGGTCAATAAAACACGTTTCTTGTGAGCGTCCCTTGGAAGTGGTTTGGTTTGTAATCCCGGCCCTCCTGCAAAAACTCTCTTCTCCTGAAACAGTGTCTCTTAGCGGTAGACCTTGCAGCCAAGGGACACACTCTCTCCCCATTCACCCCGTCCATTCTTCTCAGAACCTGACATCATTCAGCTCCCAACACACCCGATCGTTGATGCTGGAGATATCAGTCTGATGGGGCTGAAATGAGAGTCGAACCGGGAGCTCCGGGTGAGACACAGAATATATTCTTCAAATGTGGACAGCACTGTCATGGTCAAAAGTGTTGCCAACCCTTACAAAAGCAAAGGTCTTGACTGATACATTTTCTTGTACAGTTTATTACCTTCGTAGACCAGTTCCTGGGTATTAAAACGCCAATGTCTAATTCAGTACATTCTACCACAATGATAAGGAGCTCTTGACTAATTGTAACTATCAGTCATAATTAATTGCATTAAAACTCCATTAATCCAGCACACTCAGTGGTGCTGGACGGGCAGATTTTCCTGGATATTGGATGTTATTCCAATTAATACTCTAACATTTTTAATTAACTTTCTTTCAGATGATGCAATGTAGGATAATAGATTTTCTAGCAAACACAGCAAGTTTAAAGGGACCATGAGAAATTGGGACCCTGGTGAGCTTAAAGGGAGTACAGGAAACTGGGGCCCTGGTGAGTTTAAAGGGAGTACAGGAAATTGGGACCCTGGTAGGTTTAAAGGGAGTGTGGAAATTGGGGCCCTGGTGAGTTTAAAAGGAGTAAAGGAAATTGGGACCCTGGTGAGTTTAAAGGGAGCGTTGGAACAGAGGCCCTGGCAGGAATTGAGGCCCCGGTGAGTGAAGGGAAGCGCAGGAACTGCAGCTCTGGTGTGCTGAAGGGAACATGGGTATCCCTTCTGGGGCCAGATACCAAATCGTCAGAATCTCTAATCAATCGATTAGCATAGTATTGTAGTTTTACTGTAGTCTATAATGGGCATGGGGCGAGGTAAACACCAGAGGTTTCAGCACCATATCCGCAAAATCTGGATCCAAAGCACCTGCCATTTGGGTACTAAATTGATTCAATTATGGCAATTAAACTAGAGGAGCCCCCTGCAGTGAAAGATGTGCCTCTCTCCAATTAACATCCCCCCAATCTCACACAGGTGAACATTGGTTCAGTGGCATAAATTAGACCCCAGACACCTCATCTGTGCTGTAAAAGGGACCATGAACCACTTGCTGATTGACTTCCACTGGTAGTCACCACCATCACCAGATTAGGGGTTTGGTGCTTTCTGGGGGTCTTTCAGCCTATAAGGAGTTGGTGCCAGGTGCTGAAGGACTTTGCACTGACTTCAGTCTTGCTGCAAAGAAATGACGGATCCTGTGGGGTGGTTCCCTGATCAGGCAGTCCAAATCAACTGGCAGAAAGCCTCATCGCCAGAGCTTCAACAAGAAGCACCAAGACTTTGCTTGCTTGGCAGTGGGGGTGGCCCTCCCTGTCAGCTCCTTCTTGTACCATTGGAATCTCTCTCACAGCACACGCTGCCCTCGGGACAGCTTGGATGAGGATAAGACACTTTCCCACATCTTTGCAAAGAAGGTCCGGAGAAAGTTGCAAGGTGCCCTGACACAGCTCATCCCGAGACACTGCGTAACAGATCTACAGGCTGTTCCCCTGACACACGCAGAGATGGACATCAAGTGCTACTGGAAGATCATCAACTTGGTGAAAGACACCCTTTGGTCTACCTAAAACTTGTTGGTCTCCCAGCACAGTGAGACGTCCGTAAGGGAATGCTGCTGACTGGCACATTCCAGGCTGCAGGAGTAGGTGCTGAGGGGTGTACTGAAGCTTGGCTCAGCCAACGTAAAGGCTTTACGGAGAAGGACTGCAGTCTAGGGTCCTTCTGCCACTATCCATGGAGGGGCTAAGTCTGGTGTAGAAGTATCTTAAACACCTGAAGTTTGTACCAATATCAGGAGACAATGTGAGAGGCAGTACACACAATGTGTGAACACAGCCAATGTATAGAATTGATAAAGCTGTGAATGTATAGATGAACGTGAAGATAACCTTCCACTATATTTTCTTTTGTATTTTTATATCTCTTGCATATATTTTTATGAATGAAGTTCATTTTGAAATGAAAAAAATTCAGCTTGCTGCCCACCCTACAAGTGGGTGCAATATTCGGCAACCCCCTCGGAGTGTAACAGGACAAGGGGAATGGACAGAGGGTGACAGAACAGGATCAGGTGTTAGAGAAAGAAGGGCAGGGTGCCCAGGAGGAGGCCACAGGCTTCCATAGGGAGTACTTTTTCCATTTGAAGCTCACATGGAACAATGTTCGGCACCACCTTCTGTTTCAGCGAGGATGCCCACTCCTGCTCCAGCACATGTTACGCGTGGGGAGATCTCTGTACCAGTGGCTGTCAAGGTCCCTGTGGCCCTGAACTTTGAACATTGGGCACCTTCTGGGCTGGAGCCAGCTATGTCCACTGGCAGGCACTGACCGCATGTTCAAAGATCCCCAGCTCAGCCACAAGGAGCTGCCTGTGACGTCACCAGGGGAAACGTGTAGACCAGGGAGGGCGCACTGTGGAGTGGGATTCAACTACCCCCACTGCCTACTGGGCTCCCGGGCTCACCCAGACATCGGAGACATCAGGGTCTCCGCTGGTGCCAGCTTTTTCTGGCCACTCCACATGAAGTTGCCACTTTCCAGTGCAGAGAGCAGGAGAATGTGAAGAAGACTCTTTATCTCAAGGTATTCATTAAAAGTGAAGTGGCTCCGTATCTGAGGGGGGAGGTCAGGGGCCAAGAGGTGAGATGCCTGGCTTCAGTCTTCTACCTACCTTTGCAGAAAGGAGGTCACTGATACTCACACTTCATCCTCTCTTGCCAGGAAGCAGTTGGCAAAGTGAGCACATGGCTTCATGAGGCTTACTCCGTCTTGTCAAATGCTGGTTTCTTACAAGGATTCTGATCTAATCAATATGAGAAAGTTGTTTTTTTAAAGCAATTACACAAACAGTTCTCAAACAGTGTTCTCGCATTCCTTCTGCTGTTCTGGACCCCTGGCAACAGCGAATGTAAGAATATCTTCTCTGTTTTTGGCCCTTGGCACCATTCACGATCCTAGTCCAAAGGCGAGGTCCTCTCTATCAGTGGAGAACCACCCTTCATAGTGCGATCAAACAACTTCCTGTCACGTGACATGACCTTACAGTCACATGATAAATCAGTATAGCAAACCAGTTTTAATTAAGCTGTTCAATGCTTTAACCATTACCAAATCAATGGTTTTAACTACGTTAGATGCACACATCACAAAGTTTTAATAAACTCACTATTCTAAATAATTTACAAAGTTCTTGCCAGGTTCCACACCACATTATACCATGGGTGCAGGGTATGTCCAACCCACTGCAGACACCACATATGAACTTGGAATTGAGTGACTCCCTGCCTGGTGCCCAGTTGGTACATGTGACCATGCACAGCACATCATGTACATCATGGCTCAGTATCTTGGGAAATGCCATCGTGCTATCCTTGAGGGCAGGTCGCTAAGTCGTGTGTAAGACCAGTCTGCCTAGTGGACTCTGGAGAAGCTCTGCAGTGCCCCACAGAATGGGTGTAAGGATTCATGGCTTTGCAGGATGCTTTACAGCGTGGGCTCTGTGATTGGCTATAGCTCTACGGCGAGCAGCCAGTGAGAAGAAGGAAGACAGGCAGGAGAACGGGAAGGCTGAGGAAGGAAGGAGGTGACCCTAATCGACATGTCCATGACTAACTCATAAGATTTTGTTGCATCCCACAACATACCTTCCCTCTACCCCTGACACGTTATTGGTAGAAAGAAATCCAGCTAACTTTTATTTGAATGAATATGCCACTGGCTAACTGAAATGTTAATTCTGCAAATTAAAGTTTATCGCCTAAGCATGGGACATGTCCTCTGATTTCTGAGACAGTAAAACTGCTCGTTATGTTTTGTGTTATTTTGGAAATGTAGAAAATAAGAGCCCAACTGGACCACACAGGGTACTTCACAGCCATACATGGGCTACAGGGGTGGGGATGTCAAATTACCAACCTTGGAACATATAAGTGAACCCGTTTTGTTTTTATAGCAATCTGATGATTTTTGTGCTCATTTTTTTTTCTTGGTGCCAAATTAATGAAATAATTGAATTTGAGGGATTTAATCTCCCATACTCTGGGCTGCCACTTGTGCAAACTAAAGTTTAACTGCAGTTCAACACACTACCTCTAGATGAAGCCTTTGGACTTTCCCTGTGGCTTCATCAGTAGTACACCTTTCTTAAGCGTTGGTTGAATGATAAGTATTCATCCAATCTCCAGGGGTAACTTCCCTGCTCTTCAACATAGTGTTGTGGGATTGCTAACGTTCACAGGAAAGGGAGACAAATCCTCAGAATGACAGCTTGTCTGGAAGGAATCTCCTCCAACCGAGGCACAGTCACTCAGTGTTGAACTGGAGCGCCAGTCTAAATTATGTACTCCAGTTTCCTGAGTGGGATTTGAACTAGCAGTCTTCTGATTGATAAGCAAATGTGTTACCACTAAGCCGCCAGTTAGTCAGTGGTTACTGCTGGCAGGGTAATCGTGTTCAGACATTTCATGACACCCTACAACAAGTTGATTTAATAGATTTTGTCATTTATGGAAAAATGACTTGACTAGTTGCTACTAACTTACACCTAATGCAGTCTTTATTTCTAAATTTTCAAGTTTAAAGAAAAATAAATCCAATTGCTCATAGGCGCTGAGATTAAATTTACCAGAACCGACAATGCTGTTTCTCCTCCATTAGTTCTTTTCCAGCGTTAAGAAAATTTGATGTTAAGTAGAGATGGCTGATAACGCCTCTGGCGCCATTTGGCTGGTGGAACGAGCTGGGACAGGGGCAGGGTGACAGAGATTCATTTTCCAAGTCTGACCCAGTGTCAAAAGCATAACAGCAGCTGCCTTCTGCCTGGTCTGCCTCAGATGAATGTGACTGCACATCTCAAGTGGAACATGAATGAGGAAAAGGTGCATGTTGCTGCTTGTTTCAGAAAGTGGATTGAATCTAAAAAGGTTTCATGGTTTTGGGGCAAATCTCATTTGCAATTTGCACTCAGAATCTCCCTTTATAAAATGTGGATTTACAAAATATTAAGAGTGAGAGATAACAGGAGAGAGAGAAGCTTCTTTGAATTAAACTAGAATACAGGACAGGAGGGAATACTCTGAGGATGATTAACTTCCAACCCCAAAACGGCAGTTCAGAATTACTTTCCTTTCTCGCAGGATCTTTAAATTGAGGAATAAACTGACAGGCACACAGAGTGTGTATCATCCAAACAGTTCCCCTGTCTCAGCTGAGGAGGTATAATTCGGTAGGTGGCAAATGTTGCTACACTCAGTCAACACTCAGTCTAAAACTGAGGGGAATAGGCCCACTTTACATCTCATCTCAGTTTGATCTTCATAGACATCGGTGGAAATTAAAACCATTAACAATGTAAAATAAGTTGCTCTCTCTATCACACGGTCAAAATCTACTCCCGATCTTCTACTTAAAAGATTAAATGCCTTTCATTTCTTGCCTCCTCTCAGTCTACTCTGCTGTTTTTTATAAGATACCTTTATTAGTCACATGTACATCGAAACACACAGCGAAATGCCTCTTTTGCCTAGAGTGTTCTGGGGGCAGCCCGCAAGTGTCGCCACGCTCCCGGCGCCAAAAGAGCATGCCCACAACTTCCTAACCCGTACGCCTTTGGAATGTGGGAGGAAATCAGAGCACCCGGAGGAAACCCACGCAGACAGGGGGAGAACATACAAACTCCTTACAGACAGTGGCCGGAATTGAACCCGGGTCGCTGGCGCTGTGATAGCACTACACTAACTGCTACATATCTGACAGTAAAGTGTTTGGCCTGTTATATATCAGGTGCTAGTGCTGGCTCTTTGAAGAAACTATCCAGTTAGTCCTACTTCCCCATACTTTTCCCTTCAAAATTTCCCAAACAATTCTCTCCCCCCACCCAATTAAAGAACCCTCGTTATCTTGGCCATCGCTCTTAAATCTCTCCCTTCCTTCTCTGGTCCAAATGAACAATTCCCCTTTCCTGTGATGCTGTCACGGTCAACATGGGAGCAGTGTCAGGAAATTTGCCCATCCTGGTCAACCAATGCACCAGGAGGAGTTGTCCTCCTTGACAGTCCTGTGGGATAATTTACCAAACAGCACCAGGTCAGTGACAGGATGTGGCACCAGAGGCTTGTCTCGAATTCCATTTGTTAGTTTTTCGGCCAAGTGATGAGGCTGATAATTGATGAGGGAAGTGACCTATAGTGGATATGTTATTCCGAAGCCAGGAAAGACGATTGTTGCATTTACCACTACCCGATGTATGTGAGGAGGCAGGTTGGTGTGGGGGAATGGGTCCTTCAGAGACTGAAGGGAACAGAGAATGTGGAATGTTGACCAAGGCCTGTCTGGGAGATTTGCAGTGGTACTCAGGAGGGTTTAGAGTGGCAGTGGGGTGGGGCCCTGAGCAGTAGAGTGGCTGATGAGAAATCAGGGGATAATACTGTAGCCAACGAGAGCAGACTTAGTCATTAGGTAGGCAGGAGCACTGTAAAGGGAGGGGAAAGACCATTGGTTTAAACTACATTTATTTCAACGCAAGAGGCTTGACAGGTAAGGCGTGGATCGGCTCTGGGGACTAGGATATCACAGCTGTAACAGAAACATGGCTGAGGGAAGGGCAGGACTGGCAGCTCAATGTTCCAGGATACAGATGCTACAGATGTGACAGAGGTACAGGTAAGAGAGGAGGGGGAGTTGCCTTCTTGATGAAAGAAGACATAACAACAGTCGTTAGAGAGGATGTTCTTGGGGGATCATCCAGTGAGGCCATGTGGGTAGAATTTAGAAATAGGAAGGGGATGGTCACTCTGATGGGACTGTATTATACGACCCCCCCATTAATCAATGGGAATTGGAAGAGCAGACATGTAGAGAGATTGCAGCTTGATAGTAAATATAATAGGGTAGTATTAGTGGGAGATTTTAACTTCCCTAATATTGACTGGGCCATCCATCATGTGAAAGGTTTGGGCGGAGTGGAATTTGTGAAATGTGTCCAAGAAACCTTCCTTGATGTAGAGAGGATGCAACACTGGACCTCTTCCTGGGGAATGAGTGAGGTCAAGTGGCAGAAGTGTCTGTCGGCGAGCACTTTGGGTCCAGTGACCATGACTCTATTAGTTCTAAAATAGTTGTGGAGAAGGATACGGTCCATTCACAGGTTAAGGTCCTGAACTGGGACAGAGAAAATTTTGGAGCCGTCAGATAGTGGTTGATTGGGTAATATTGTTTGCATCATCCGTCAAGTGGGAGGCCCTTAGAAGTGTGATGTCAAGAGTTCAGCACCTGCATGTTCCTGTTAGGGTGAAGGGTAAGGCTGGCAAGTTTAGAGAACCCTGGCTGATGAAAGATCTTGAGACTCTGGTTAAAAAAAAGGAGGCATGCACTGTGCATAAGCAATTGGGAATGAATGAATCTCTTGATGACTACAAGAAGTGTAGGAGTGAATTTAAGAGAGAAGTTAGGAGGACAAAAAGAGGATATGAGGAGGGTCTGGCAGGCAAGGTGACACAAAATCCCAAGAGATTTTATAGGTATATTAAGACTGAAAGGTTGGATAGGGAGAGAATAGATCCTCTTAAAGATCAGCATGGCCGTCTGTGTGTGGAGCCAAAAGAAATGGGTGAGATTTTTAATGAATATTTCTCTTCAGTTTTTACTCTGGAGAAAATGATGGAAGTTCAATGGGGGAAATGAGTGGTGATGTCTTGGACCACATACAAATCAGCAGGGAGGAGGTATTGGAGGGTTTAAAGTGCATTAAGGTGGATAAATCCACAGGGCCTGACCTGGCGCATTCTCGGACCTCGTGGGAAGCTGGGGAAGAAATTGCGGAGGCCCTTGCAGAAATTTTTGCTTCACCTCTGGCCATAGATGAGGTTCTGGAGGACTGGAGAGTGGCTAATGTGGTACCATTGTTTACAAAGGGTAGCATAAATAAACCAGGAAGCTACAGATCAGTAAGTCTGACATCGGTGGTGGGTAAGTTGCTGGAGGGGATTCTGAGGGACAAAGTCTTCCAACACTTGGAGAGACAGGGTCCGATTTGAGACAGTCAACACGGCTTTGTCGGTGGGAAGTAGTGCCTGATAAATCTCTTGGAGTTCTTTGAGGAGGTAACCAAGAGGGTAGATGAGGGTAGGGTAGTAGATGTTGTCTATATGGACAAGGCCTTTGACAAGGTCCCTCACGGCAGGCTAGACTGGAAGGTTAGATGTGTGGGCTCCAGGGGGAGATAGCTGATTGGATTCATAACTGGCTCAGTGGTAGGAAGCAGCAGGTGACGGTTGAGGGTTGTTTCTCAGACTGGAGGCCTGTATTTAGTGATGTGCCACAGGGGTCAATGTGGGGACCTTTGTTGTTTGTAATTTATATAAACGATTTGGATGTGAATGTACAAGGTGTTCTTAGTAAGTCTGAGGATGATGCTAAAATAGGTAGTATTGTAGATAGTGTAGAAGGTTATGAAAAATTACAGGGTGATCTAGATCAACTCGGGATGTGGGCTGAGGATTGGCAAATGGCCTTCAATCCAGATAAATGTGACGTATTGCGTTTTGGGAGATCAAATCAGGCTAAGGCTTGTTCAGTGAATAGTAGGGCCCTCGGGAGTGTTATGGAACAGAGGGACCTAGGAGTGAAAGTACATAGTTCGCTGAAAGCCGTGTCACAGGTAGATAGGGTGGTGAAGAAGGCGTTTGGCACTCTGGCCTTCAGCAGTCAGGGCACTGAGTACAGGAGTTGGGAAGTTATGATACAGTTATATAAGACGTTGGTGAGGCTGCACTTGGAATATTGTGTACAGTTTTGGTCACCCTGTTCTAGGAAAGATGTTATTAAACTAGAAAGAGTGCAGAAAAGATTTACCAGGATGCTGCCTGGACATGGGGGCCTGAGTTACAAGGAGAGGTTGCGTAGACCAGGACTTTATTCCCTGGGATGTAGGAGATTGAGGGGTGAGCTGATAGAGGTGTATAAGATCATGAGGGGCATAGACAGGGTGAAAGTACACAGTCTTTCTCTCAGGGAGGAGGTGTTAAAAACAAGAGGGAATAGGTTTAAGATGAGAGGGCAGAGATTTAAAAGGGACATCAGGGGCAGCTTCTTCACACAAAGGGTGGTGTGTGTTTGGAACGAGCTGCCAGAAACAGTGGTTGAGGCGGGCACATTAGCAACATTTAAGAGCCATCTAGATAAGCACATGGATAGGAGAGGTTTGGAGGTCTGTGGGTCAAACGCAGACAGGTGGGAGCAGCTCGCTGGGCAACACAGTTGGCATGGACGAGTTGGGCCGAAGGGCCTGTTTCCATGCTGTATGACTCTATGACTCAGAGTGAAAGAGCTTCCTCGATGAACCATGTATAACAAACCTGTTTATAAAGGAACAGGTTTTACAGTTTCATTAAGTGCAGCCCATAGTGAGAATATCCTCCATGGAGCGAATAAAATAGCACAGTGTAAATGCTTCATCTGTGATCTAGTGCCTCACTCCATTCGCACCTTTGAACAGTGAATAACACCTTGTTATTTATTCATCAATATAGATCAGGTTTATGGATAATTCAGCAGGTACAAGAGTCCTTAAGGCTTGAACAATGGAAACAGAGGGTGTAATTGCCAGTAGAGCAGGCAGTGCCATCGACCACTACCATTACAGAGAGCACAGGTGGCTATACTTCCATCATGAAGCACATCCAGATTCAGTTACATCTAAAAAGTACAGCAGTGTTCCAGTTTCTTGGCAGCTGAGGTTTTCATATTTCTATTTGGCAGAGATGATATTAGATACCTTTATTAGTTACATGAACATCGAAACACACAGTGAAATGCATCCTTTGCGTAGAGTGTTCTTGGGGGCAGCCCACAAGTGTCGCCACGCTTCCGGCACCAACACAGCATGCCTACAACTTCCTAACCCGTACGTCTTTAGAATGTGGGAGGAAACTGGAGCACCCGGAGGAAACCCACGCAGACACGGGGAGAACATACAAACTCCTTACAGACAGCAGCCGGAATTGAACCTGGGTTGCTGGTGCTGTAACAGCGTTACGCTAACTGCTACACTACCGTGAGGGGCATTTTGACTCATCATTCTATGCCATTCATATGAATCAGACCAAGCCCGTTCCCCCACTGATTTTCCCTGTTATCAGTTCTCCCCATGTTCCCATCAACTTCGCCCCCCCCCCACCCTAGATTCTACACACATCTGCAAAGTGGCCAATTAACCTACCAACCTACACGTCTTTGGGATGTGGGAGGAAACCCAAGAGAATATGCAAATTCCACATGGGCAGCACTGGAGGTCAGGACTGAACCCAGGTCATTGGAATTGTGACTCAGCAGCTCTGCTGGCTGTGCCATTGTTTTGCCCTAAGGTCCTTTGTTAGGATTATTTCAACATTAAGAGCACTCTTCTGCTATTGAGGGGTATAAAGCGGTCAGTACAGTAGTGAGCAATCACAAGGTGCCCAAAGTCCTAGTCTACCAGGGGAGCTCACCACTCAAGAATAATTCTGCCACATCTCAAGGCTGAGATCTGGGGATTTCCCACACGGTCTCACAACACTCACAAAACATGTTCCGTCAACCGAGGGCCAATGTGAGCTTACCCGAGGGATATTTGAAGGTCCCAGACTTTTATGGCAGAAGATTATTGGTCCTGGGAGATAAAGGGATCCTGGCTCCATTGGGAGCCAAAGGTTGTTTTGATCATTAAGGGTGCCACCTCAGTGCAGCAGCAGTTGGACATTCAAGGGCAAATCACTTAATAAAGCCTACAATGCTTGGTGGCCTGGCCCATCCATGAATCTGAGCCTCTTCCACAATCTGATTTACATAGTTTCCATGGTCTTTTCTTTGGATACTCAAGAATCTTGCTGCAATGCATTTACATTTTGGACTTCAGGTACAGGATACGGCAGGGTTCCAGTGCTTGAACGGTTGGTAGGTGTGGATGGAGAGGGTGCAATCCTGAATCAGTGCCAATGATACAACAGCAATTTGTACTTTTGCAGCAGCTTTAATGAGGTGGAAGGTCCCAAGGCATTGCATGGGAGGTTCATCAAACAACATTTGACATCAAGCCTTATAAGAACATGAGACATGTGACCAAAGAAGTAGGTTTTGTGGTGGAGAGTGTTAGAGGGGTGACCACTGGGGTGAACACCATGGAAATATCCTCCATAAATTTCGCAGTAGGGCCAAGCCTATATATAATACTTCAAGCCAAACTCTGCACTGTTGGTTTGATGTTGCCTATTTTATCCCAAATAAAAGGAGTATTGCTTCAAATTTGTACCCTGATGTTTCCTTATATGCTGTCCAGGAGACTTATAGTGAGGTGTTGGAAGAATGTCTCCAGATATCAAGGCAGTGTCAGGTCAGTGATAGGCACTGTACTTAGAAAGAGAAGAGAACCTAAAGGTTCAGTAGATGTGTCTGAATCTGAAGGGGTGTCTTCTGCTGCTCATATAACCCTATCATATGTAATTAGCTCCTCATTGGAGAAATGGCTTTTCATTTTTAATACTATAACAGTGTGAATAGTTTTAATTTACTGCAAGGTAACACTATAAGCCAGAGCAACAAATCTGGAGGTTAAATTACAGCCCTGGAGACATATTATTTTGTTTCTTATCATCATTCCAATTCAAATCTCAATAGTGTAGAAACAATGACAGCTAAGCTGGCACTGAAGTAACATCGATTGGAGGTAGCAATGTTGTTACCACAGAATAACAATGATATGCAATTTGCAGGCATGTAGAATTAGAACTGATTGTGGCTTAGATTATAGGTTCAGGAACCGACATGAGTCACAGCAGACAAACCTGAGAAGGCTGTGTTCAATTAAGATTAGTGGGTTTCCACTGTCAGAATCCCTAGGATCAGTTTGTATCACGGCCAGTTTCATTTGTTTTCGCTTACACCCTCCACCTTTCACCACCATCTTATCCAAGTGGTCGGTCATTGTCTCTGAGCTTAGGTGTCT
The DNA here is from genome assembly GCF_009764475.1 of Pristis pectinata. Lineage (NCBI taxonomy): Eukaryota > Metazoa > Chordata > Chondrichthyes > Rhinopristiformes > Pristidae > Pristis > Pristis pectinata. The sequence goes on along the minus strand of NC_067425.1, from coordinate 33,967,484 downwards.
ACCAGTCTGGTAAAGGCAGTGGAGAAGTGGAGGTGGGTTCTGCTCAACGTCCCACCTGGGAGTGTCCATGGTGGTGGTGGGAGGATTGAGGGTGTGGGATGACGGCTGGGCTGGTGACGCAGGCAGGCAGCTGACCTGGGAAAACCGGATGATCCCGAAGCTGCTCACTGGCACCGTTAGGTTGCAAGCACCCGCAGCTGACAATAGCAGAGCCAAGGTGGCGGACACCAAGGGTTTAGCTGTGGGACCCAGAGGAACACACCTCTGCCTCCTGGCTGTACAAAGAAAAACCGCTTATCTACTCTTGGGACTCTGCTGGAGGGTCGATGGATTACAACAGTCAACAAGCGCAGTGGTTGTTCCAGAAAGTAACCTGTTAATATAAGAGCAGGAGAAGGGTTCAGCAAGTAGAGCCACTGCCTCACAGCTCCAGCGACCCCAGTTCAATCCTGACCTCCGGCGCTGTCTGTGTGGAGTTTGCACGTTCTCTCTGTGACTGTGTGGGTTTCCCCCGGGCGCTCCGGTTTCCTCCCACATCCCAAAGGTGAGTAGATTGGCAGATTAATTGGCCACTGTAAATTGCCCCCAGTGTGTAGGTGAGGGGTAGAATCAAGGGGGGGAGTTGATGTGAATGTGAGGAGAATAAAATGGGATTAGTGTAAGTGCTCAGCCGAGTCCTGGTGAAGCAAATGGCTTGTTTTGTTGTATAACATTGTGCCATAGAGTCCTATCTTAATGACAGCACTCTAACGTAAATCCAGTGAAAACAGATGGCTCGCCAAGAAAATATTGCTTGATTTGAACCACTATAACGTGTTGGCAGGTCTTTGATAAAAGAGCTAAAACTGGCCTCCGCGTACAGGATTCTAGGACTGTCTGACCAAAAGCTGAGAGTGTCGCCACTGAGTCTCATGTGAATCCATTTTAGGCTCTCGTGTTAGGTGGGGTGAGGGGAGATAACATGATTGTCAATATCCCTTTTGTGAGCACTTCTTTCCCCGAGAAACCTAATAGTTTTCATATCTGTCTCGTGGGAGGTCTGCTTGTGACAAAGTAAACACTGGCCCTTCTAACGTCTGAATTCCAAGCGCAAACTGGAGGAACAGCACCTCATTTTCCGTCTTGGAACCTTGCAGCCTAATGGCATGAATATTGAATTCTCCCACTTTAAGTAATCCCCACCCCTCCTTCCCCACAACCCCCACCCCAACCATGCATCTTTCCTTTCCTTTCCTAGCCTATCTCTCTTTTTTTCTACCCCCTTTCTCTTCCTCCTTACTTTTGACCCATCCCCCAGTGGATCTGCCCTCCCCTCCTCCCCCGCACCTGCCCATCACTATCTCTTACCCACATCTACCTATCACCACCCTGTGCCCACCCCGCCGCCCCTCTTCTGTCCACCTATCACTGCTCTGCTTTCCCTCCTATATATCGGGCTTCCCCTTTTCCTATCTTCAGTCCTGAAGAAGGGTCCTGACCCGAAACGTTGACCGCCTGCTCTTCTCCACGGATGCTGCCTGGCCTGCTGAGTTCCTCCAGCATCATCGTGTTTTTCACGTGAATTTTGTGATAAGTCAGCTTTTGGCACATCCAGCAACACAGAAAGGTGTCCATGCAGCCAGTCATACCTGTATCAACTCTGAAAAAATACATGCAAGCCATCACACGACATTCTTTCCCAAAGGGTTAGACTTTTCTCCCTTAACTGATCAGCAAGTCTCTTCTGAAAATTACTATCTAATCCGCTTCCACCACCTTTTTGGGCGGTGAGTTAAATCCTCCCCATTTCCCACCAGTCTTTTGACAATCATTTTAAGTCTGTGAAAGATAAGATATCTTTATTAGTCACATGTACATCAAAACACACAGTGAAATGCATCGTTTTGCGTAGAAGGTTCTAGGGTGCAGCCCGCGAGTGTCGCCACGCTTCCGGCGCCAACATAACATGCCCACAACTTCCTAACCTGTACGTCTTTGGAATGTGGGAGGAAACCAGAGCACCCGGAGGAAACCCACGCAGACACGGGGAGAACGTACAAACTCCTTACAGGCAGCGGCGGGAATTGAACCCGCGTCACTGGCGCTGTAAAGCGTTACGCTAACCGCTGCACTACCGTGCCTGCCCCACCTGTACCGTGGTCCCAGAAGGCCTGACTGTCCAACATTGGCCTAAGCCTTACACCCTGCTTTGAGAGGGTTCTCCCTTGCACACAACAGTGCACATCCCACTGGTATAGGTAACATCGGTTGTGAACAATGATTGCCACTCTGAGCCTGTCACCTTTTTAAAGACAGCGTCATATGGGTAACTGCTCTCTGGGCTGCAACAATGCTTTGTGGAAGGTTGCACGGATGGTTTGCAGAGAGCCTCTGAACAAGGACACGTACTGTATGTTGTCTGCATGCCTTGTGTATAAGTCTGCACACTCTGCCCACTCACTGTCGCTTCTCTTCCAGAAATTCCAGCATCCCTCCTGCTCTCTGACTGGATTTGTCTTCAATGAGGTGTTGACAAAAACTTGCATCCACAGCCACATCTCTTTCCCTCTAACAAATGCCTCCGACTCCAACATTAGCAACACATTACAGATGAAGGAGCTACATTATCTCAGCCTATCTCAGAAACCCCCTTTGCTCCACCAGTTCTCATCCTCCATTTTCTCTCCGACGTGGACTAACTTGTTTTTTCTCTTTCTCAGTTCTGATGAAGGGTCTTCAACCTGAAGCCATTAACTGCTTCTCCCTCCACAGATGTTGCTTGACCTGTTGAGTTTTTCCGGCATTTTCTACTTTTATTGCACATTCTGTATTGGGTTAAGAACCCACGTACGTTTTTTACAAGGCCAAGCATCAATCTTTTACCTTGATTCATATCGCTTTGCTACAACAAAAACAGAAAATGCTCAAATACTCAGCAGGTCAGGCTGCATCTGTGGGAAGAGAAACAGAGTTAACATTTCAACTCATCAGGATTGAGGGCAATGCTGAGCATTTCCAACAGTTTCTGCTTTTGTTTTAGATTTGCAGCATCTGCCGTTATTTTTGATTTTCACTTCAATTGGACCTTTACTTCTCCTTTTCCCCATTTGATTTACAATTCATTTGTTCCCTGAACAAGCTCATCAATTTAGTCAAAACAGAAGTAGCAAGGCTGGACAAATCATTTAATCAGCACATTGCTACATGGTCTATTGCCTGATGGTTCGTGTTAATTGGTATTGACGTAGAGACAACTCATAAAGCTTTTTCAAATGGGACTTGCTGTGTAAAGAAGAGGCCAAAGTCACTCTGAATTGTGAAGCCTGGTTGATTTATGGTACTCTTGAGTTACTTAACCCTGTTCAGCATTAATTGTGTTTGGTACGCTGAGTCCAACAGTCGTGTATTGTACTTGAGAGATCATGAATGAATGGCTGCTATTCACCAATAAGCTCTTACAAACATGTCCATTGTCAGCTTGATGCCAGCATTTTGTTTCCAGTCAAATACTCAATGAAACACAGTCTTTTGTGTGCTGTTGAGACTATGAAAGGAACAACTGAAGCTCGGTCTGGCTAATGAGGACAATTGAACAACATTACTTGGCTCTGAGAAGAACTTGTCAGCACAGTTGAGTAAAAGAGTTAAGTGAATTAAGAGTTAAGCACGGTAGTGTAGTGGTTAGCGTAACGCTATTACAACGCCAGCAACCTGGCTTCAATTCCGGGCTCTCTCTGTAAGGAGTTTGTACGTTCTCCCCGTGTCTGCGTGGGTTTCCTCTGGGTGCTCCGGTTTCCTCCCACGTTCCAAAAGACGTACGGGTTAGGAAGTTGTGGGCGTGCTATGTTGGCGCCGGAAGCGTGGCGACACTTGCGTGCTGCCCCCAGAACACTCTACACAAAGAAGATGTATTTCACTGTGTGTTTCGATGTACACGTGACTAATAAAGATATCTTATTTTATCTTATCTCTTATGAATGGGAAAGGAAAGTGTTCTTGGCCTGAGGAGGAATGGCTTTGATGGTTTGAATGTTTTTACTGTTTATTTTAAAACCATCCATTACTTTCCCCTTTATCTCTATGACCACCTCCATTTGGATAATTGCCCATTGAATGTATTCCTCCAAGGTACATCTCCAGCTTCCTTGTCTCACTGCCAATGGTGATGTCTACAGTTGTTTCAGCCCCAAATTCTAGAATTTGCCCCATAACCTCTCATCCACATACACCTCTTATCAGATAAAGTAAGATATCTTTATTAGTCACACGTACATCGAAAAACACAGTGAAATGCATCTTTTGCTTAGAGTGTTCTGGGGGCAGCCCGCAAGTGTCGCCACGCTTCCGGCGCCAACATAGCATGCCCACAACTTCCTAACCCATACATCTTTGGAATGTGGGAGGAAACCGGAGCACCTGGAGGAAACCCACGCAGACAAGGGGAGAACGTACAAACAGACAGTGGCTGGAATTGAACCCGGGTTGCTGGCACTGCAATAGCATTACGCTAACAACCACACTACTGTGCCTGCTCTAAAACCACTGCTGTGACCAGTTGTTGGTTACCAGTGCTCTGGTCAACTGACCTGGTCCCTTTATGTGACTTGGAAGCACTCTATATCTGATGACGTTCCTCTTAGAGATGAGACAACATCAAAAATGTTCCATGTACGATCTGTTTCATATCTCCTTCAATGCTTTGATAAAATATGGCAGTGTGCTACAGTACAAGCCTTCAGTTTGAAGATTAACGTGCAAGATCTATTTGTACTTAGAAAGTAGAACATGTCTGAAATTGACAAGAGTTCTGCTCCTGCCTTTGACCTGCTAAAGGTTATTTTGCCTCTGATCCCAGTCTAGATGATGCTACAGCTCTTTAATCCTCTCCTAAAGTGAAAAGGTAAAAGTAATCTGATGCCCCAGTTCCCCTCTAGATGCTGCTCGTACCCAAGGTGTGTTATGGAGGAAAGGGAACGTGCTGGATGTGCTCTAAGTTCCTAGCTGTAAATATCACTAGGAATTTGTCCTGCTTCAGCCCTGTGGATTCTACAGCCAAAAATGCACCCCCAACGCCTCTACTTCCTCAGAAGGCTAAGGAAATTCAGTACGTCTCCAATGACCCTCACTTATTTTTATAGATGCGCCATAGAAAGCATCCTATCCAGATGCATCACAGCTTGGTATGGCAACTGCTCTGCCCAAGACTGCAAGAAACTGCAGAGAGTTGTGAACACAGCCCAGTCCATCACGCAAACCAGCCTCCCCTCCATTGACTCTGTCTACGCTTCCTGACCTGTTCCACCTCGGACATTCTCTCTTCTCCCCTCCCATTGCGCAGAAGATACAAAAGCCTGAGAGCACAAACCACCGAGCTCAAGGACAGTTTTTATCGTATTGTTATCAGACTCTTGAACGGATCTCACATACGTTAAAAAATGAACTCTTTGAAATCTTGATTTCCCAATCTGCCTTGTTGTGGCCCTTGCACTTTATTTGTCTGCCTGCACTGCATTTCCTCTGTAACTGTAACACTATATTCTGTATCCTGTTTTCTTTTTACTACCTTGTGTTCTTATGTATGGCATGATCTGTCTGGATGGCACGTAAAACAAAAGCTTTTCATTGTATTTCAGTACGTGTGACAATAAAAACTTAGGAGCAAGCGGAAAGGCCACGCGGAGCTGGTGTTCGAAATAACGGACGACTTATTAAAAACTGGTGCGCACCAGGAGACCAGTCCAAGCTGATCTACCTGAGAGCAAACTTGGTACAGCTTTTACATTCTCAGCTGACAAGATTACACAGAAACTTGATTAATAGTAAAACTAGGTTTGGGTGACAGAATGGTAACTACAGAAAGACCTGATTAAGTAACAAATAAAGCCTTGATTACAGAATAAAATTATTATCCACAAGTCTAACAGTAAATCCAAAGGCACAGTAGTGTAGCGGTTAACGTAACGCTATTACAGTGCCAGCGACTCGGGTTCAGTTCCCGCCGCTGTCTGTGAGGAGTTTGTACGTTCTCCCCGTGTCTGCGTGGGTTTCCTCCGGGTGCTCCGGTTTCCTCCCACATTCCAAAGACGTACGGGTTAAGGAATTGTGAGCATGTGTTGGCGACGGAAGCATGGCGACACTTGTGGGCTGCCCCCAGAGCACTCGACGCAGAAATTCCTCTGTGTGTTTTGATGTACGTGTGACTAATAAAGAGATCTTATCTCATCTTATCCATTACAACAATGGGTGCACACTATAACATAACTAATGAAGCTCCTGAAGCTTGGGTGTCATCACTGCTGCAGTCCATGTCTCTACTCTTAGGCTTTGTCTACGGTTCCCTGTTACCACATTAGCACTATCCACCTCCCTATTTACTAGTTATTAGCCCTCACTATTCTTTCCCCTACAACAAAACCAATCCCAATCTGCAGCTGTTCTCTGCCGTCGGGGAAATTTACTTTGGTGGTCTATCCTCAATAATAATGAAGTTGGGAAACCTCTTTTAAGAGTGACTTCTAATGAATAAACTGGACGGAGTGTATACTTTCCTTCCTCTCTGTCCTCTATAGAAGGAGATTGCAAAAACCCAAGAGAAATAGCAGAAGGAACTGCCCTGTTATTTCTGCGAGGCTTCTATCAACCTTCTGCCGAAGGTACAATAGAAGATTAAGAGAACTCGTCCTCTGTGGAAGTGTTATCATTGCAACATCCCCATGCTGTTAGAGCACGAGATGTGACTCTGATTCAATACCATTTAATGTTGCTTTGCCTGCATTGTGGTTCATTCTTGTAACTATGACCTTCTATTTTGTATCTATTTTGAATCCTCTGCTGTCTCTCTGTCATGATTTTGGATATTATTCAATTCAACATCTGCCAGCTAACCCTGCGGAGCATCTCTCCAGGACACCACACCAATCGGCTCACTGAACTTGCTGTCTGCTGGCTATTAAAAGAAAATGCAGCCAAATTTATGCTAATGGGTTTTGGAGTTCTTTAAAAGTGAATGGGTAAATGCATTGCAATCGCTGGAATAGGCTCAGTCCCATTGACTTGTGGATGAATTGATCCAATCAGATGCGGTTACACGGTGCAGTTTGACTCCTTGCTGGGGAGCACTTCTCCTGCCAATCTCGCCCCGCTCTGCCTCACTCTTTCCACTCATGGGGAGGCTGCAATACCTTCTCCCCCATCTCACTCCCTCCCCACCTCCCTTTGTGGAATCTTGCCCCTTCCCCTTCACACTGGTCGACCTTGATCCTCCCCGTCCCCCTTGCATGATACCTTGCTTCCAAACCCCGGAGGACTCACCAGTACACTTGCCCATGTCTGTTTGTTAATTCATTTCTGAGAAACACTTAGGAGACCTCTTGAGACATTTTGCTAAAATTTCAACAATATTTGTCTTGTGAATTGTCTGAGAATGTTGCTTGAGTATTTGCTGTTGGCGTTAGGAAGCTGTGGGCATGCTATGTTGGCGCCGGAAGCGTGGCGACACTTGCGGGCTGCCCCCAGAACACTCTACGCAAAAGATGCAGTTCACTGTGTGTTTCGATGTACATGTGACTAACAAAGATATCTCATCTCATCTCACATACATTATCTGGGTTTGGACCATTTGATGACGATGATGATTTCTTTATTAGCCACATGTACATCGAAACACACAGTGAAATTCACTTGCCAGGCCCGTCGCCTAGTTAAATCTACCGTTCAAATCACCCACAAGATTAATCACAAATGACTTGCATTCATGTGTCAGTTTTAGGAAAGTCAAATATCTTAAGGCATGGAGCTGGAGCAAAAATCAAAGAATTGCAGAACATTCACAACACAGGAGGCCATTCAGCCCATCATGTTCTGATGGTTGAAAGATGAGCTCCCAGTCTAATCCCACCTTCCAACACTGACTCTGTAGACCTGCAGGTCACAATTCTTCAAATACATGTTTAAATGTGGGGAAGGTTTCTGCCTCTCCCACTCCCACAGGCAGTGAGTTCCAGACCACACCCACTGGGGAGGAAAGAAAATCCTCACCTTCCTTCTAATCCTTCTACCGATTACTTTAAATCTCTGGTCCCTGATTTTGACCCCTTTGCTAAGGTCCTTATTTATCTCGGCCCTCACAATGTTATACACATCATTAAGTCTCCTCTCAGTCTCTTCTGTTCTGAAGAAAACGATCCCAGCTTATCCAATCTCTCCTCACCAGTCCAGACAACATCCTCATGAATCTCTCTGCATGCAATCACATCTTTCTTGTAACGTGGTGACCGGAACTGTACACAGTGCCTAAACCGTGGCGGAACCAGAGTTGTGTACAGTTCTGGCAGAACCTCCCTGCTCTTGTATTCCATGCCTTGACTAATAAAGGAAAACATCCGGTGCACATTTTTGACCACTTCATTGACCTGTCCTGCTGCCTTCGAGACTCTGTGGGAATCCATTCCAAGGACTCACTGTTCCTCCACACCACACCATCTCCTGTCATTTATTTGCTGCACCACCCTACTCCCTATGTTAAATTCTAGTTGCCATTTTTCTGACCGACAGACCATATCACCCGCACCTTCATGCAGACCAAAGCTTTGTTCCTCCTGATCAACTACATGGCCAGCGTTTGCTAGCTGCAGAGTTATCATTGCTGCTACATTCAGGTCAGATATCCCTAACAAATCCACACTGGCTGCTTCCCTGATCAATCTGTGTCTTTCTAAATGGCGTTGGCCGAGTTATTGAAGTCATTCAAAGAGATAGTATGAAGTGGCCTGTAGTTACCTGGTTTAGCCCCTCCTCTTTCTATTTACAATGGTGTAATGATAGAGCCCTCCTCACCCCCAGTCCCCTGGCTCCACTCCTGCAGCCAGGGAGGATTGAGCAGTTAAGGAAAAGCCTCTGCAATCTTCTCCCTTGTTTCTTTTAACAACCTGGGATGTACTTCATCCAGGACGTCACAATTTATCCTTTTTCAGACATGCTAAGCCCCTTAATACTTTTCCTATAACAATGCTTATCTCCTCCGATATTTCTTACTATTCTTCCTTAACTACAACGCCTGAAATTTCTGCTCATCCAGGGCTGAATGGTGAACAAATACTCTGTCAAATCAGTACAGTGGAAGGAGGGAGCTGGGATCATCAATGTACTTGTGAAACCTATGGTTGTGTTTTCGGATGATGATGTGAGGCAAACAGAAAGGTGGGGTAATTAAGAATATATTCCAGGAGGAGTTCAGAATCAGAATCAGGTTTATTATCACTGACATATGTCGTGAAATTTGTTGTTTTGTGGCAGCAGTACAGTGTAAGGCATAAAAATTACTATAAGTTACAAAAATAAATAAATAGTGCAAAAGAGGAATTATGAGGTAGTGTTCATGGATTCATGGACCGTTCAGAAATCTGATGGCGGAGGGGAAGAAGCTGTTCCTGAAACGTTGAGTGTGGGTCTTAAGGCTCCTCGCCAATGGTAGTAACGTGAAGAGGGCATGTTCAGGGTGGTGAGGGTCCTTAATGATGGATGCCACCTTCTTGAGACACCGCCTCTTGAAGATGTCCTCTATGGTTGGGAGGTTTGTGCCCGTGATGGAGCTGGCTGAGTCTACAACCCTCTGCAGCCTCTTTCGATCCTGCATGTTGGAGCCTCCATACCAGGAGGTGATGCAACCAGTCAGAATGCTCTCCACTGTACAGTTGCAGAAATTTGTAAGAGTTTTTGGTGACATACCAAATCTCCTCAAACTCCTAACGAAGTAGAGCCACTGGCGTGCCTCCTTTGTGATTGCAGCAATGTGTTGGGTCCAGGATAGATCCAGTGAGATAATGACACCCAGGAACTTGAAGCTGGTCACCCTTTCCACAGCCGATCCCTCAATGAGGACTGGTGTGTGTTCTCCCGACTTCTCCTTCCTGAAGTCCACAATCAATTCACTGGCCTTGCTGACATTGAGTGCGAGATTGTTGTTGTGACACTACTCAACCAGCCGATCCATCTCATTCCTGTTCTCCTTCTCATCAACATCTGAGATTCTGCCAAGAGCGGTGTCATCGGTGAATTTATAGATGGCATTTGAGATGACGCTATTGAGTTCAGAGTTAATGGTGTGGTCGTGGGATGAAAGGACTATGATACTCTGATTACGAAAGGTTAAACAGAACAAGGGAAAGCTGTTCCTGGTTATTCATGGATAAAGTCACACAGGACGGGATTGCAGTCTTTCTGTCAGGAGTTCCTCAGGGCAGGGTCCAAGGTGCAATCATCATCAGCTGCCTCTCTTCCATTGTGTCAGAAGTGAGGATGTTAACTGATAATTGCAAAATGTTAAATTTTATTTGCAACTCCTTATCAAGTGAAGCAGTCCATACCTGCACGCAGCAAGACCTAAGCAGCATTTGGGCAGGGGGTGATAAGTGTAATACTTGCTTCACAACGGTGCCAGAGAGTCTAACCACTGCCCTTGACTTTCCATAGCATTACCATCACCAGATGCTCCCACCATCAACATAGTACGGGTCACTATTGTCCAGAAACTTAACTGGATGGTAAATTGGTTTGTTATTGTCACATGTACCAAGGTACAGTGAAAAACTTTTCCTGCATGTCATCCATACAGATCATTTCATTGCATCAGTGCACTGAGGTAGTACAAGGGAAAACAATAACAGAATGCAGAATAAAATGTTACAGACAGAGTGCAGTGCAGGTAGACAATAAGGTGAAAGGCCAAAATGAGGTAGATTATGAGGTCAAGAGTCCAGTTTATTGTACTAGGGGACTATTCAATAGTCTCATATTGGTGGGATAGAAGCTGTCCTTAAGCCTGGTGGTACATGCTTTCAGGATTTTGAATCTTCTGCCCGATGGAAGGGGGAGAGAAGAGAGAATGTCCGGGGTCTTTGATTATGTTGGCTGCTTTACCGAGGCAGCGAGGTGTTGACAGAGTCCATGGAGGGGAGGCTGGTTTCTGTGATGAGCCACATCAGTACTGTGGTTACAAGATCAGATCAGAGATGGTGTATCCTGCAGCAAGTAGCACACTAGTTGACACCTGAAAAACACCTTTCCACCATCTACAAAGCACAATTCAGGAGTGGGATGGAACACCATCCACTTGCCTGCCTGAGTGCAGATCGAACAGTCCTCAGGAAACTCTACACCATCCAGGAGAAAGCAGCCCACCTGAATGGCTCCCCAGCCAGCTCCCTAAATATTCATTCCCCCCATCAATAGTGCACAGTGGGTGCAGTGTGTACCATCCACAAAATTCATGGCTGTTGTTCACCCAGGCTACTCCAACAGCAGCTGCCAACTCCGACTTGAACAAGAAAGGCAAGTGCATGGGAGCACTCCCAACATGAAGGTTCCCCTTTCAGTTGTACATTCCTCTGATGTCGAAATAAATTTCCAGTCCTTCATCATCAGTGTGTCAAGGTTAAAGCCAGCAGGTCTCAACGCTTTCCTGCCTGATTACCAAAACCCTGTGCTCCAAACACCTCAGCCTTATCATAGAATAGAACATTACAGCACAATACAGGCCCTTCAGCCCACGATGTTGTGCCGACCTTTAAACCTTGCCTAAGACGATTGAACCCCTTCCTCCCACATATCCCTCTCTTTTAAATTCCTCCATATGCTTACCTAGCAATCTCTTGAATTTGACCAATGTACCTGCCTCCACCACCGCCCCAGGCAGCACATTCCATGCCCCAACCACTCTCTGGGTAAAAAACCTCCCTCTGATATCTCCCTTGAGCTTCCCACCCATTACTTTAAAGCCATGCCCTTTTGTATTGAGCATTGGTGCCCTGGGAAAGAGGCGCTGGCTATCAACTCTATCTATTGCTCCTAATATTTTGTACACCTCTATCATGTCTCCTCTAATCCTCCTTCTCTCCAAAGAGTAAAGCCCTAGCTCCCTTAGTCTCTCCTCATAATGCATACTCTCCAAAACCAGGCAGCATCCTGGTACATCTCCTCCGCACCCTTTCCAATGCTTCCACATCCTTCCTGTAATGAGGCGACCAGAACTGGACACAGTACTCTTAGTGTGGTCTAACCAGAGTTTTGTAGTGCTGCATCCTGGTTATGCCTGGTGATGGTGTCTACATTCCCCTGGGGCAGAGAATTCCAAGGATTTACAATCCCTCCTTAGCTCAGTGATGTCTCTGAACACAGGACTAAAGTTCTGTAGTTCCTATATTAGGGAAACATCGACTCAGCCTCTGCCCTGCCAAACCCCCTCAGAACCTTCCTTGCTTCAATGTTTCATTCTTGTCAATTTCAGAGGTCGTATGCCCACTCTCCTGAATCTTTCCCACATTCTGTCCCCTTATCCCAGCGACTAATGTGGTCAACCTTCTCTGCAGCAGCTCAAGGGCATACATCTCCTTCCTTAAATAAGGTGCCCAAAACTGTACCTAGAAGTCCAGGTGAGGCTTCACGAAAGAGCAGTCCAGATCTAACAAGACTTCCTTACACTTACACTCTGTTCCTCCTTGCAGTAATGACCAACATTTCAATTTCCTTCTCTAGTCTTTAAAAAGAATGAATAAATCACACGAACCTAAAACTCTCTTCTCTCCTCTTCCATCAGGTAGAAGACACAGGAGCCTGAGGGCACGTACCACCAGACTTAAGGACAGCTTCTACCCCACTGTGATAAGACTATTGAATGGTTCCGTTATATGATGAGATGGACTATGACCTCACGATCTACCTTGTTGTGACCTTGCACCTTATTGCACTGCACTTTCTCTGTAGCTGTGACACTTTATTCTGTACTGTTATTGTTTTTACCTGTACTACATCAATGGACTCTGTACTAACTCAATGTAACTGCACTGTGTAATGAATTGACCTGTACGATCAGTTTGTAAGACAAGCTTTTCACTGTACCTCGGTAGAAGTGACAATAATAAACCAATACCAATACCAACTAACTAAAGATTGAGTGTGATTCCTGTCCCAGGGTACTGTAGGAGACTCAATGGCAGTACTGAACTTCTCAATCAGGCTGTAAGTTGGAAAGGAAATACTGAAGTATTTGCCTGTGCAAACACAAGCTTTTCTTCTGGACTCCTGCTATGTGACAATGTCACCAACAGTGACAGGTCATTGAATAAATAAGGAGCTGACTGCAGTGTGCCCAGCTCTACCTTCAACAGTCATTCACCAGTGTGACTATCAGGAGAAATGCTTATTAACAGGATTTCGACTGCTGATAAGCCCAAACTTCCCTCTGTCAAAACATCTTTTTGTGTTAATGGTTGGATGTCAAATACTCCCATATCGGACAAACAATGTGGAAATGGTAGCATCAAACTGGACGGTTGTGTCAATCAAATTGTTACAGGTGTCATTTTTGGATTGTAATTATAGAGGGTTCAGAGTGGAGTCACAGGCAGTACATCCTGAGTGATGGCTGTTGTATTTAGAGATGAAGGGATAGATCACTTGGGGCGGCCAGGGGGGGTCGGGGGGGATGGTGGGCAGAGGAGGAGGAGGAGGAGAGAGAGAGAGAGAGAGAGAGACAGAGACAGAGACAGAGAGGTGTAAAGTACAGAATACAGAAGTCACATTAGAGTGTGCTAGACAGTAATATTCTTTATTATAGCTTCAGTAATTTCATGTACGCCACATGTCATATTATTTGCAGTGTTTGCATTTGTAATTCTTTTATTAATTAACTTCTGAAAGCTGCTCTGTGAGCCTTAACTGGATTTCCTGACCAAGATGGGTTCAGCCGAACTCAGAAATAGCTGGTGGAGAAACTATCTTCATCCCCTTGATTACTTCATAGCGTTATAGAGCATGGAAACAAACCCTTTGGCTCACTATGTCAGAACCCATCAAACACCCATTTACAATCATCCCTCACTAATTCCATTTTATTCTCCCCACATTCCCATCAACTCACCTCTCTCGCCCCCAGATTTTACCACTCACCTATAAACGAAGGGCAATTTACAGTGGTCAATGAACCTCCCTACCAGTACATCAGCGGGATATGCGAGGAAACCAGAACACCTGGAGGAAGCCCACACAGTCACAGGGAGAATGTGCAAACTCCACACAGACAACACGGGAGGTCAGGATTGAAACTGGGTTTCTGGAGCTATGAAACAGCCAAATAGCTGTGCTGCTACTTGTTACACCAGTGTGATCATTTTCTGTATTACATAAACATTACAAAGAGGACTCAGGTGCTGTAGGGGCAGGCACGGTGGAGACCACTGCCTGACCAGGTGTTGGAGGAAGATGCATGTGTGGCTCTCCAAAGGAAATTGGAGCAGAACATGAAATAAAAGACCTGGATCTTTCTGCTTTGGAGCACATAGGATCACGTAGACAACTACAAAACATACGTCAGGCTGCTGTTTATTGTTTACAACTCAGCGTTCAACACCATCATCCCCTCAGTACTAATCAACAAGCTTCAAAACCTGGGCCTCTGTACCTCCCTCTGAAACTGGACCCTCGGCTTACTTATCGGGAGACCACAGTCAGTGTGGATCGGTAATAACATCTCCTCCTCACTGACAATCAACACAGGTGCACCTCAAGGGTATGTGCTTAGCCCACTGCTCTGCTCTCTCTACATTCATAACTGTGTGGCTAAGCACAGCTCCCACACCATCTATAAATTCTCCGATGACACTACTGTTGCTGGCAGGACCTCAGATGGCGATGAGGAGGCGTACAGGAGTGAGGTAGATCAGCTGGTCAAGTGGCGTCGCAACAACAACCTCGTATTCGACATCAGCAAGATCAAGGAACCGATTGTAGACTTCAGGAAGTGGAAATGGGCACAACACACACCAGTCTTCATTAAGGGGTCAGTGGTGAAGTGAGTGAGCAGCTTCAAGTCCCTGTACGTGAACATCTCAGTGGATCTATCCTGGGTCCAACACATTGATGCAATCACGAAGAAGGCACTCCGGCGGCTGTACTTCGTTAGGAGTTTGAGGAGATTTGGTATGTCACCAAAGACTTGCAAATTTCTACAGATGTACGGTGGAGAGCATTCTGACTGGTTGCATCACCGCCTGGTATGGAAGCTCCAATGCACAGGATCGCAAAAGACTCAGCCAGCTCCATCACAGGCACAACTCTCCCCATCTTCAAGAGGCAGTGTCTCAAGAAGGTGATATCCATCATTAAGGACCCTCACCATCCAGGACATGCCTTCTTCTCGTTACTACCATCGGGGAGGAGGTACAGGAGCCTGAAGACCCACACTCAACATTTCAGGAACAGCTTCTTCCCCTTCACCATCAGATTTCTGAACGGTCCATGAATCCATGAACGCTAGCTCGTTATTCTTTTTTTTGCACTATTTATTTAGTTTTGTAATTTGAAGTAATCTTATGTCTTTGCAATGTACTGCTACCACAAAACAGCAAATTTCACCTCATATAAGTCAGTGATAACAAATCTGATTCTGATTTTTCAGAACACCAGCATCTAATACTATTTAAATAATATTCTTCCTTTTAAATTGAATAATGTCACAGTTCCCTCAATATAATCCCCTCAGTTTTGCCCATTCATATGACGGAATTTTTGCGGAGACAGCTGAGGGTAAATGAGGGTGACGTAGTTGATGTAATCTCCATGGACTTCCAAAAGGCGTTTGATAAAGTGCCGCATAATAGGCTTATCAGCAAGGTTGAAGCCTGTGGAATAAAAGACGGAATGGCAGCATGGATTTGTGATGGAAAGTTGGGCGTCATGTCGGACAGTTTTTTTTGGATTGGGGTAAGATAGTGAGTGGTGTTCCCCAGTGGTTGGCATTGGAGCAGTGTTGTCTGTGACTTGAATTTGAATGAACGAGGGGCAGCTATAAAATGGACAGAACTTCAAAGTATTGCGAATAGTGGGAATAATTATAGAGCAAGAGTATGTGGCAGATGAAATTTTAAGGCAGAAAAATGCATAGGGATACATTTTGGTGAGAAGAGCAAGGGGAGGCTGTGTAATAAGAAAGGTAGAAGTCTAAAGAGGGTTGCAGGAACAGAGAGATGTTTCTGTACATGAAGGCTCCAGGATCGTGGGAGAAAGGATTCTCGGATTTTTATATTATAGAAGGGAGTAGACAACTGAGGAACTTCTGCTGAATCTTCATAAAACAGTGGAGTGGCTACAGGTAGCGACATGTCTACAACTCCTGTCACTGCATTTTAGGAAGGATGCCTTGGAGAGGGTGCAATAAAGATTCCCAGGAGGTTCCTGGGATGAGGAACTCCAAGGGCCAGGCTGGAGAAACTGTGATTGGTTCCATTAAAGACAGAAACTCCGAAAGGAGATGTGAAGTCAGGGTGAAACTGAAACCAGACGATATTGATTTAATGTAAAATAATCAAAGGCAACATGAAGGGAAGTTTATTTGCCTGTCAGGTGATAAGCACCTGGAGACCACTGCCTGACCAGGTGTTGGAGGAAGATGCATGTGTGGCTCTCCAAAGGAAATTGGAGCAGAACATGAAATAAAAGTACTGCAGAACTATGGAGAAATGACAGGGAGAGGAGGACAACCTGCACTTGCAGAGAACTGGCATGGACTTCAAAGGCCTAATGGCCTTCTGTTCTGTTGTCATCCACAATTTAGTTATTTAAGCTCCAAATTATAAATGGTCAACATGATTTAAGATACTGAAGGAAAGAGAATGGAGAATGATGAATGGGGAGCAATGAATACACTACATTTGAATTACTTTCATAAATGCTTTTTGCAGTATAGGATTACAATTACAGCATTACATCACAATGAACCGTGCAATGTCGCCGCAGAAGGTAATTATACGACAGCAAAATTTCAGTGCTACCCTTTTTATGATCATTTTATGCTTTATGGACATGAAGGAAGACTTAAAGTGGTTTGAATACATATGTTATTCTTTACTAGCTGAATACTAAATTAAATTCTCCCTATATAAACTCATATATATATAAAACTTGCATAATTTACAGAACTAGTAGAAATCATTATTATTGACTGTGATCCCTGACAAACTTTAGCATTTGAAAGCATTGTATGACTGCAAATAATGACAGCTTCATATTTGTATAATAAATGAAAATTGTGGCTGGGCTGCTTCGGAGGATAGTCAGGAAGTAATTGTTTTTGCACAAAGGCTGACTGGTATCTGAATTTCCCTGGACTAGAAATGCCTTCTGAGAATTCCACAGAAAATTGTGCTGTATATTTAAAAATCCAGAGCATATATCATGCACAAATCTGCAAGGTTTAGCACCAGGTAGAAAACTCAGTCCCTGATTTTTTTCAGTGGGATTTTTTTGTAAGCACCAGCACTTTTTCCTTCCAGCATAGAACTTCCCAAATGACATTACCAATGCGCACTGCCCAAAATTCAACCCCGTCTTATTTGTAACCCCGCTGGTCAGAAACCTGGAAGCTCTTGTTTACCTGCAGAGCAACTTGGTTTTAGTAACCCATTTCCCCTGAAGCTGTGTTACTTAAAGGTGTGCAACCTAGAGTGGGCAGCCAGTATCTTTGTCCCAGGATCAAAATGTCTAATAGAAGACACGCATTTAAGGTGAGACGGGGAAAATTCAAAGGTGAGGGGCGGGGCAAGTTTTTCCACACAGAGAGTGGCGGGTGACTGGAGTGTGCTGCCAGGGTGGTGGTGGAGGCAGATACGAAGGGGTATATAGATAGGCACATGAATGTGCAGAGAATGGAGGGATATGGACCTTGTGAAGGCAGAAGGAGTTGGGTTAATTAGACGTCATTATCTTTAATTAGTTTGGCACAACATTGTGGGCTGAAGGGCCTGTTCCTATGCTGTACTGTTCTATGTTCTATCTTCTAAAGTGCCAACACTTAAACTACATTTTTTCTTCACTGATATCTGTCAGACACAGCCCCACACATGCCTGGACTGCTTTGCCTGGAGGTTAAGGTCACAATCACTCTCAGCTTGCTAGCCTCAGGATGGTTCCTACTGCTCTATGCCACATCTCACCATTGGCTGCTTACTAACGTAGTAGGGAGAAGATGCTTGAGGAGAGAGGCCTTCATCTAACATCAGCCCAAATGTGCATGCATGGGCATTTGCCTGCCTTGAAATGTTTCCCCACAGTGCAGGCATCCATAGACTGCATTCTTGTACTTCTACTCCTCACAGTGACCTCCCAGGCAACCTTCAGCCAATAGCACGCAGCAGTTCATCTGAAGTGTGTCTGCTGTCCCCAGGCCTTCTACAGATCTTGTTTTTCGCCACTCCGATTCTCTGGGGACACTCTCCCACGACCCTCCCTGCATTACAGAATTCATTCTTTAAGCAGCAATGCTCTCAAGTAGCTGATAGAGTGTTGAATGTCCTGTGGTATGTCCCTTTAAGGCCTGGCTGCCAAGGTTGCAGCTGCAATGCTAAATGCTGGCAGCTGCAAGACCTTGCTGCAGATCACACTGCAAATGATGCACCATGGTATCACACAGGGAAACCTGACAGTGTTTTTCAGGGAGCCTTGCAATTGAAGGTGTCATATTTATGGGACTTCATAGAACAGCAGTAAGATGATACATGATGCTTTTTAAATGGCAAAGTATTTTCTAGGCGTCTTTAACCCAAAATGGCTGCTGGATAACTTAACTGATACTTATAGGATTTCTATGCTTCTTAGCAAGTGGAATGGAGCAACAGCAGGTAAGTGGGTGTGGAGAGACACATCGGCTGTGATCTAATTGTACAATGAAGCAAGCCTGCATGACCGAATGGCCTCCCTTCCTATGTCCCAGCTGAGATTAACTCTGGGGAAGTGCCAAGGTGACATCAATTCTAATTGTACTTTGCAGAAGTCCCTGATGCAAGCATCTACACATAGAGAGTAAGATGATGAATACCACAGGATGCTAAAAAGCAAACACTGTTCAAATTGTAAACTCTATTTAAAGAATGCTGAAAGAATAACTTGGCTCAAAGCCAAGAAAACGCAGAAATCAGCCTCCAAAAGCCCAGTTATAGCCCTGGGCTAATGTAATAATTTGTGCAATATCCCTCATCCTGCCCAGAATTGCATCCATCTCAAGGACCCTCACCACCCGGGACATGCCCTCTTCTCGTTACTACATCGGGGAGGAGGTACAGGGGCCTGAAGACCCACACTCAACGATTCAGGAACAGCCTCTTCCCCTCTGCCATCAGATTTCTGAACAGTCCGTGAACCCATGAACACTACCTCGTAATTCCTTTCTATTTGCCCTTATTTTTGTAGCAATTGTATATCTTTTAACTGTACTGCTGCAGGAGAACAATACATTTCACGTCACATCTGTCAGTGATAATAAATCTGATTCTGATTCTGATTCAAACCTTGACAAGGCTGACCAAACCTTCCTGTCCTAGCACTTCTAGAACATCGAACACTACAGCACAGTACAGGCCCTTCGGCCCACAATGTTGTACCGACATTTTATCCTGCTCTAAGATCTATCTAACCCTTCCCTCCCACAGAGGCCCCTATTTCTCTATCACTCATGTGTCTATCTAAGAGTCTCTTAAATGTCCCTAATGTATCTGCCCCCACAACCTCTGCTGGCAGTACGTTCCACTTCTCCCCAAGGGTCCAGTGGGGTGAGACCACCCTTGCTTTGTTCCAATCATTTACAGGTGATCACTTGGAAAGGCTGCTCCTTCCAATCCCACATTACTAACTCTGCCCTGGTCTATCCTCCCATTTCTCAGCAACATTCTACCTCTCAGCAACATCACCTAAAAGCATACTGGGTGGTTCCCCACACAGTCTCCAGTGATGCCAGTCTCCATCTCGCCGCCACCTCTCTTGATGCTTCCATTCTCTCTAACTTGTTAACTTGTCTGACATCCAATGCTGGATGAGGAGTAGTTTCATCTCACTGAATGCTGGAAGGACCAAAGCCATGATCTTGAGCCCCTACGCTCTTGTCTCCCGCCACAGACTCCATCCCTCTCCTTGCTGTTGTCTGTGGATGGAGCACACTGTTGGTGTTGTCATTGACCACTGTATCACCAGGACTCCCTACTTCCAACCCGCTACGTTAACCAGCTACAGTCCTTCCCTACCCTCGCACCTAACTTCTTATCAGTCTGAGGTTTGCATGTTCTCTCTCTGGCTGCTCCAGTTTCCTCCTGTATCCCAGAGACAGGCCAGTAGGTCTATTAACTACCTTAAAATATCTCTTAGTCTAAGTTAATGGCAAATAAAAATCAAAGGGGGTGTTTGTTGGTGGGAATGTGTGAGAGGGAGGTTTCAGGGAAATAAGAAATGGAGGACTGGGACGGCTGGGAGTGATCCCCTTGGAACTGGCATGGACCCAATGTCTGAAAGATCTACTTCTTTATCACTATTAGTGTGATCCCCAGCCTTGACGGTTCCAATGTTCTCCTGGTTAGCTTCCCAAGTAATCCCACACGTTCACTTCAGCTCATTCAAAACCTGGTGGGCAGATGCCAACTTGCAGTTGTCCATTGCCTCTAATCATTGACTTGCATTGCCTCCTGGTCAAGCAACGTCTTATTTATTTTAAGTTTACAGTTTATAGTGGCAGGCACGGTAGTGTAGCGGTTAGCGTAACGCTATTACAGCGCCAGTGACCAGTGTTCAATTCTGGATGCTGTCTGTAAGGAGTTTATATGTGTGTTTCGATGTACATGTGACTAATAAAGATATCTTATCTTACCTTATCTTTTAGAATACTCATCCTTGATTTCTCATCCCTCCCTTGTCCCTGTGAGCTCCTCCACCCTACACACCATTGAGATCTCTGCACTTCTCCATTTCAGGGCCTTTGTACATGTCTAGTTCAACCACTCCACCATTTCCTCGGTCTCTCTTCCCTCCTTTTAGGAACCTAACTCTTCAGACCTTGTCGGTATCAACGGTGCTGAGGTGGAGATGGTTTGGAGCTTTAAGTTCTGAGGTGTATATACCACCAACAGTTTGTCCTGGTCCAGCCACGGGGACCCTACAGCCGAGAAAGCACATCAAAGCCTCTAATTCCTCTAAAGGCTGAGAAAATTCAGCATGTCCCTGATGATTCTTATCACTTTTTGTAGATGCACCATGGAAAGCATCCTTTGTGCATCACACCTTGGGCAACTGCTCTGCCCAAGACCGCAAGAGATTGCAGAGAGTTGTGAAAGTAGCCCAGTCCATCACGCAAACCAGCCTCCCCTCTATGGGCTCTGTCCACACTTCACACAGCCTTGGGCAAAGCAACCAACATAATCAAGGACCCCCTCCTCCCCTGGTCATTCTCTCTTCTCCCCCCTCCCATTGGGCCGAAGGTACAAAAGCTTGAGAGCGCGTACCACTGAGCTGAAGGACAACTTCTATCCCGCTGTTATCAGACTCTTGAATGGACCTTTCATACGCTAAAAGTTGAACTCCCAATCTACCTCATCGTGACCCTTGCCCCTTATTTGCGTACCTGCACTGCACCTTCTCTATATTCTGCATTTTGTTTTCCTTTTCACTACCTCAATGTAGTTATGTATGGAATGATCTGTCTGGATGGCAGGCAACGTTTTTTACTGTATTCTGCTATCAGTAATATACCAAAATATCTCTATGATGGTCATTAGGTCAACCTCAGATCTCTATTTCTTCCATTAACTCATCGTTCTTGTTACAAGTGCTTTTTCTCATGCATTCAGGTGAAGTACTTATTGTTTTATTTTTCCTCAATTTTACCTTGATCAATGATTCACTTTGACTTTTAAACTTACTGTCAGAACTCAGAGCAATAATAAACCAATAATAAACCAATACCAAGCTTTGGGCATCATTCCCAACATTCTAATATTTCTAGGTGACTCAGGGTTAAATTTTGCTCGATAACACACCAGTTGAATACAAAATGTCCTCTGCCAGGACCACATCCCCAGCATTGAGGCCCTAGTTACACTCAGTTGCTGCTTTGAGTAGATCACATTGGCATGGCAGACACGAGACTCTGGAGACACACGGTCTGTTCCAAGCACCATTGCTCACCAGGGGGACAGAAGAAAAGATTCAAGGATGTGCTCAATGCCTCCTTGAAGAAAATGTAACATCCTCACTGACTCCTGGGAACCCTGCTTAAAGTGGAGAAGGAACATTCAGGATGGCGCTGTGAACCTTGAAGTCCAGGGTTATCAGCAGAAGAAGTGCATCACCTCTCAAACTACCCACATACCCACCCCATCTACCCCATCTGTGGGAGGGTCTGCTGGTCCCACAATGGCCTCATCGTCCGGCTCAGAACTGACAAAACCAGAGTGGAGGCAAGTGGCAAATCACCCTCGATCTCCATGGATTGCCTGAGTAGTTTGACATCCTTTCCCTTCTACTTACAGGCACCCTGATGTGAATGCTCGATCAAGCAGAACCTAAGTCACGCTTAAAGCAATACATTACTTCATTAAAGGAAAACCATGGAAACACAACATTGTCAGTAAATGAAAAAGACTGATATTTTAGTTTTGAAAATAAGCCATTGAAGTGAATATATCTACAGTTAATATTTCCGCTGTCCAGCGTATAAAACCGTGTTTCGATGAAAGGTTACATGTATTGAGGATTGTCCACAAGATTAGCTGAGCAAGTGACCATATCAGGAAAAAGTGACACTTGAAGCTGAGGCTGCAGGTTCAAGCAGATCCAACAACCTTACAGAGGTGTATACAATCATGAGGGGCATAGACAAGGTGAATGCACAAAGTCTTTCTCGCGGGGAAAGGGAATCAAAAACTAGAGGACGTAGATTTAAGGTGAGAAGGGAAAGATTTTAAACGGGACCTGAGGGACAATTTCTTCACGCAGAGGGTAGTGGGTATATTGAACGAGCTGCCAGAGGAAGTGGTTGAGGCAGGTACATTAACAACATTTAAAAGGCATTTAGAGAGGTACATGGTGAATAGGAAAGGTTTAGAAGGGCATGGACCAAACACAGGCAAAAGGGACTAGCTTAGATGGGCATCTTGGTCAGCGTGGATGAGTTGGGCCGAAGGGCCTGTTTCTGTGTTGTATGACTGACTCCAACCCTGACTGGTGCAGTTGTCAAACAGCACGGAGGGTAATATCAGCTTAACGTAAGAATGGGGCACATAGATAACTTGTGCCTAATGTGAAACAGAGATGACATATTTGTGTGCAGTGGATGTAGGTTCTTCCATTTCTATACCTATAATAACACAGAAGGAGACCATTGAGCCCATCAGGTCTACGGTAGCCCTCAGATGAGCAATCCAGCCACTCCCATTCCCTCTCTCCCTATTTCCCTGCCTCTGGGAACTTATTCTCTCTCACACACAGGCCCATTAATTCCCCTTTTGAAACTTTTTGCTATTAAACTACACTGAGGGGTGATTTACAATGGCCAGTTGGAAACCAGAGTACCCAGAGGAAACCCATGCAGTCACAGAGAGAACCGTGAACACACAGATGGCACCCAAGGTGAGGATCAAACCTGGATAGAGTGAACGTGGAGAGAATGTTTGCAGTAGTGGGAGAGTCTAGTATCAGAGGGCACAGCCTCAGAATAAAAGGACGGCCCATTAGAACAGAGGTGCGGAGGACATTCTCTAGCCAGAGGGTGGTGAATCTCTGGAATTCATTGCCACAGACTGCTATGGAGGAAAAGTCATTGGGTATATTTAAAGCGGAGGTTGATAGGTTGTTGATTAGAAAGGGTGTCAAAGGTTACGAGGAGAAGGCAGGAGAATGGGGTTGAGAGGGAAAAATAAATCAGCCATGATCGAATGGCGGGGCAGACTCGATGGGCCGAATGACCTAATTCTACTCCTATGTCTTATGGTCTTATGGTCAAACCCAGGTCCCTGGAGCTGTGAGGCAGCACCTCTGGGGCACCCACTCAACAGCAAGAATTACAGGTGATCCCCACGTTACAACTGTTCAGGTACAGAATTCACAAATTGCTACCCAAAAATCTGAGATTCGGAATAAAATTCACTCTCACAGAATTTCTGTGTCAATTTTTACTTTACTTTCAGCTCGCAATTCTTGATGCATGTTTGGATGACGTGGCTTCATGTTACAGAAAACCACAATACTGACAGCTTTTCAGGAATACAAAGTGGCTGTCGCCTGAATGAGACTTTCA
Source organism: Pristis pectinata (assembly GCF_009764475.1). NCBI lineage: Eukaryota > Metazoa > Chordata > Chondrichthyes > Rhinopristiformes > Pristidae > Pristis > Pristis pectinata. The sequence continues at coordinate 33,943,402 of NC_067425.1, read as the reverse complement.
CCCCAGAAACACAGTACAATTCAGGATCTCTTTAATACTGACCGAGAGTCGAAATAGACCAACTGAACTGGAGGCATTTGTCTCCCGATTAATCTAACATGACATCGAAGCAGGCACAGAAACCATTGATAAGTGACATCTGTGTGTTAGTTCTCTGCCAAACATTTTTGGCGTGAAATATTTTTACAAACACGAATTATGAAAATAAATATCCTTGAAAATCTGCTTCTGATTTCAGTCAGAGAGCTGGGCAATGTTAGAAAGCAGTGTGAAGAACATCAGGGAACTACCATGAGTGATTACTTCTGTGAGCATCTTCCTTCAGCACCTGAATTTAAATCAGCTAGCTGTCCCACATGAGCAGCAGATCAAATCCTTCCTCAGATGATTCTAGTTAAAAATTTATTTTTATTGTCATATTGTTTACCTCCAATTTATTCGCCAAGGTGACAAGTTTAACTATCCCAAGTCTACACAATCATTTCACACTAACAGTTTAGTTTCTGTTCAGAAGCCAGGTGAATCTTGGATAAATTTGAATAGACAAATCATTTTTTTATTATCATTCAGGGTAACTGCTCTTCGTCTTACTGTAGTTCCATATTTCCTTCTGGCATAGAAGGAGGCCATTTGGCCCATAGAGTCCATGCCAGCTCACAGAGCAATCCCATCCCCCACTGATTTTCCCTGTAATCCATTCTCCCCCCCATTCCCATCAAATCTCCCAGGATTCTACCACTCACCTACATACCGGGGACAATTTGCGCTGTTCGGTTACCCTACCGACCTGTGAGACATTGACTTCAGGAAGGGGGTGGTACACAGGATCCTGTTTACATCAAGGGTGCTGAGGTCGAGAGGGTTTACAGCTTCAAGTTCCTAGGAGTAGACATCACCAATAGCCTGTCCTGGTCCAACCACGTAGACACCATGGCCAAGAAAGTACACTGGCACCTCTAGTTCCTCAGAAGGCTAAAGAAATTCAGCATGTCCCCATCAACCCTCACCAATTTTTATAGATGCACCATAGAAAGTATTCGGATGTATCACAGCTTGATATGGCATCTGCTCTGCCCGGGACTGCAAGAAGCTGCAGAGAGTTGTAGGCACGGCTCAGCACATCACAGAAACCAGACTCCCCTCCATGGACTCTGTCTACACTTCTCATTGTCTTGGCAAAGCAGCCAGCATAGTCAAAGACCCCACCCACCCCGGACGTTCTCTCTTCTCCCCTCTCCTATCAGGCAGAAGATACAAAAGCCTGAAAGCACTTAGCACCAGGCTCAAGGACATATCCTACCCCACCGTCATAAGCCTATTGAACGGTTCCCGAGTACAATAAGATGGACACTTGACCTCACAATCTACCTCATCATGGCCTTGCACCTTATTGTCTGCCTGCACTTTCTCTGTAACTGTAACACTTTATTCTGCATTGTTATTGTTTTCCCTTGTACTACCTCAATGCACTGTTGTAATGAAATGATCTGTTTGGATGGCATGCAAATTGAAGTTTTTCACTGGACCTCAATACATGTGACAATAATAAACCAATTTATCAATTAACTTTTGGGATGTAGGAAGAAACTGGAGCCCCCGGGGGAAACCCACAGGGTCACAGGGTGTACGAGCACCCTCCACACAGACAGCACTGGAGGTCAGGACTGAACCTGTGAGGCAACGGTTCTACTAGCTTCACCACTGTCCTACCCTGTTTGTACAGTACATGTACACAGATTTTACAGGGGTGCTGCTGGTTTTGTGTGAGGACTGCTCTGTCATGCAAGTTCCCTCCTCCCAGGGAGATGGTCATGCCAGCAAGTCCTGCCCGAGGGACTTGAGTGCAAAAACCATTGTGATACCATAAAAATCTCGTCTTTCAGATGAGTGACTGAACTGAGGTCCTGTCACTTGCTCAGCTGGACAAGGACGAAAGAAATGGAAACAGAAGTAGATCATTCAGCCTCTTGTACCCATTCTGTCATTCAATGAGATCTTGGCTGATCTTCAAGTTCAGCACCGCTTCCTTGTACTAATCCCATATCCATCAATATCTCAAAATCTATTGAACCCTGTCTTGAATACGTTCAGTGACAGAGCCTCCACAGTCCTCGTGGGTAGAGAGTTCCAATATTCCCTGCCCTCTGGTTGAAGAAGTTCCCATCTTGGTGCTGAATGACCGGCCCATTATTTTGACACTGTGGCTTTCCGGTTCCTAACACCTCAACCAGGGGTTACAGTCATCCTTGCTTCTCTCCTGAGAAGCCAAGTAAGAATTTTGTATGTCTGAATGAGTTCACCTCTCATTCTTCTGAACTTAAGGAAAGTACTGCCTCAGTCAGCTTAACCTGTCCTCATGGGGCAAACCTGGTGAATCTTGGTTGAACCCTGTCCATCCATCTTTAAGCAGTGAGACGCAACCTGTAAGCGATATTCCAGACATGTTGTGGGATCTTTCTGTGCACACATTGACTGTTAGATTTCCCTAGTGAATAGACTTCAAAAGTACTCAATTATGTGTAAAGTGCTTTGGGACATCCCAGATTCATGAAAGTTTCAATGAAATATGAATCGATTTGATAAGATGAGATACCTTTATTAGTCATATGTACATCGAAACACACAGTGAAATGCATCTTTATGTGTAGAGTGTTCTGGGGGCAGCCCACGAACGTCGCCACGCTTCCGGCGCCAACATAGCATGGCCACAACTTCCTAACCTGTACGTCTTTGGAATGTGGGACGAAACCGGAGCACCTGGAGGAAACCCCTGTAGACATGGGGAGAACGTACAAACTCCTTACAGACAGTGACCGGAATTGAACCCGGGTCACTGGCGCTGTAATAGCGTTACGCTAACTGCTACACTACCGTGCCTGGCCTTGGTGAGTATAGTGTAGAGTTCTGGTCTCCTTGCCTAGGAAAGGGCCCACTTGCAGCAAAATGGTTCCAGGGATGGTGGGTTTCCTCTGTGTGAGGAGACATTGAGTAGCCTGGGACTATACATTTTAGCTTTTCGAAGAATGAGAGGAGATCTCATACAGTTATACAGCACAGAAAACAGGCCCTTCGGCCCAACTCATGCATGCTGACCAAGTTGCTTACCTGAGCTAGTCCCTTTTGCCTGCCCTTATAACTCCTCATTATCCCTATTTAATATAGCTCAAAAAGTCTACTCACGTGGACACAGTCCAGTCCCTTCAGTCACTTTCTCACAATCCTTCCTTGTATTTCTTTAGCCCCCTCTTTCACCTTCATTCTTGTGGAATGAATAATCCTTTAGAAACTTTAGTTCCTGGACCATTCAGAAATCTGCTGGCGGAAGGGAAGAAGCTGTTCCTAAGTCATTGAGCTTGAAGACCCACACTCAACAATTCAGGAACAGCTTCTTCTCCTCCGCCATCAGATTTCTGAACGGTCCATGAACCTATGAACACTACCTCGTTCTTCCTTTGTTTTTGCACTAGTTATTTTGTAATCGATAGTAATTTTTATGTCTTTGCACAGTTCTGCTGCTACAAAACAACAAATTTCACATCATATAAGTCAGTGATAATAAATCTAATCCTGCTTCTGAACTGTCCACCTATCAGAATCCAAAAGCTATTCCATTATATTAAATGCGTCAAACTAATTAAGTGAAGCAAACATGGGCCAAAACATCCACAAAAGGACCTTTTCCCCAAGTAAACTGTTTTACGTTGCTGAAATTCTTTTCTGTTATAACTCCACTCTGTCCAGGACAAACAAGAGATCTTTTCGCCTGGACACAGAAAGGGATGAAGTCTGAGTATTTCAATTGCTCAGTGGAAATTAAAGACTTGAATCTCCTCAAAGAAATGTTAGCTTGCACTGAAAGAAATGAGCTGAGTTGATATATTCAGACACAATTGTTTCACTGGCACTGTAACTTCAGTGAGACCCTAGTTCTGTCACACTGCTCTCTTGATTACAAAGGGACGAGTTAAATCAAAGGTAGGGTGATGGATATTCAAGAGAGGAGACACAAGAGACTTCAGATGCTGGAATCTGGAGCAACACAAGAGGTGCTAGAGGGACTCAGTGGGTCAGGCAGCATCTATGGAGGGAACTGAACAGTCAATCTTTTTTGGTCCAGATCCTTCGTCTGAACTGGAAGAGAGGGGTGATAGCCGGTATAAAAAGGTAGTGGAAAGGGGTGGAGCAAGAGCTCCAGGTGGATCCAGGTGAGGGGGTCGATAGGTAGACGGGGGCGGGAATGACGTCAGAAGAAGATGCCTGCTCTTATACCCCCACTCCATTCCCCCCCCCCACCAGGCAGAACAGGGATGGAGTTCTCCTCGTCCTCACCCACCACCCCACCAGCCTACGCATCCAGCACGTCATTCTTCGCAACTTCCGCCATCTACTACAGGATCCCACCACAAGGCACACCTTCCCCTCCCCTCCCCTCTCCACTTTCTGCAGGGATCACTCTCAACGTGACTCCCTCATTGGCTCATCGCTCCCCACCCATCCCCCTCCCTCCCAGGCACTTGCCCGTGGAACCACACAATATGTTACCCACGTCCCTACGCCTCCTCCCTCACCACCAATAAGGGCCCTAAACAGCCCTTCCAGGTGAGGCGGTCCTTCACATGTGAATCCATCGGCGTTATTTATTGCGTCCGGTGCTCCAGGTGCTGCCTCCTCTACATCGGTGAGACCAGGCGCAGATTGGGGGACCGCTTTGTCGAGCATCTTCGCTCCGTCCGCCGCACCAGCCGGGATCTCCCGGTGGCCAGCCATTTTAATTCCACTTCCCATTCCCACACTGACATGTCCGTCCACGGCCTCCTCCACTGCGGGTCATGGCCAAACAAAAATTGGAGGAACACCCCTCATATTCCGCCTGGGCAGTCCCCAATCTGGAGGCACGAACATTAAATCCTCAAATTTTTGGTAACCGCTTCCCCCTATCCCTTTTCCCCTTTTCCCTCTTCTCTATCCTCCTGATCCAACTGACCCCCATCACTCTGTCTTTCCCCTCCCTCTCCCTCTCTATCTGCCCGTCACCCATCAACTTCCCTCCCCACCTCCTTCTCTTTATTCCATGGTCCATCTTCCTATCCAATCAGATTCCATCAATACTCCCAGCTTCTGACATCATTCCTGCCCTCATCTGCCTATTGGCCCCCTCACCTGGATCCACCAATCACCTGCCAGCTCTTGCTTCACCCCTTCCCCCCACTTTTTTATACCGTCCCCCCTCTTTCTTCCAGCCCAGATGAAGGGTCTCGATCCAAAACGTCGACTGTCCATTTCCTTCCATAGATGCTGCCCGACCCGCTGAGGTCCTCCAGTGCTTTTGTGTTGCTGATGGACATTCAAGTCCCTGCACAAATGATACCTGCTAATTTCTTGAGTTAAGAATTCAGAAAGTTAGGGTGGTTCAGTGACGCAACAGAGAGAGCAGCTGCCTCACAACTCCAGTGACCAGGGTTCAATTCTGCCTTTGTGGAGTTTGTATGTTCTCCTTGTGACCGTGTGGCTTTCTCCCAGGAATCCAGAATATGTGCTGGGACGGAGGTTAACTGGTTACTGTAAGTTACCCCAGTGTAGGTGGGTGGTAGGAGAATCAAAGGGGAGTTGATCGGCACGTGAGAGAGGATAGGTCACAGGGAAATAAGTGGTGTAGTAAGACTGATGGGATTATGAGAGTTGGCAGGGTTTGATGGGCTGAACTGCCTCCTTCTATGCCATAATGAAATATGAGAAATGGAACTCAAGATCAAGATGATAAATGTCAATTATTGAAGTTAGAGCTGGGCTATTTAGGAACTAAATCTGGCGGCAATTTTTTTCACTCAGCGGGTAGTAGAAAGATGAATCTCTCTCTTCTAAAGGCCGTGTCAATTGAAAGATCATCAAATGTTATGCGTTGAAAGTGGGCAGGTGATGTGAAGGTTCAGATCAGCTGTGTTCTGACTTGAGTGTAGGTCAGGTTTTGAGGGGCTGAAAATCTCTTCCCCTTCCCTGTTCCTCGAAGCCACAGTGGCAGAAGAGTTAGATTCGGGCATTATCAGATCAGCAAGCCATCGTATATCTCTCTTGATTTACACTTCCAGTGAAGTCAAAGACAGAAATATTCCTGGAAAGTCAAGCCCTTGGGGAAAAGTGGGATCAGAGGACCGGAATGAGGAGAAACAAGAGTTTGGAAATTCGCTACCGGATAGGGAGAGGAGCAGGGATGTGCAAATCCAAGGTGTTGAGAGTGTCAGTACTGGCAAGGATGTCCAATTACAATATGGTATATAAGTACACAGGGAATTAGAAAAGAAAAACCTGACAAGACAGAAGGTTTTTAATTTAATAACAGATGTTAGATAGTCTCTGCATACAAAACAGTATCCAGCATGCTGACATAACTATTTTCCAACCCAGTATGTGGGATTATATTTCACGAGAAAACTATCGGCTTACTGCAAAAGAGAAATGCTGTAGATGCTATAAATCTCAAATAAAAACATAAAATGCTGGTAGGACAGGTAGAGCAGCAGGGATGGCAGTGTGGCGCAGTGGTTAATGCTGCTGCCTCACAGCTCCAGAGACCCAGCTTCAATCCTGACCTCAGGTACTATCTGTGACCAAGGGGTTTCCTCCAGGTGCTCCCGTTTCCCCCCCCCCCCCCCCCCTCCACATCCCGGAGATGTGAAGGTTGGTAGGTTAATTGGCAGCTGTTAGTTAACCCTGGTTGGGTGGGCGGTGGGAGAAACCAGGGGAGGATGGGAACTGATGGTGAAACAAGAGGGAAAAATGGGATTAGCGTAGACGGGTGGTGATGGTCAGTGTGGATGCAGTGGGGCAGGGGGCCTGTTTCTGTCCTGTGTAACCATAAGTCAGCAGTTCAGAATAGGTTCATGGAGAGATACAGTACAGAAACCGGCCCTTCAACTTACTGACTCTACACCAACCACTCCCACTAATCCTACATGAATCCCATTTTACTCTTCCCACATTCTCTTCAACTCTCCCAGATTCCCCCATTCACCTACACATCAGGGGCAACTTACGGTGACCAATTAACCTGTCAACCTGCACGCCTTTGGATTGTGGGAGGAAACTGGAGCACCTGGTGGAAACCCCACGTGGTCACAGAGAGAACATGCAAACTCCACACACACAGTACTGGAGGTCAGGATTGAACTTAGGCCACTGGAGCTGTGAGGCAGTGGCTCAATTAGCTGCACCGCTGTGTTATGAGTGAGTACTGAGTTAACATTCCAGCTCAATGATATTTAAAATTCAACTGCTTGTTTTTTACCTATAATTTGGAACTGGAACTTCTGCAAAACATTAGAACCGTAGAACCATAGAACCATACAGCACAAAACAGGCCCTTCGGCCCACCGTGTCGTGCCGTCCATCAGACCACCCTCACACTACCTAACCCCTTCCTCCCGCATATCCCTCTATCTCACGTTCCTCCATATGCCTATCCAACAAGCTCTTGAACCTGTTCAATGTATCTGCCTCCACCACCACCCCAGGCAGTGCATTCCATGCCCCAACCACTCTCTGGGTGAAAAATCTCCCTCTGACATCTCCCCTGAACCTCCCACCCATAACCTTAAAGCCATGACCTCTCGTCTTGAGCATTGGTGCCCTGGGAAAGAGGCGCTGACTGTCTACTCTATCTATTCCTCTCAATATTTTATATACCTCTATCATGTCTCCTCTCATCCTCCTCCTTTCCAGTGAATAAAGCCCTAGCACCTTAAGCCTCTCCTCATATTCAATACCCTCCAAATCCAGGCAGCATCCTGGTAGATCTCCTCTGCACCCTCTCCAATGCCTCCACATCCTTCCTATAATGAGGCGACCAGAACTGAACACAGTACTCTAAATGTGGCCTAACTAGAGTTTTGTAAAGCTGCATCATAACCTCGCGGCTCTTAAACTCAATCCCACGATTTATGAAAGCTAACATCCCATTGGCCTTCTTAACTGCTCTTTCCACCTGTGAGGCAACTTTCAATGAACTGTGAATATGAACCCCCAGATCCCTCTGCTCCTCCACACTGCCAAGTACCTTGCCGTTTACCCTGTACTCTGCCCTGGAGTTTGTCCTTCCAAAGTGTACCACCTCACACTTCTCTGGATTGAACTCCATCTGCCACTTGTCAGCCCAGCTCTGCATCCTATCAATATCCCTCTGTAAGCTCCGACAGCCCTCCACACTATCCACAACACCGCCTATCTTAGTGTCGTCCACAAACTTACTAACCCAGCCTTCCACCCCCTCATCTAAGTCATCTATAAATATCACAAAAAGTAGAGGTCCCAGGACCGATCCCTGCGGGACACCACTAGTCACTGCCTTCCAATCCGAGGGCACTCCTTCCACCACAACCATCTGCTTTCTACATGCAAGCCAATTCCTAATCCACACAGCCAAGCTTCCTTGGATCCCTTGGCCTCTGACCTTCTGAAGAAGCCTACCATGAGGAACCTTATCAAATGCCTTACTAAAATCCATGTAAACCACATCCACCACACTGCCCTCATCAATCTTCCTGGTCACCTCCTCAAAGAACTCTATCAGGCTTGTGAGGCAAGATCTTCCCTTCACAAAGCCATGCTGGCTGTCCCTAATCAGTCCATGATTCTCTAGGTGTTCATAAATCCTATCCCTTAGAATCCTTTCTAACAGCTTACCCACCACAGACGTGAGACTCACCGGTCTATAATTCCCTGGCCTATCCCTATTACCTTTTTTGAACAAGGGGACCACATTCGCAATCCTCCAATCCTCTGGAAACCCCCGTGGACAACGAGGACTCAAAGATCCTTACCAGTGGTTCAGCAATCTCCTCCTTAGCCTCTCGAAGCAGCCTGGGGAAAATCCCGTCAGGCCCCGGAGATTTATCTGTCTTAATATTATTTAACAACTTCAACACATCCTCTCTCTTGATATCAACAACCTCGAGAACATTACCCTTACCAGCACTCCCTTCCGCATCATCAAGACCCCTCTCCCTGGTGAATACCAAAGAGAAGTACTCATTCAGAACTTCTCCCACTTCCGCCGCCTCCAGGAAAATTCTCCCACCTTTGTCCTTAATCGGACCTACCTTCACCCTAGCCATCCTCCTACCCTTCACGTACTTGAAAAAGGCCTTGGGATTTTCCTTAACCCTACTAGCCAAAGCCTTTTCATGTCCCCTTCTAGCTCTCCTCAGCCCTTTCTTAAGTTCCTTCCTCGCTACCCTATATTCCTCACGGGCCCTGTCTGAACCTTGCTGCTTATACCTCACGTATGTTACCTTCTTCTCCCTAACAAGTCGTTCCACCTCTCTCGTCACCCACGGTTCCTTCACCCTACCATTCCTTCTCTGCCTCACCAGGACATATTTATCCCTAACATCCTGCATAAGATCCTTGAATATCGACCACATCCCCATGGTACATTTTCCTTCAAAAAGGACATCCCACTTTACACTCCCAAGTTCTCTCCTTATAGCCTCGTAGTTAGCCCTTCCCCAATTGAAAAACCTCTTGTCCTCTCTGCACCTGTCCCTGTCCATGACAATTTTAAAGGTTATGGAGCAATGGTCACTGTCCCCCAAATGCTCACCCACCAATAGATCCTTCACCTGTCCCGGTTCATTTCCTAAAACTAGATCTAACATGGCATTCCCTCTAGTCGGCCTGTCAACATACTGCGTCAGGAATCCCTCCTGGACACATTTAACAAATTCTGTCCCATCTAAACCTTTGGCACTAAGCAGGTTCCAGTCTATATTTGGGAAGTTGAAGTCTCCCATTATAACAACCCTGTTATTTCTGCTTCTCTCCAAACACTGCCTGCCAATCTGCTCCTCTATATCTCTACTGCTACCGGGGGGGCCTATAGAATACTCCTAGTAGAGTAACTGCTCCTTTCTTGTTCCTTAACTCCACCCATACGGACTCTAGAGATGATCCTTCTACAACATCCATCTTTTCCACAGCCGTAACAGTGTCCCTGACCAGTATCGCCACCCCTCCACCTCTTCTCCCCCCTTCCCTATCCCTCTTAAAACACCGAAAACCAGGAATATTCAATATCCACTCCTCTCCTGACGTCAGCCACGTCTCAGTAATAGCCACGATATCAGAGTCCCCCATACTTATCCAAGCCCTCAGTTCATTCCCCTTATTCCTGACACTTCTTGCATTTAAGTAAACACACCAGTCCATCTACCTTACTACTTTTACAGCCTGTATTCTGCTTCTCCTTCCCCAAAGCCTCTCTACCTGTTTGATCTAACTTTTCCCCATTCCTTTCTTCCTCTGACCTACTCCTCCGGTTCCCTTCCCCCTCACAAACTAGTTTAAACCCTCCTGTACCACCCTAGCAAATCTCGCCGCAAGGATATTGGCCCCCTTCTGGTTCGGGTGTAACCCGTCCTCTCTGTACAGGTCCCATCTTCCCGAGAAGAGATCCCAATGATCCAGAAATCTAAAACCCTCCCTCCTGCACCAACTTCTCAGCCACACATTTATCTGCCACCTCCTCCTATTCCTACCTTCACTATCACGTGGCACTGGCAGCAATCCCGAGATTGCTACCCTTGAGGTCCTGTTCCTCAATTTTCTGCCTAGCTCCCTGAACTCACTCTTCAGGACCTCATCCCCCTTCCTACCTATGTCATTGGTGCCAATATGGACCACAACTTCTGGCTGCTCTCCCTCCCACTCAAGAATTCTGTGGACCCGATCAGTGACATCCCGGACCCTGGCACCTGGGAGGCAACATACCATCCGGGATTCATGCTCACTGCCACAGAACCTCCTGTCTGTTTCCCTGACTATCGAGTCCCCTACCACTACCGCATGTCTCTTTCCCACCCTTCCCTTCTGAGCAGCAGTACCAGTCCCAGTGCCAGAGACCTGGTAACTGCAGCTAGGCCCCTGCAGGTCATCCCCCTCAACAGCTTCCAAGGCAGAAAACTTGTTACTGACGGGAACAGCCTCCGGGGCTCTCTGTCCTGTCTGCCTGCCTGACTTCTTCTTCCTCTTCCCTCCCCTGACCGTCACCATTCTATCTGCCTCCTGAACCTCAGATGTACCTACCCTAAGGGGGGTGACTGTCACCTGATGCACCGTGTCTACATAACTCTCTCCCTCCCTTATGCTGCGCAGTGTTTGTAGCTGTGACTCCAGCTCATCAACTCTGAGCCGAAGTTCATCCAGCCTCAAGCACTTACTGCAGATGTGGCCATCTTGGACCACAGCAAGATAAGTCACCGGGGCCAGACAGGATATATCCAAGGTTATTACAGGATGCGAGGGAAGAGATTGCTGTGCCTTTGGTGATGATCTTTGCGTTCTCACTGGCCACAGGAGTAGTGCCAGATGATTGGAGGGTGGCAAACATTGTTCAAGAAAGGATAACCCTGGGAATTAAAGGCCAGTGAGTCTTACTTCAGTGGTGGGAAAATTACTGGAGAAGGTTCTTAGAGACAGGATTTACGAGCATTTGGAGAAGCATAGGCTGATTAGGGACAGTCAGCAAGGCTTTGTGAGGGGCAGGTCGTGCCTCACGAGCCTGATTGAATTCTTTGAGGATGTGACAAAGCCCATTGATGAAGGTAGAGCAGTGGATGTGGTGTACATGGATTTTAGTAAAGCGTTTGATAAGGTTCCAATTGGCTAGCTCACCCTGGATCCCATGTGATCTCACCTTCCAGACCAGCCTACCGTGCATGACCTTGTCAAAAACTGCGCTAAATTCCATACAGGCAACACCTACTGTCCTGTCCTCGTCAATCCTCTTGGTGACCTCTTCAAAAGACTCAATCAAATTCGTGAGACACGATTTCCCAAGCACACAATGCCACGCTAAGCATCCCTAATTAGTCCTTCTCTTTCCAAATGCAAACAGAATCCCTTCCAGAGCAAATCTAATGTGGTTAATTACTGCCTAATCAGTCTATACTCAATCATTGACAAAATGAGGCAAAGAGCCAATTATAGAGAGGCAAGAGTGATTGCCATTGACATCATTTGCACTGATTTGACATTAAGGAGCACTGGTAAAATGAAAGCGAATAGGCATTGAAGGAAAACTCTTTTCTGGCTAGAGTCACACCTCACACAGAGGAAGATGTCCGCAGATGTTGGAGGTCCATCACCTCAGCCGCAGTATGCCACTGCAGTTGGAGTCCGAGGCCCGGCCATCTTCAACTGTTTCATCAAGTACAGGTGAGAGGCTGGATGTCCCGTGACAAATGACTCACCTGCTGACCCCTCAGAGCATCTTCACGATCTACAAGGCACACATCAGGAGCACAATGGAACACTTGCCCGCATGACTGCTGCTCCGACAGCGCATAATAACCTCACCACCATCCGGGATAAAGCAGCCCTCTTAACTAGTACATCGTTAACATTAGCCCTACCCTGCTATTCCTACTACATAGAGTCATAGAGCTACACAGCCCTGGAAAGCAGGCCCTTTGGCCCAACCCGTCCATGCTGACCAAGTTGCCTATGAGCTAGTCCTGTGGTTGGCCCATACCCCTCGAATCTTTTCCTGTCCATGTACCTGTCCAAATGTCTTTTAAATAGGGAGTCTAAATGACTTTTAAATATAGAGACAAGCAGGCAGCTTCTATACAGAGGGAGGCTTCCTGGAAACTTCTCCCTAAACATATAAGTTGCAGTCTTGAAAGGGGTTTGCACCCAATATTACTTGAAACAGGTATGTTACAACTGGCATCTCATCCATCACTCTCTCCACTTTCCTGTACTGTGCACCTTCTACAAACTGCACTGCAGCAACTGATCAACACTTCCTTTACAGAAACCTGCAATCTCTACCACACAGAAACACAAGGGCTACCGGAGGCAGCAGACAGTCAAGGGTTCTGCCCGAGCTGATCACCTGCCCCTCTTCTGGAGTTACGTCCGTGCCTATGCATCCCTGGAGAATGAGCACATGGTATCCACAGGTACACTGGGGGCCTTCTGGGACTGCTGGGCACAACTGGACCTTTAGTCTGTTCTGGATTGAGATGACTGTGTTGTAATGTGAAGTTATTGACTGGAAATAGTGTGGATAGTGGAATACTGTAGTATTGTAATGATGTGGTACTGTAATCACTGAATAAACCTCCTTTGGAAAAGGAAAAGAAAGGGCAAGGAAATCTCCCTTCCATGTCACACACCATCCTGACTTAGAAAACATCACCGTCTCTTCCTTGACAACAACATAGCAACACCTTCACCAAATCATCTGCAGCAGTCCAAGAAGTTGGCTCACTCCCACCTTTTTGGGCGGTGGGGTGGGGGGTGGGTGAGGCTTGGCAAGCAATAGAACATAGAACAGTACAGGAACAGGCCCTTCGGCCCACAATGTTTGTCCTGACCATGATGCCAAATGAAACTCATCCCATCTGCCTGCACAGGATCCATGTCCCTCCATCTCCTTCATATTCATGTGTCTGTATAAATGCCTCTTAAACACCACTATTGTAGCTGCCTCCACCACCACCCCAGGCAGTGCATTCCAGGCACCCACCGCTCTCTGTGTAAAAAAAATTGCCTTGCACATCTCCCTTAAACTTTTCCCCCCTCACCTTAAAACTATGTCTTCTAGTTCTTGACATTTCTACTCTGGAAGCCTGAAAACATATACCACCAGGCTCAAGGACAGCTATGGACTTGCATTGCCAGCAATGCCCCATCCTGGGAAAGAGACTCTGACAGTCTACTCTATCTATGCCTCGGAGCACTCTATCTATGAGTCGGAGTACAGGAAGGAGATAGAGAGCCTAGTGACATGGTGTCATGACAACAACCAGTCCCTCAATGTCAGCAAAACAAAAGAGCTGGTCATTGACTTCAGGAAGGGGACGGTGCACATGCACCTGTCTACGTCAATGGTGCTGAGGTCGAGAGGGTTGAGAGTTTCAAGTCCCTTGGAGTGAACATCACCAGTAGCCTGTCCTAGTCTAACCACGTTGATGCCACGGCCAAGAAAGCTCACCAGCACCTCTACTTCCTCAGGAGGCTAAAGAAATTTGGCATGTCCCCTTTGACCCTCACCAATTTTTACCGATGCACCATAGAAAGCATCCTATCCAGATGCATCACGGCTTGGGACGGCAACTGCTCTGCCCAGGGCAGCAAGAAACTGCAGAGAGTCGTGGACACAGTTCAACACATCACAGAAACCAGCCTCCCCTCCATGGACTCTGTCTGTACTTCTTGCTGCCTCTGTAAAGCAGCCAACATAATCAAAGACCCCACCCACCCCGGACATTCTCTCTTCTCCCCCCTCCATCATGCAGAAGATAATCGGACCTGAAAGCACGTACCAACAGGCTCAAGGACAGCTTCTATCCCACTGTTATAAGACTATTGAATGGTTCCCTAGTACGATAAAATGGACTCTTGACCTCACGATCTATCTCATTGTGACCTTGAACCTTATTGACTACCTGCACTGCACTTTCTCTGTACTGTAACACTTTATTCTGCATTCTGTTATTGTTTTACCTTGTACTACCTCACTGCACTGTTGTAATGAATTGATCTGTATGGACGATATGCAAGGCAAGTATTTCACTGTACCTCGTTAATGTGACAATAATAAACCAATTTACTAATTTACCTCTCATAATTTTATAAACTTCTATCGGGTCTACTCTCAGCCTCCGACACTCCAGAGAAAATAACTCAAGTTTGTCCAACATCTCCTTATAGCAAATACTCTCTCATCCTTGCAGTGCCCTGGTGAACATCTTCTGCACCCTTTCGAGAGCCTTCACATCCTTCCTGTAATGCAGTGACCAGAACTGCACGCAATACTCCAACTGTGGCCTAACCAAACTTTTACACAGCTGCAACATGACTTGCCAACTTTTATACTCAATGCCGTGACCGATGAAGGCAAGCGTGCCGTACACCTTCTTTACCATCCTATCTACCTGTGTTGCCACTTTCAGGGAGCTATGAGCTTGCATTGCCAGCAATGCCCCATCCTGTGAATGAACAAAATGAAAGATGAATCCTGATCTGTGCAATTCTCACCTCCCTATAAACCACGGGTTATATAACATAACGCTCAGCTCATCGAAACACTACGCCCTCTAACTTACCTTAAGTGACTACAAGGAGGATTGCTTGGAAAATGTACAAAGTCCCTCTTCTCCTTCCTCTTTTCATGTCTTTCTTAGCCTGGATGTGTTTGCTCCACTGGGGGAAAGACACATCCAGTTAGAATAAAAACAGAAACGCAAAGCACTGAGCTGACTGGTGGGACTGGAGTCTGACAAGGCACACTGGTATCTTGTTAAGCCATACGTATCATTGTCTAACAAGGAGATACTCAGGTGTGTGCACCGTAGTTGTAATAAAATGATTTAGCTGCTAGAACATGTGCTCAAGGTAATAAATTACTTTGGATGCTACAGCTGTGTTCTTCATCCTTTCAAATCAGAGGGGAGTCTCGATGCTGAATATGGAAATTAAGTTAGTGATCCAAATGCATGGGATCTCATTAAAGGCCTTGATTTTACTCCCAGTTACGTTCTGTTAATAACAGGCTGAGGTTTACAGTTAAATACTGTGCTGTCAAGTTTAAAGACAAAATCGTCTGTGTTTCCTTGCCAAAAATTATCCCTCAATCAATATTGCTAAAACAGATTTACTTCACTAACGTTTGTGAGAGTTTGCTCTGCCCAAAATGGCTGCCACAGTCCCTCACGGTAACATCATGACGACATTAGTTTTGAAGCTATTTCTATATTCAGTTGTGAAAGGTGAACTGTAAATCTAAGCCTTTTTATCGTTTCGTGGCAAGTGACAAACTAAATGTCAAGCATTAGGACCCGTTGCAGACTTCCTTCTCTGCGATTCTGCAAGCAGTCCAGGCCGTGACACTATAGTTTAGTATTCAGCTCCTTGAGGTTGTGCCTAGGGCTCGGAATTAATACACAAATAAATTGCTGCAGTAACTTTACACATGACGGGCACTTGCAGGGTCCCACCAGAGTGGAAACCGAGCAGCTATTTGGCCTTAATCTTCTCATGTTTTAAATGAGGCTTGATGATGGTTCAAGAGGTCATTCTCTTGTATTTCATCTCCATTAAGTAAAACCCATAACGTTAGCCTGGCTAAGTCCAGGGGGACTGCAGCCTTCTGGCAGTGGTGGGCTGCAGGGCACCAATCAATGTGCAGGACTTGGAGACTGGAGATGCTGATTTATACTGGCAGAGTCTGAGATTGGAAAGGTGCGAGTGGGGAATTAGACGGGGGAGCCTCAGTCTTCTGCCTCATGCATCCTTCTGCCTAACACTGTTATTAGCATTACTAAAATGTGCAGCAGCCTGAATGTATTCCAATCACCTGCAGCAGAATATCAAACCCCAGAACAAAATTATGTGTTTAACTCTTCACAGGGAACTGCAAACCGCAGATGGGCAAGAATACCACTTAACAGAAAATACTGCAACTCAACATCAGACGATCCACCTGATGTTGTGACACTGACAAATGCATTAGTTTCTTTCCCACAACAACGTTTTGGGGCCGTGCAGTCAGTAGAGCCACTGCCGCACAGCGCCAGTGACCGGGGTTCGATCCTGACCTCCGGGACTGTCTGCGTGGAGGTTGCGTATTCTCCCTGTGACTGTGTGGCTTTCCTCTGGCTCCCTACAACACTCCAAAGACCTGGTAGGTTAATTGGCCATTGTAAATTGAGTGGTAGGATCTGGAGGAGAGTTGATGAGAATGTGGGGAGAATAAAATAGAGTTTGTACATGATTAGTGCAAATGGGTGTTTGATGGGTTCAGACGCTGTTTGCCTCTATGGAAAAATGTTCTCTATAGATACAGCAATACGCAGGGAATTTTTAATATATATATATCACAAATATACCTTATCCATAAATTTTTGAAATGTATATAATACACAACATTCAATTCAACATTTTCATCACAAGCCTGTTATTCCAATTATTTATGTCAGCACCTCCTCAGTTGTATTGTGTATATAACCCCTGAGCAGATTTTTAGGGCTTTAACACAGCTTCCAGCTACTTAGTGTGCAGTGACAAGAGGCCCTTAAAGCACTGGCCCTTTCCCTTGGTGTCTTTGCCCCAGCTTTAGTGTGTTCCTCCGCACATGGTCCTGGACTCCTGAGTGGTCGACTTGTAACATTCGGTCAAGGGCAAGCCCTGCTCTCGAACACCAATGAGTTTCAGGCAGAGTAGAGGGCACCACTCACTGTGTTGATGGTTATAGAGTCATAGACCAATACAGCACGGATACAGGCCCCTCGGCCCAATGAGTCCATGCCGACCATGTTGTGCACCCAGCTAGTCCCAATTTCCTGCGTTCGGCCCATATCCCTCCAAGAACCACCCCTCCATGTACCTATCCAAGTGCTTCTCAAATGATACTATTGTACCTGCCTCACCCACTTCCTCTGGCAGCTCGTTCCATACACTCACCACCCTCTGCATGAAAATGTTGCCCCTCAGGTCTCTTTTAAATTTTTCCCCTCTCACCCTAAATCTATGCCCCCTAGTTTTGGACTCCCCTACCCTGGGGGTAAGATTGTTACTTTCCACCTTATCTATGCCTCTCATAATTTTAAACACTTCTTTAAGGTTGCCCCTCATTTTCCTACGTTCCAAGGAGTAAAGACCCGGCCTGGCCAACCTCTCCCTATAAACCAGGCCCTCTAGTCCTGGCAATATCCTAGTAGATCTCTTCTGCATTCTTCCTAGTTTAACCACGCTTGTCCTATATCTGGGTGACCAAAACTGTACACAGTACTCCGTGTGTGGCCTCACCAACGACGTATACAACTGCAACATAATGTCCCAACTCCTATACTCAGTGCCCTGACCGATTGGTTCCTCAGCAGCTGTTGATATCTGTCTCAGTGCCTGTCCCTGGGAAAAATCTGTACAGTACAGACTCTGGGGTTATGCTGCTGTTTGTGGGCAGCACAGTGGTGCAGCGGGTACAGCTGCTGCTTCACAGCACCGGAGACACAGGTTCAATCCTGACCTCCGGTGCTGTCTGTGTGGAGTTTGCACATTTTCCCTGTGACCACGTGGGTTTCCCCTGGGTGCTCCGGTTTCCTCCCACATACCAAAGGCGTGCGGGTTGATAGCTTAATTGCATGCTGTAAGTTACCCCCAGTGTGTGGGTAAGTGGTAGAATCCAGGGGGAGTTGATAAGAATGAGAGGAGAACATAAAACGGATTAATGTTGGATTAGCGGTCAACACGGACTCAGTGGGCCGAAGGGCCTGTTTCCATGCTGCGTATCTCTATGACCTTGAACCTCAACCAATACCCCTCGCTCAGACCTTCCTGGTGAAAGCCCTTCAAGAAAGAGGTGGACTACAGTGTCATTACCAATGCAGCAACCATGGCTCATACTCCAAATGTACATAAAAGATGTGATGAGGGAGCTATTTCCCACCACCAGCATAGACTGAAGAGGGTAGCTTCTAGTCTTGGAGAATCAGAGGTGGTCCAATGTCACCCCCAATCTAGTAAAGGTTTGGAATTGAACCAGGACCCTGAGATTTTCAGCACATGTCATAATTCTGCCTTTGGGCTAAAAGAGATGGAGTCACACAATCAGAAACAGGCCCTTCAGCCTGCCATGTCTATACTGGCACTCTGTTGCTGTACCGCCATGAGGGTACTTTGGGCATGGGGAAGCATGGAGATGGAGGTGCAGATGATGACAGGCCCAGTGTGTCATTGCAGCTGACCCCAACAGGACCACCACTGGGAATGACACTGCAAGGTGGGGATCTCACAGGGAGGTCCACCGAGCACAGCTGGGCTGCAGTCTGGGACTGAGTGTAGAGAATCTGGTGCAGGGACCCGCCGGAGGGTGGGTCAAAGCTTCTGTACTGCCTGAGAGGTGAGCACCACGGTTGGATGTTTCAGTGGAAATGTTGGTGCGGACGGACAGTGGGGTGAGAAATGTGTTGTTGGGACCCCCTGCCTGAACACAGGTAATGGCAAGGAGGAGTATCTCTCCTTGTTCCTGCAGAGGAAGGCCTGGGACCTACAGTGAAGTCACTGATGAGGGCCACATTACATCTCTCACTCTGATCTGGTTGCCACACCGAGCACCGAGATGCCATTAGTGAGCAGAATGCTGGGTCAATGGACGTAGGGGAGGGTGCCACCCGTCAACAACCCTGATCTTCCCAAGGCACAGACCCACTACGTGTGAGCTTCCCGCTGTTCTTTGCAAGCAGAGAGAAGCAGCACAATGGCAGGTTTCTATCCAGCATGAGCAGAGGGACGACCTGCTGGAAATTGCCTCTGTTCTGCAGGAGCAGAGGTATGGACACCGCCCCCCCCCCCCCCCCCCCCCCCAAACCTTGCTGGAACCCCTCTCCATCATGCGTGGGCTCTTCCTGAAGGAGCACAGAGAGCCGACAGCAATAGACACCCATGATTCTGGGTCTGTTGTGACACAGCCACGGGTCCAGAGGTTCAAACGGTGTCCTCAGATTGTTGAACCACTGTCTGCCCCAACCCTGTGAGGTTGCCTGGTGCACAGGTTCAGGGTGTTAAAGCTGTGCCTCACTTCACCTCCCACCATGGCCACTCAGGTAGAAAGCTGGTTTGCTGACCACAGCTTCTGACCACAGAAGGGCTAGCAACCACAGCTGGCTAGCCAAGACTGGTCCTTCAATTAGCTCTGAGCAGCAATCTGAACCCAACCCATCCTGGGAAAGTGATTCTTCTGGGTCATCTGTGTGGACTCAAAGGGAAAAGGAGCAGCCTTTCGGTGGGTCAGGCTACAGTACACAGGGAGCACTGCAGCAAAGTGCTGCAGTGGCAAAACCTTGCCCACAACGCTGAGAAACAAGATAGGCACGATTACGCAGTGAAATGTCAGAACGTTTCATTATTTTTTCATTTGGCACAGTTAGTTAAAAAACCATTCTCGGGTCTCCAACTGTATTTAAATGCATTCTTATTTAGGGCAAATAATTGACTTGATTGTGGAAAGGTAAGTCACACAGGTGCAGCAGCTGCTGTCATCACTGCTCTGCATCACCTCGAAAGGTTGCCAAGTCATGCACCTCATGTGGATGTCCTCCAACTAAACCTTGACTCTTAAAAACTATAGCGGACCACCTGACTGTGAAATAATTGGACTCACGTCATAGCTGCCATGTTATGCTGGCAATGCAACCTCTCCACAGTATGAAGCTGATTACTATCACCTGATTCTTGTTCTGTTCTTATCATACTTTTCAAGGTCACCAGTGAGTAAGGTGTCGCTCATCAGGAATTATCCAGCCATCTGGATCGTAGGATCACAGAGTCATTCAGTGATGAGCTGCATTCAGTGGCCTAGTACAGCAGGATGTGAGGGGCTCACCCAACTGTGTTAAGGATTGGAATGTGGAGAGGGTCACCTTGTTTGCCCTGGGTCTGTGGATTGGCAGACTGCCTCTGTATTTGTGAACCCATACATCCTGTGTGGACAACGCCTTCCTCCTCCACTCAGCTGGGAAATGAAGGTGTAGGTGTCCCCAACGTCGACCTCCTTCCTCCATTTCCTCGTGTTCCTGAGCTTCATGTCCCTCAGGCTCGGTCTCCTGTCCTGGAGCAGCGGGTGGTGATGAAATCTGTGTGCTCGCTTGGCGTGTACTGCAAGGTGCTCTGGGCTGATGCCAGCAACAACATCTGGTCTTCAGGAGACCGAGGGCAGTACCCTTGTGGGTCTTGTATCTGCACTTGGCTGCTGCAGTTGGAGAGATCACTGGTGCGATGATCGAAGGAAGGACAGGAGAGCCTGTGTCTCCCAGCATCCGTCCACTTGGACATGATGTATCCTGACAATCCCTCAGGATAAGTCATGTGTGCTTCGTGGAATCGTGACATCCAACACCATCTGGTTCACGTCGAGGTGGGATTCTGACTTAGAGGTGTTCAGTCATAATCTCACGAATGATAGCTTCACACCATTGGTTCCTCAGCCAAGCACATACACTAAATGTCCAAACCTGAGGACAACAGCACATCATGCCTGCTCACGAAAAGCTCCAGGTTATTACGAGAACCATTAGGGGCACAAGAGAAGTCAATGGCTGCCTGCACTCACCAGAAGCCAGCAATCCTCATGCCCTCATTGAAGGCAGAGTAGACGAGATCATTGCTTTGCCTGGGTGACCCCGCTGATACAACGCAGTGAGAGACACGACCGTGACCACTCGGAATGATCCTGTGGTGAGGGAGATGACAGTCAATGTGAGTTTGAGCTCCACAGGCACATCTTCTTCTCAGGCAGTTCCTTGCCATTTAGACATCACCCTCTTTCTTGGTAAAGACCTGACACAACCAGTTTCACAAAGGGTGAGGTCTTCCTCCACTGCCAAGGAAGGTAGAGGGTGAGGGTCTGCTGTTTACGGAGCACATTGCATCAGTCTTTGCCAAGAAAGAGGGTGATGTCTAAATTTCAGTAGAGAGGTGGTAGGATAATAGAGATAAAACACAGGATGAAAAATCTTCAGAGGAAAGGCTGGGTATGTTTACGTAAGTGAGATGTTACCTGGTTGGATGGGGTGATAGAGAATTGGTGATGAGCAGTAGTGTTGCTGCCTCACAGTTCCAGGGGTTCAGCTGGGTTTCAATCCTGACCCCTGGCACCGCTTGTGTGGAGTTTGTACATTCTCACTGTCACTGCATGGGTCTTGATCGGGTGCGGGTTGATGGGTCAATTGGCCGCTGTAAATTACCCCCAGTGTGTGGGTGAGGGGTAGGAGAATCAGGGGGGTGATGGGCCCATGAGAGAGAACAGGTGACGGGGAAATGTGGGGGAATGGGATTTATAGGATTGTCCTGAGAGCCGGCATAGACTTGATGGGCTGAATGTCTCCTTACCGTCAGAAGACAATATGAGAAGCCAGGTGGAAAGTGCAGAAGGGCTGTCGGTTTGTGGGAGTTGGTATCTTTTCTGTAAAAGAATCATTGTCATGATGCAAGTATCCCAAAATCCAGACAGGAGCAGAGAGGGATCACAACACGTGCCAAAATAATAACTTTGATCTGTCCATTCACTCCCTGGAATTATACTGATGTATCTTGGTGACGGTCCACGAGGTTGAATTTATTTTGATTCACCCTTGTTTATTACATCTTGGAAACAGTATCTTCATCAGCTACTGCTGTCGTGGCAAACGCAGCATTATCTGGTACTTGCAAAATGGTGGGGAGTCACCAGACCTTGTGGTGGACTTTGTGCCACAGTTGGACACTGCGTTTTGTACCTCTCCTGCTTTTATCTCTCTCACACTAAAGTCGGGAGAGATGTGGAATGGGCTACAGACTTTCTATCACTCATTTCACCCAGATGCATGAAGTCTAAATCTACCCAACAAAACGTGTTCATTCATAGATCATTGCTCCAAACTGCAGTCAACATAGATCATACTGGTTTACAGAATGCAATACTTACTCTTGCTAAGAGTGAACAGTACCTCTGAGGTGTCCCCTACCCCTTCATTTCCCAGCTGAGTGGAGGAGGAAGGATTGTCCACTCAGGATGTATGGGTTCACAAATACAGAGGCAGTCTGCTAATCCATAGACCCAGGGCAAACAAAGTGACCCTCTCCACATTTCAATTCTTAACACAGTTGGGTGAGCCCCTCACATCCTGCTGTATTCGGCCACTGAATGCAGCTCATCACTGAATGATTCCCTGATCCTATGATCCAGATGGCTGGATAATTCCTGCATTTCCTGATGAGTGACACCTTACCCATTGGTGACCTTGAAAAGTATGATCTAACTTCCCACCCCCACCCCAACCCCCACTGCAACCCCCAACCCAACCCCCACCCTAGAGAGCGCCAAGTGAGTGTCGCACAGATTCTGACGGTCGTTCGCAGCAGGCCGATCATTTGTACCAATGCAGGAAGTGTTTAGTCCTAAAGGTATCAGAGGGAAAAAACCCACCATCACAACCCACTCTGAGAGTGGTCCTCTCACCCTAGGAAATGTCCCTGCCTCTCACCCACAGCTTCATATTCTGGAGGAGAAAGGCACTGACTGTACAGGATATCCAGTACTCATTAATACATAGAACATAGAAAGTAGAATATTACAACACAGTACAGGCCCTTCAGCCCACAATGTTGTGCCGACGTTTTATCTTGCTCTAAGATCTATCTAACCCTTCCCTCCCACATAGCCCCTCATTTCTCTATCATTCATGTGTCTATCTGAGAGTCTCTTAAATGTCCCTAATGTATCTGCCCCCACAACCTCTGCCGGCAGTGCGTTCCATGCACCCACCACTCTCTGTGTAAAAAACTTACCCCTGACATCCTCCTTATACCTTCCTCCAATCACCTTAAAATTATATCCCCTCATGTTAGCCATTGTCACCCTGGGAAAAAGTCTCCGACTGTCCACAGAGGCAATTTTCATAAATTGGTAAATTGGTTTATTATTGTCACATGTATGAAATGAAAACTTTGTTTTGCATGCCATCCATGCAGATCATTTCATCAGAGAAACAAAGGACTACAGATGATGGAATCTGGATGAAAAACACAATGATGCTGGCGGAACTCAGCAGGCCAGGCAGCATCCACGGAGAAAAGCAGGCAGTCAACGTTTCAGGTCAGGACCCTTCTTCAGGACATTTCATCACATCGGTGCATTGAGGTAGTACAAGGAAAAACAATAACAGAATGCAGAATAAAGTGTTATGGTTACAGAGAAAGTGCAGTGCAGGCAGACAATAAGGTGCAAGGCCATGATGAGGTAGATTGTGAGGTCAAATGTCCATCTTATCGTACAAGAGCCTGCAAATAATAGGCAAATCTTGTATATCTTATCGTAAAGGGCCTGCAAAGTCATAGTTTCTAAGAGTGTGACCCTTTCCACATTCAACCAGAAAAGGCAATGCCATGCAAAGATCTTCTATGTGTCTCACTGAGGATCCTTCACTCTGAGAGGAAGTATCCCCCAGACACAGACACTACAGATGCCCTGTAGTCAGAACCATGTGAAACAAGTACCTGACTGATGGTAATCTCACTGACAAACAGCTGTGGGTGAATACATGTGAGATAAACATTGAAGACCTTCCTATGCAGCTAAGGATAAAATACTGTGTAATGTACCTCATCTGAGGAGGAGCGAGGGCAAACTTGTTTCAATATTACGGCATCAGTTAAAATAATGCTATTAGTTACATTTGGTTGAAGATAATGTTTCTCATCAGTCTGCCAGCTCTGATCGTGGAGTGGGCTCCAACACTGAGATGTGTTGTGATGAGTACAATTGCCCATTCAGATCTCACAGCTGTGAAATAATTACAACAGTAACAGTTATTAATGGAGTGCCAGGACTTTTTCCAGGCAGATTCCCAGCCTGCCTTATATTCCTTTCTTCGTGGGTCATTTTCTCCATAAAATGTACAGAATGCCAGCGATAATGCATTTTCTATCATCTTGGGCCAAGGCTGGAATCCTGACACTATCCAACTCACCTGAGGAATCTACTCTACTGCCGGGTGAGGCTAAAACGCAAACTAGAGGAACGGTACCTCATACTCCGCCTGAGTAGTCTGCAACCCAATGGTATGAACACTGAATTCTCCACCTTCCAGTGAACTGCTCCCCCTCTGTCCCTTTTCTCTCTCCTCCTGATCTACCCAGTTCTTCCGAGAACCACGCCAGCCCCCGTCACCCTGTCTCTTTCCCCTTCCCCACGCTCTTCACCGGCCCATCACCCACACACTCCTCCCACTGGTCCCCCTCCCCAGCTACTTCCATCTGTCCTCCCCACCTCCCTCTCCTATCATTTCCATCGTCTTCAGCCCTTTGTCACCTCCACCTATCATCTCCCAGCTTCTGGTCTTCTGGTGCTCTTCCCACTCTCCCCACCCTCATCTGCCTACCACCCGCACCCCTCCGCCCTCAACTGGATCCATCTATCACCTGGCAGCTCTTGCTCCATCCCTTCCCCCTCACCTCTTTACACTGGCAACCTCCCATCTAACTTTCAGTCCACTTGAAAGGTGTCTACCCAAAACGTCGACCATCCATTTCCCTCCTCAGATGCTGCCTGACCCGCTGGGTCCCTCCAGCCTTTCGTGGGTTGCTCCAGTTTCCAGCATCTGCAGTCTCTTGGGTCTCTATTTTAGTTTCAGAATATTGTCTAAGGCCTGCTCAGGAGGCTCAGAGGAGGCCACCGAGGTAGGAGAGGAATCGGTGTCCATGGGATTACTAACAGCACGGATGTTCTCCTTCCACTGATGTGATGTGGACAACTGTCAGAACCTGAATGGCCTGCAGTAGTGTTACTGCCATCAGCACCATTCCTCAGAGCTACAACTGACAAAATCTCTGAGTGGATTTTCACTTGGTCCATGATTTGAATTAAGAGGGAGATCTGAATTAAGGGGTAAAGTTATTGATGTCAATTGATGATCTAATCAACAGTTCCGTTTTACAAAATTAAATACTTCAGGGAAAAGAATTCCGTAGAAAAATGTGTGCACAAGTTGTGTTTTACATATGTACGTTCATACATTACAGTCATTAGAGTCGAACATTGAGAAATGCTTTTTTTTGAATACACCACATAGTCTGTGTCCTCTCTACCACAAGCAAAGAGGTTGGTTGGGGATGACGTTATGTGGTAATCCTTCCTCGTAGGTCCTCTGCATAGGTTGCATCCCACTCATGTAAGTTGGTAAATTGGTTTATTATTGTCACATGTACTGAGGTACAGCGAAAAACTTTGTTTTGCATGCCATCCATGCAGATCATTTCATCACATCAGTACACTGTGGTAGTACAAGGGAAAAGTATTAACAGAATGCAGAATAAAGTGTTACAGTTACAGAGAAAGTGCAGTGCAGGCAGACAATAAAGTGCAAGGCCATGATGAGGTAGATTGAGAGGTCAAGAATCCATCTTATTGTGGTAGGGGACTGTTCAATAGTCTTATATCAGTGGGATAGAAGCTGTCCTTGAGTCTGCTGGTACGTGCTTTCAGGCTTTTGTATCTTCTGCCCAATGGAAGGGGAGAGAAGAGAGAATGTCCGGGGTGGGTGGGGTCTATGATTATGTTGGCTGCTTTACCGAGGCAGCGAGAAGTGTAGACAGAGTCTTTGGAGTGCATGAGATATGTGGTAAACACGACTATCACTGTCCATAGCTGCAGTGGACTTGGTCCAGTCCAGTTAGCATAGGAACACGAGAACTGGGAGCAAGAGTCGGCCATCTCAGCCTTTGAGCCTCCTCTAATCCTCATCAAGGTCGTGACTGATCTTCTATTTCTTTCGATTTTTCTGCACTATCCCCATATCCCTTGATTCACTAATGCCCCAAAATCTATCGACCTGCATTTTGACTGAGCTCAATTCTCTGAGGCAGAGGATGCCGCGTCTCCTTATCTCAGTCCTAAAAGGCCTCTGCTTTATTCTGAGACTGGTCCTAGACACCTCGGCCAGGATAACACCTACCATCGGCACATCCAGACCTTTAAGACTTTTCCAAATTTCATCAAGATCTCCTATCTTTCTTCTCTAACCTCCAGAAAATGCAGGTCTAGATTACTCAGCCTTTCACATTAGGCAAACCCACCATCCCTAGAACCAGTCTAGTGAACCTCCACTGCACCTCCTCTATGGCATGTACATTCATTTTTAAATAGGGAGACGAAAACTGTCCACCATACTCCAGGTGTGGTTCTCACCAAGACCCTACGCAATTGCAAAAAGACATCTTTCCTCCTGAACTGAAATCCTCAAAGACTAACATACTATTTGCCTTCCTAATTGCTTTCTGCCTCTGCGTGTTGGGTTTTAGTGATTTAGAAAGGGTATCCAAGTCCCTTTGGATATCAACATTTCCCATTCTGCTACTATTTTATAAATACCCTGCCTTTCCCCTTTTCTTATGTTTTTCTGCTTTTTACTCCATTTGCCAGGTTCTGATCCTCTCACCCAGTTTGCCCTAATTCTCTTGAAGCCTCTTTACATCCTCCTCCCTACACACAATCCCACCTAGTTTTGTACCATCACATTTGGAAATGTGACACTTTCTCCCCTTAGCCAAATAGCTGATATAGATTGTGACCACCTGGGGAACAAGCACCAATCCCTGAATTTGTCTTTTGTCTGTGAGAGCCAAACTGAAGGTGCAGCAGGCTTGGACCAAGTGCGGTTAACGTACATTTCTATAATTGTGAAGAAACAAGAAACCTTTATAAACACAGTAAATTGTTGTAATCTGGATTGCATTGCCTGAAAGTATGGTGAACAGAACATTCAGCAGTAACTTTCAAAAGGCAATCGAATAAATATTTGAAAGGGAAGAATTTACAGCAACGAGGGGAAAGAGAGACGGAGGGCAACTAATTGGATAGGTCTTTGGAAGGTGCAGAAGAAGCACAATGGGTCTCCTACTGCACTTTGAGATTTTATGAAGCTTGGATTCATCCAACAAACATTTCAAAGTGGTTTTGACTGTGATGTTGGAAAATTACCTCACGTAGACATGAATTCATTTCAGACCACTGGAAGAAATGGGAATGAGACTCAGGTTAATAATTTTTATTTACACCTAAATAACTTTTTGAAGTGGAGATTCCTAATACCTGCCTCAGTTATACCTGCACCGGAAAAAGAGTAGGCAACATTTAAAATTATTTGCCATTATAATTTGAGAGCATAATGTTCCTCAAGAAATATAAGTAAAAGATAAGTTTGGAACTCTCACATTAGAGGCTTGGATAACTGGGACTTCCATGACTAGTTTTTGTTAGGTTAAGCATATTTTTCTACCTGCATTGCATTTTCTCTGTAACTGCAACACTATATTCTGCATTCTGTTTTCTTTTTACTATCTAGATACAATTATGTACAGCATGATTTTTTTTTAAATTCTATTTACAGCATGGTAACAGGCCCTTCCGGTCCAGTGAGTCCGCGTCGCCCATTTTAAATCCATATTAACCTACCCATACGTCTTTGGAATGTGGGAGGAAACCAGAGCACCCGGAGGAAACCCACACAGACACAGGGAGAACATACAAACTCCTTACAGACGGCGACGGGAATCGAACCCCGATCGCTGGCGCTGTAATAGCATCGCGCTAACTGCTACACTACCGTGCCGCCCCTGTCAGGAATACATGCAAAACAAAGCTTTTCATTGTACCTCAGTGCATGCAACAATAATAAACCAATACTAATACCAATCCCACTATAGAGTAAATGGAATGGAGGTACAGATTATCCAGGATCTGACTGAATATCACCTTGAAAGATCTACTGCCGGTGGAAAGGTCATATGAAATGGCTGGAATGAGACACAGGGTCAAATTTAACGTCAGCAATCTGCTTCAGAGCTAAAAATTAAAAATATACAGACACCCAGGAAGGGGAGTGGAAGCCAAATTGCCCTTATTACTTACGTTTGATGTGAGGGTTTTTATGGTCATTCTGAAAGAAAGAAGGCTTGGATTTCTGTAATGCTGCATCCCAGACAGCGAACCAACAAACGGCATCCTTTGAGGCAGAGCCAGCTGGCCTTCCTCACCAGTAATTAGTTTGCAATCTTGTGTTGAACTCAATTATCATGATGTAAACTGTGGAGCAGTCTGCATAGGATAATATTGCCTTTAGTTTCGTGTTGCAGTAACACACCAGCAACAACAATGGCAGGCAGCAGACTTCGACCCTGATTGGACAGGATCCCTTATTGGGATGCAGACCTTTTTGATGTAAATTAAGTAATGGGGTGCTGGTGGGGACATTGCTCATTGTGATAGTAAATCAGCTGTCCACTCTAATTGTTTCCCGTTTGATTGCTTAGTGTGTGTGACCTCTAAATATTGAGAAAGTCAATTAGAATTTTACATGCAGCATTGGCTGGCTTCCCACACACAAAGAAGATTAAAATGGAACAAGTCCATAATATCTAAGCAGTTGGAAGGAGGTCCACTGTAACTGTAACACTATATTCTGCATTCTGTTTTTCTTTTTGTATTCCCTCGATGTACTTACGTGTGGAATGATCTGTTTGGATGGCATGGAAACAAAAGTTTTTCAGTGTACCTCGGATCAGATAAGACAAGATTTCTTTATTAGTCACATGTACATTGAAACACACAGTGAAATGCACCTTTTGCATAGAGTGTTCTGGGGGCAGCCTTCAAGTGTCGCCACGCTTCCGGCACCAACATAGCACGCCCACAACTTCCTAACCCGTACGTCTTTGGAATGTGGGAGGAAACCGGAGCACCCAGAGGAAACCCACGCAGACACGGGGAGAACGTACAAACTCCTTACAGACAGCGACGGGAATTGAACCCGGGTCGCTGCCTCTGTAAAGCGTTACGCTAACCAATGCAGCCCCTTTAGTTGACATTAGGTCCGATTCCTACCGGAAGCTCATGCAAAGTTGCTGATTAATTTTGGATACTGAATGCTTGTCCACACATCCTGCTGGGATAGGGATCAGGGATATCTTGGCTGGTTATGTATCTATACAAAGGAAAGGAAGGAAGAAAACTTTTTCTATGAATTAATTTTTCAGGATCTAGGCTTTGCAGGCAAGGCCCACATTTATTGCACATCCCTCATTGCCCTTGAGAAGGTGGTGGTGAGCTGCCTTCTTGAGCCACTGCAGTCCGTCTGGTGAAGGTGCTACAGTGTTGTTGGTTCAGATGAGACCTGGAGAAGTGGCAGGGCCAGCGTTATGCTTCCAAATCAGGATGGTGTGTACCTTGGAGAGGAAGCTGTGGCAGTGGTGTTCTCCTGTGCCTTATTTCATAGCTCTCAAGACAGAGAAGGAGACCATTCAGCCCATCGAGTCTGTGCCAACTCCTGCCTCTTCTTTCCCCACACTCTGTTCCCTCTCACATCCCCATCAACTCCCCTTTGGTTCTCCTGCCACCCAGCTCCACCAGGACAAATTACAGTGACCTGTTAATATTGGGATGTGGGAGGAAACCAGGGCACCCAGAGGAGACCTATGGGGCGGCACAGTAGCGTTGCAGTTAGCACGACACTATTAAAGCGCCAGCGATCGGGGTTCGATTCCCGTCGCTGTCTATAAGGAGTTTGTACGTTCTCCCCGTGTCTGCATGGGTTTCCTCCAGGTGCTCCGGTTTCCTCCCACATTGCAAAGACGTACGGCTAGGTTAATTTGGGTTTAAAATGGGCAGCACGGACTCGTTGGGCTGGAAGGGCCTGTTACCACGCTGTAAATAAAATTTTAAAAAAAGAAAGCCACACAGTGACAGGAAAAATGTACAAACACAACTCAAATAGTGCCCAAGGTCAGGATCGAACCCAGGTCTCTGGAATCAAATGGCAGTGCTGCCCCAAGGTGGCGGTGCCTGCTGTCCTTATTGTCTTTGGTGGTAGAGGTCACAGGTTTGGAAGATGCTCTCAGAGTAAACTAGGTGAGTAACTGCAGTGCATTTTGTAGAAGACACACCTTGCAGCCACCGTGAATGTTGGTTGTGGATGGATGCTGTTGGATTCAACTGTTTTTAACAGTTTTAAAAGTAGGTTTTTAACATGTATAGTGTTTAATACACCTCACGTGGCTGTACAAGGAATGGCCACTTCTTAGCTTATTGGTTTGTCCATCAGGTGAATATGTGTTTTCTCATTGGTTGATTTTGCCACAGGTATCTAATAGGTTTCCTGATTGGACTATTGTTACCTAAGGAGTACTTCTTATCTCAGGTATAAAAGGTGTCATTTTTTGTTAATCACTTGATTGCTTATCTCCCTCTCTTGCCTCTATCTCTCTCTTGCTTATCTTGCTTTCTTGCTCATCTCATTCTCTTGCTCTCTTCCCCCGGCCCTAGCTCATCGTTAGTTCCTTTTGTCTCGGCTCATCTCCCAGTAGTAAAGCTGGTGCCACGTGCTCTGTGACTGCTTCTTTGTTTTAAACGTTTCCAATAAACCTTTGTGAAGCACCAAGTTGTTTTCAACTCATTTCTGGGCTGCCGAGAGAACCGGCGGATTTGGAAATAACTGTATCCAACAATGTCAAGCAAGCAGGCTGCTTTATGCTGGAGCTTCCTGAGAATTTTTGGAACTACACTCATCCAGGCAAATGGAGAGTATCCCATCATGCTCTGACTTGTGTCCTATGGATGGTGGGAAGGATTTACAATGTCAGGAGGTGAATCACTCATCACAGAATACCTGGTCTCTTCTCTGCTCTTGTAGCTATACCTCTTAGCGTTTCAGTTGAATGTCTGGTGAATGGTGACCCCCAGCATACTTATGGTGGG
This sequence comes from Pristis pectinata, assembly GCF_009764475.1. Classification (NCBI taxonomy): domain Eukaryota; kingdom Metazoa; phylum Chordata; class Chondrichthyes; order Rhinopristiformes; family Pristidae; genus Pristis; species Pristis pectinata. Next base: position 33,912,117 of record NC_067425.1, on the reverse strand, counting down.
GGACTCAGTGGTGCTGATGGCATTGAATATCAAGGTTAGGTGGTTGGAAGCTCTCTTATTGGAGATGGTTATTGATGGCATCTCTGTGACATGAATGTTACTTGCCTCTGATCAGTCTCTGAATGAATATTGTCTCGATCTTGCTTTCTTCAGGAATGGACTGCTTCATCTTCTAGGGAGATGTGAATGGAATTGAGCATTGTGCAATCAGCAGTGAACGTACACAGCGATAGTAGGTCACTGATAAAACAGATGAAGATGGCTGGGCTGAGGACACTGCCCTGGGGAACTACAGCAGTGATGTCCTGGGACTGTGTGATTGACCTCCAACAACCACAACCATCTGACCCAAGGTCTGACCCTCACCATTGGAGCATTTTCCTGTTGATGCCAATTGACTTCAGTTTTACTGGGTCTCCTGGATACTGCAATTGGTCCAGTGCTGCCTTGAGATCAAAGTCAATCACTCTCGCTTCACCTCTGGAACTCAAACTCTTCGATTTGTGTTGGGACCGAGACTGTGATGAGACTGGAGCTGACTGTTCCTGGTTAACCACACACAGGGTATTGGTGGGCAGGTTACTGGAGAGCAAATGACACTTGATAACACTGTTGATACACCTTTCATCATTTTGCTGATGATCCGGAGTAGACTGATTGGATGGTAATTACCCAATTGGATCTGTCCTGCTTTATGTGGGCAAGCCACACCTGGGCATTTTTCCATTGTTAGGTAGATGTCAGTGCTGTACTGAGGTGTGCCTAGTGCAGGAGTACACATCTCCGATACTACAGTTGGGATATTATCTGGCCCTATAGCCTTTGGTGCATCCAGAGTTCTCAGCCATTTCTTAATATCACACGGAGTGAACTGAATTGGCAGAAGAGTGAGTTGCACTCAGCCAACTCTGTCAGTGCTGCAGCTACCAGGCCAATCTTGGTGATGGACTTTGAAGTCTTGCCCAGACTATGCTCTGCACTTTTGCTGCTTTCAGTGCTTTTTCCAAGTGTTGTTCAACATGGAGGAGCACTGGTTCATCAACTGAGGGAGGACAGTGTGTGGTAATCAGGAGGAGGTTTCCTTATCCCTGTTTGACCAACTGTCGTGAGACTTCGGGGGGGGGGGGGGGGCTGGAATCAATGCTGCGGATTCTCAAGGCTACTTCTCCTCTCTTGTTTACCACTCACTCTGGTGGGATGGCTCTACACTGGGACTGACAATGCCCAGGGATTGTAATGGAGATATCTGGTACATGTCAAGTCACGTAGATGCCACGGCCAGGAAAGCTCACCAGCACCTCTACTTCCTCAGGAGGCTAAAGAAATTCAGTTTGTCTCCTTTGACTCTCACCAACTTTTATCGATGCACCATAGAAAGCATCCTATCTGGATGCATCACGGCTTGGTACAGCAACTGCTCTGCTCAGGTCTGCAAGAAACTGCAGAGAGTTGTGGACACAGCCCAGCACATCACGGACACCAGCCTCCCCTCCATGGACTCTGTCTATACCTCTCGCTGCCTTGGTGAAGCAGCCAGCATAATCAAAGACCCCACCCACCCGGATCATTCTCTCTTCTCCCCCCTCCCATCAGGCAGAAGGTACAGGAGCCTGAGGGCACATACCACCAGGCTCAAGGACAGCTTCCATCCCACTGTGATAAGGCTATTGAATGGTTCCCTTATACGACGAGATGGACTCTTGACCTCACAATCTATCTTTTTGTGACCTTGCACCTTATTGTCTACCTGCACTGCACTCCCTCTGTAGCTGTGACACTTTACTCTGTATTCTGTTATTGTTTTTACCTGTACTACATCAATGCACTCTGTACTAACTCAATGTAACTGCACTGTGTAATGAATTGCTCTGTACGATCAGTACGCAAGACAATTCACTGTACCTCGGTACAAGTGACAATAATAAACCAATACCAATAAAGTATGACTCCAGGAGCATGACCGTGTCAGGCTGTTGATTGACCAGTCCGTGGGACAGCTCTCCCAATACAGACGCCAGTCCCCAGAAGTTTGTGAGGAGGACCATACAAAGTCGAAGGCTGGGACCAACTTTGTCATGTCTGAATTCAGTGCCTAGGGCGATGCTGGATGGTCTACCTGGTTTTATTTTTCCTCCTTATTGTAACACAGTAGCTATGACACAGCCACATGACTTGCTGAGCCATTTCAGATGGCAATGTCTGTGGAAATCACACAGACGCCGGGCTGGGTAAGGTCGGCATGGTTCATCCCCTGAACCACTGACAATCTGGGAGCTCTGTGATCACTTTTTAAAAAAAGATGATTATTTTTGAACTAAATTTAAACTCCACAGCTGCCAGGGTTGGAATCTGGAGGTGTCACTGGATTGTTCTTCCAGACCTAGTTACTGATTCAGTAATTTAACCTTACGTATGCTTTTGAGACTGTTTATGAGCAGATCACAGCCTTGGGAAGGGAATAGATCCAGAAGGCAATCGCACTCCAGGATCCTCTGCCCCCACCCAAGCTGACCGCTGGTCAGGTAGGCTTGGGAGACAGCAGGACGTTTCCAGCCAGTGGACACTGCAGAACAATGGGTGCAGAGAGTAGAGTGACCCAGTGAGTTGAGGGCTATAATGAGGAAGGTGCAGAGATGGAGAACAATCACCCCAGAGGGAGATGTTCTGAGAAGATCACAAGAGCAGCTGCTGGTGCTTTAGCAATGGGCCATGTAGAGTGAAAACTAATGCCTTAAAAAGCAGGCGGGATTGGATGAATGATCAGTTTTGCTTCCCAGCTGCCACCAGTGAATTTAACCAAACTTAATCTGAGGAAGAGAAAGACTGAGAATTCATGGCACAGTGAAAGGCCTATATCAGAAACTGATGGAAATATGGCCTATTAAACGTTCTTGGAAGAAGAAAGACTTTCACTCTGTGTTGAGCTTGGACAAACCAAATGGAGTCCTTAGGGGGAACGTAACCATAGAACAGTACAGCACAAGAACAGGGCCCTCAGCTCACTATGTCTGTGCTGACCATGATATCCATTTAAAGTGCATGTGGTCTATATTCCTCCATTCCCTGCCTGGTCATGTCTCTATCTAAATGCTTCTTTGATGTCACCATACTGTCTGCTTACACCAATACCCCTGGCAGCGCAATCCAGGCATCTACCACTCCCTGTCTAAAAAATGTAAATCTCCTTTAAACCTTCCCCCCCCTCACCTTAAAACTATGCCTCGAATATTTGACATTTCCATCAAATAACACAGCAAAGGGGAACTGGAAGTTTTATAAAGGCAGGCGGCTAATCTTTGGGAAATGTTGGAACAGTCATGAGGGGCGCAGATAGGGTGAATGCACTCAGTTTTTTTCCCCAGGGTTGGGGAATCAAAAGCTAGAGGGCATAGGTTTAAGGTGAGAGGGGAAAGATTTAATAGGACCTTGAGGGGCAACTTTTTTATGCGAAGAGTGGTATCTATGTGGAATGAGCTGCAGAGGAAGTGGTTGAGGCAGGTACAATAACAACTTTTAAAAGATGATAAACACGATGATGCTGGAGGAACTCAGCAGGCAAGGCAGTATCTGTGGAGAAAAGCAGGCGGTCAATGTTTCGGGTCAGGACCCTTCTTCAGGACTGATTTTAAAAGACAGTTGGACAGGTACATGGATTGGAAAGGTTTAGAAGGTTATGGGCCAAATGCTGGCAAATGGGACTAGCTTGGATGGGGCACCGTGGTCGGCATGGACCAGTTGGGCCGAAGGGCCTGTTTCTGTGCTGGATGACTCTATGACTTGATGACAATCACTAGTTGAACAGGTCGGAAAGCAAGTTTCGGAGGGGAGTTTCCAACAACATGGAGGGGTGACAGAGCAGTGCAGCTAGGAGAGCCAATGCCTCCCAGCTCCAGTGACCTGAGTTCGATCCTGACCTCCGGCACTGTCTGTGTGGAGTTTGCATGCTCTCCCCGTGACCAAATGGCTTTCTCTGGGTGTTCTAGTTCCCAAAGGCGCACGAGTTTGTGGGTTAATTGGCATCTGTAAATTACCCCTGGTGTGTAACTGAGTGGTGGAATCTGGGTGTTGTTGGGTAGTGTAGCAGTTAGCGTAACGCTTTACAGCACCAGTGACCCGGGTTCAATTCCGGCTGCTGTCTGTGAGGAGCTTGTACGTTCTCCCCGTGTCTGCGTGGGTTTCCTCCGGGTGCTCCGGTTTCCTCCCACATTCCAAAGACGTACGGGTTAGGAAGTTGTGGGCGTGCTATGTTGGCGCTGGGAGTGTGGCGACACTTGCGGGCTGCCCCCCAAATCACTACGCAAAAAGATGCACTTCACTGTGTGTCTCGATGTACATGTGACTAATAAAGATCTGATCTGATCTGATCTGATCTTATCTTATTTTATTTTATGTGGGGAGAATAAAATAGATCATTGTAGGATTAGCGTAAATAGGTTAATAGTGGTTGGTGTGTATTTGATGGGCCAGAGGGCCTGTTTCTGTGCTGTATGAGTCTATGACTCTACAACAGCAAAGCAATGCTTCAGAGGAGGATTTTAAAATGGCGTGCCAGCAATTAAGAGAGCAGTAAAGGTGAAGAAACTGCCTAAGAAACTTCAAGCTACACCATAGACCCAAGAGAAACTGTTGGCTTAAGAGCAGAGAAGAAAACTCAGGCAGAGGGCCCGGAACATTGTTTATCAAGAATCCCTGACACAAAATTCTGCCGGCCGACCCAAAGTAAATCTTCAAGGATACTGTAGGCATTAGCATCCTGCCTTTCCCAGTGTCCCAGGGCCTTGAGGTGCTGCACTTATTGAATTTGAGAGTGAAGGGGCTGCAGAATCAGCACTGGAATAGTGCTGGAGTGTTGAAGTGGAGAGCTGTTCCATAATTATCTATGCTGTGGATTGCATATTCAAAATGAAGGACAGAAAAACTTTTCAACATTCAAAGGTACTTATCACGCACAAAGGTGACAAGTTCCGACACAGCGGTGGGTGGGTGTAAGCACGTATGGTGCCCGTCAAGAAAAGAAGCAGAGAAGTTGTGGATAAAAGTGGCCTTAAACCATCTGAGACTCCAGGAATGAGGACATGAATGGGAACTGCTCGGTGAAGCAGCCGGCATAATCAAAGACCCCACCTACCCCGGACCTTCTCTCTTCTGCCCCCTTCCACCGGGCAGAAGATGCAAAAGCCAGAAAGCACGTACCACCAGGCTCAAGGACAGCTTCTATCCCACTATTATAAGACTATTGAACAGTTCCCTAGTACGATCAAGTGGACTCTTGACCTCACAATCTACCTCGTTATGACCTTGCACCTTATTGTCTACCTGCACTGCACTTTCTCTGTAGTTGTGACACGTTCCTCTGCATTCTGTATTGTTTTATCTTGTACTACCTCAATGCACCATGTGATGAATTAATCTGTGTGAACAGTATTCAAGACAAGTTTTTCACTGGACCTCGGTACAAATGACAATAATAAACCAATTCCAATTTGTTAGACCAAGGACTGAAGAGAAGTCTACACTCAGAGGGTGCAAAGGAGATTGTTGGCAAAGGGTGGTCGAACTAACAGATAACACAGGGTAAAATACAAGAAAGAGCACATAGACCATGACTCCCATACTCAGATCAAACCATCAGACGTCCCTGATTGGTGTTGCTCGGGGAACTTCAGAGTGAGAACAATTAATCCACCAACGAAGTGATGAGTGAAACCAAGACGAGTGGTTTCATTCATAATCGGGCTGGTGGAAGAACAAGTCTGTGGATAATGGGTCCTCTCAGAGTGTGGGACCCCAAGGGGCACAGCAGGACTGGAGGTGGAGGGTCGGTGGTGGAGGCAGAGACCGAGAACAGGTCTACATAGGTCCACAGCGAGGATACGAAAGGAAGAGGTGAGGAGAAGATGGGGAAAGCACAGTTAAAGAACTGGAAGAGAAGAAAGTGTCAGGATTCAAGGTTTGGTGAGACCAGTGGCATAGCTGGTAGAGCTGCCACATGACTCCCAGAGCTGTCTGTGTGGAGTTTGCAGTTTCTCCCTGTGACTGCCAGGGTTTCCTCTGGGTGTTCCGGTTTCCTCCCACATCCCAAAGACATGTGGGTTGGTAGGTTAATTGGTCACTGTAGGTGAGTGGTAGAGAGTTGATGCGAATGTGGGCAGAATGAAATGTGATTGGCGTAGGATTAGTGTAAGTAGGTGCTTGATGGTCAACATGGACTCGATGGGCTGAAAGGCCTCCTTCCATGCTCTACAGCTCCATGACTCAGTAATGTAGAGGTCGCTGAAGCTACCAAAATACAGACAGTTCTCATGTTTGTGGTTTACAGTGGTGTACCAAAATACCAAAAACTGTTGTAATTATTAAAGGTTGTGCTAACGTATATGTTAATGACACACATAAAGGGACTGAGTCATTGCAGCCAAATTTGCTGACAGTCTAAACGTATGTGGAAAGAGAATTGTAAGGAGGAAGCAAGGAGTCTGCAAAGGTGGTATTAGTGTGAAAGCTGTCATCTGACACATGGAGAGGCAGAAATGGAGGATCAAGCTGCACTACCAACTACAGAGAAACTCTGACAGTCCAGAAAATGTTTGGTCAGAAGTCCCGATGTTTCAGCATTTGGCTCACTCATTAGTCTGGAATGTGAACCAAGGGTCCAGAGTGTAGGTCAGGTGTGGAGTCAGGTCCCGGTGTCTGGGGCTGGGACCTGGATCGTGGGCTGGGTGTAGAGCTGGACCCAGGGTCAGAGTCTGGAACACCAGGGATCCAGGGCAGGGCGGTGGGTGTTGTCTATTTGGACTTCAGCAAGGCCTTCGACAAGGTCCTACATGGCAGGCTGGTCTGGAAGGCTAGGTCCCATGGAATCTAGGGAGAGCTAGTTAGGCGGATTCAAGATTAGCTCGGAGGTAGGAAGCAGAGGGTGGTGGTTGAAGGTTGTTTCTCGGAATGGAGGCCTGTGAGTAGTGGTGTGCCACAGGGAATGATGTTGGGACCCTTGTTATTCGTTTATATAAATGATTTGGATGTGAATGCACAAGGTTTGATCAGTAAGTTTGCGGATGACACGAAATTAGGAGGTGTTGTTGATAGTGAAGAAGGTTATCGTAGATCACAGGGGGATCTTGAGCAGTTAGGGAAGTGGGCTGAGGAGTGGCAAATGGATTTCAATACAGATAAGTGTGAGGTGATGCGTTTTGGAAAGTCAAATCAGTGTAGGACTTATACTGTGAATGGTAGGGCACAAGGGAGTGTAGTGGAACAGGGGACAAAAGTACAAGTGCATAGTTCGTTGAAAGTGGTGTCACAGGTAGACAGGGTGGTGAAAAGGGCATCTAACAAGGCGGCCTTCATCGGTCAGGGCACTGAGTACAGGAGTTGGGACATAATGTTGCAGTTGTATAAGTCATTGGTGAGGTCACTCTTGGAGTACAGTGTACAGCATCTGGTACATACCCTCTCCTCGTTACTACCATCGGGGAGGAGGTACAGGAGCCTGAAGACCCACACTCAACGATTCAGGAACAGCTTCTTCCCCTCCGCCATCAGATTTCTGAATGGCCCATGAACCCACGTTACTCTTTTTTTTTGCACTATTTAGTTTTGTAATTTATAGCAATTTTATGTCTTTGCACTGTACTGCTGCCGCAAAACAACAAATTTCACATCATATCAGTCAGTGATAATAAACCTAATTCTGATTATGTAGATAGTTTGGTACAAACGATTGGCACCAAGAAGATGCAACACACACAAAATGCTGGAGGAACTCAGCAGGTCAGGCGGCGTCCATGGAGGGAAATAAACAGTCGACGTTTCAGGTCGAGACCCTTCATCAGGACTGGAAAGGAAGAGGGCAGAAGCCAGAATAAAAGAGTGGGGGAGGAGGAGGGACACACGCAGGCAGGTGATAGGTGGGTCCAGGTGAGAGCGGGAAGGTAGGTTGGTGGGGGAGGGGGGATGAGAAGCTGGGAGGTGATAGGTAGAAGAGGCAAAGGGCTGAAGGAGAAGGAATCCAGTAGGAGAGGACAGAGGACCATGGAAAAAAGGGAAGCAGTTGGGGAATAGATGGGCAGGTCATAAGGGCAGACGAGGGGAAGTAGAAGGGGTGAGGGGCCCAGAGGAATGAGGGAAACAAAGGGGGGGGGGAAGGGGAGGGGTTACCAGAAGTTCGAGAAATCGGTGTTGAGGCCGTCAGGTCAGTATGGGAGTGGGATGTGGAATTGAAGTGGCTGGCCGCCAGGAGGTCCTGGCTTTTGTGGCAGGCGGAGCAAAGGTGCTCGACAAAGCGGTCACCCAATCTGCGCCGAGTATCACCGATGTACAGGAGGCCGCACCGGGAGCACCAGATGCAATAAGTGACACCCTCGGACTCACAGGTGAAGCGCTGCCTCACCTGGAAGGACAGTCTGGGACCCTGAACGGTGGTGAGGGAGGAGGTGTAGGGACAGGTGTCGCACGTTGTACAGTTGCATCGATAAGTACCAACCACCCCCATACTGACATGTCTATCCACGGCCTCCTCTACTGCCACGTTGAGGCCAGATGCAGGTTGGAGGAGCAACACCTCATATTCCGCCTTGGTAGTCTCCAATTTCTCTAACCACCCCTCCCCTACCCACCCCCCCCCCCCCCCCCCGTTTTCCCTCATTCCTGTGACCCACTCACCCTTGTCTTTCCCCTCCCCCACCCTCACGGCCTGTCCATCTATTCCCCACCTCCTTCCCTTTTTTCCACGGTCCACTGTCCTCTCCTACTGGATTCCTTCTTTTTTCAGCCCTTTGCCTCATCCACCCATCATCTTCCAGCTTCTCACGTCACTCCCTTTCATCCCCCCTCCTCCACCCACCTACCATCCCCCCCCTCACCTGGACTCACCCGTCACCTGCCAACCTGTGCTCCTCCCCCTCTCCCCACCTCCTTATTCTGGCTTCTGCCCCCCTTCCTTTCCAGTCCTAATGAAGGGTTATCGGCCCGAAACGTCGACTGTTTATTTCCCTCCACGGATGCTGCCTGACCCGCTGAGTTCCTCCAGCATCTTGTGTGTTGCTCCAGGTTCCGGCATCCGCAGTCTCTTGTGTCACCAAGAAGATGCGATGTATTCAAAGTTGCAAAGGCAATCATATTAATCATAATGCAGAGAATGCTAGACCCGATGTACACCAGACCTACATGAGGAGGTGATTCACTGGAATCACTCATGCTTAAATAGGGACTCCTGTGAAGTACAGCCTGCAGTGAGGAGAGCACAAAGGAACTGCGTCACCATTGGGGTGGAGGACACTGAGTGGAAGCCCTGTGTCCAAGCAGTGAGACTGCACTGGAACCTGAGCAGAGTGGCCTTTTTGAAAGGCTTGGGGCCCCAGATTCCAGGCACCAAGTCCCATGCTCCAAGGCCTAGGTCTCAGGTCCCAGCCCGGAGTCTCAGATCCCAAGTCCAATCCCTAGACCCATTTGCCAGTCCCAGTTCCAAGCCCCAAGCCCCAGGGACAAGGGCCCAGGTCCCAGGCACCAGGCCTGGGCCCCAACTCCCAACTCCAGGCCCAAGGCCTCAGAGCCCAGACCCATTGCCCAATACTTTTCAGCATTCAGTTCAAACTTCCAACACTTTCGTGCAAATTATTTTTAATTACCATCCACTATTAATTGTGAATTTGTTAATAACTTATCTGCAGACTCTGATTCATGGCGGACAAAGGCAGAATTGTGATGTTTCTATTGCAAGTAATACTTCTGTCATAAAATTTTCAAATGTAGAGTGTAGGACATTCATGTGCCACCATTTATAGCAGTATCATTCCATTTGTTACAAGATTTGCATGATATCAGCACGACATCAGTTCACCATACACTCCATGAGCTATAACTCCAAGGTTTTTACACAGGCCAATCCTCTCAGTGTGCAGTGACCTTTTCCCACAGAGCCCTCGATGGTTTTCAGTGGGGAGACACTGTCATTTCGCCTCCACGTTCCTCCCAGATATTAATCCAATCATTTTATGCTGTTTTTGCTATTCTGTTACATGAGCTTATTACAAAACTCCTTAAGGATATTGAAGAACCTTTTTAGTTTCTGTTCCCATATATTTATAAGCAGCCGTTAGTTTAAGAGTTTGTTCCATCAAGATCACTTTATATGTTCCCATTCCTTGTTGTGTCTTGAGATGATGTTGGGGCAGCTCCCAGTCTCTGCAGTTTCCAAGGAGATCATTCTCTTGGAGAAATCAATACACTCTAAACTTCAGCTTTTAATTGGTGAACTCTTTTCACAGATAGTTATTCTCAGTTCCAGTTTAGTTCTGCTGCTCAGGAAGTATATTGGCTTTGGATAGGGCACAGCACGTATTTATCTGCTACTGGGGCGTAAATGTCAAATTACAAGGTTACAAAAATGGCCAGAAATGCCTTGAGTTTAGAAAGGTCGACGGCTGATGTAACTGAGGTATTTAAACTAATAGGGAGATTAAATGGGGTAGATTTAAAGAACCAACTCTTCTGATGGAAAATACAGTATAGGACAGCCTTATCTCAGGTTACACAAGTGGTAGTGGAACTAATTAATTAATGAACAATTAATAAAATTAATATATTAATAATAATATTATAATTATTATACCAGGTATCATATATTGTACCAGACAGGCATGGTAGTGTAGCAGTTAGCGTAACGCTATTACAGCGCCAGCGACCAGGGTTCGATTCCGGCCACTGTCTGTAAGGAGTTTGTACGTTCTCCCCGTGTCTGCGTGGGTTTCCTCCAGGTGCTCCGGTTTCCTCCCACATTCCAAAGACGTATGGGTTAGGAAGTTGTGGGCGTGCTATGTTGGCGCCAGAAGCGTGGCGACACTTGCGATCTGCCCCCAGAACTCTTATGCAAAAGATGCATTTCACTGTGTTTCGATGTACATGTGACTAATAAAGAAATTTTATCTTATCTTATCTTAATTAATAAAATAAAATAAAAATTAATAAAACTGATAAAAACTGGAAACAATTGAAGTATTCAGGACAGACCAATGAATATTGGTTCACAAGGGTATAATAGAACATGGAGTAAAAGTCAGGAAAATGGAGTTGTGATACAATCAGCCACGTTTGGACAGAACAATAGGAGACATTTCAGAGGCTGAGTAATTTACAATGTTCTGGGAATAAGGTTTGTCTGAAACCATTCAGTTTAAATGTACCATACTCTTTTTGCATTTTTACCAGAGGTTATCTCAAACGAGGCAGAGTTTGCAAACCTGGCAGCCTCGGTGTTGGGAATTACATTCAACAACAGGGAAAATTGTTAGGAGAGGGAATCGTTTCCCTGTGCAATGTCTCAGGTGCAATGGCAAACCAAAAGAAGGAAACATATATAAAGTTCTCCAGTGATGGAGATGTCTGGTTCTACATTTTCATTTCACCCTTTTCCTCCTTTCTCCCTCTCAGGGTAATGGACTGTCCACCTTCCCTTCCTTCTGCCTCCATTCCTGCGTTCAGTCTCACCCCTTCTGTGCCCTCAGACCCCTGCTCCCTGACCCTGAACAATGGGCCTCAGTTGAAGCTGCAGGTTATGTGAATTAGGACTCCTACAATAAGTTTCAAGCTGTGCTGTTTTTCCATTGACCGGCTTGTGTTTCTGCCGGGATCCTTACCCAACCCTGCGAACAAACGCTTTCTCCCATCCTCAGAATTTTCTCACCAGCCGGACCCCGCCTTCTAAGTCTCTGCACTGCACTTCAATCCTTCTGTCTCATTCATTCTAACTCCCTCCCTCTGAAGGTGCTGCACTTGGCTCACTAAATCCAACCCTGACAATGCCAATAAACCACCCAGCCGGGACGTTCTCTCTTCTCTCCTCTCCCATCAGGCAGAAGATGCAGGTGCCTGAGGGCACGTACCACCAGGCTCAAGGACAGCTTCTACCCCACTGTGATGACTATTATATGTTGAGATGGGACTCCTGACGTCACAAACTACCTTGTTATGACCTTGCACCTTATTGTCTACCTGATATGCACTTCCCTGTAGCTGTGACACTTTACTCCGTACTCTGTTATTGTTTTTACCTGTACTACCTCAACGCACTCTGTACTAACTCAATGTATCTGCACTATGTAATGAATTGATCTGTATGAACAGTATGCAAGACAAGTTTTTCACTGTACCTCAGTACAAGTGACAACAATAAACCAATACCAATACCAAGTCTGATAGTAGTGGGGGAGAAGCTGTGAGGAACGGATATATTAAGCTTTGACTTACATCCTGATCTTTCTTGCAGTATGCAGTCCTCCAATACAAACTGGGAGACAGATCTTTGAGTTAATTCCCTTTCCCTTTGTAACTACTGTACTGTCTCATTCTTTTTGCCTTGCTGCCATAAAGCACAATTTTCAGTAATTCCACGCCTGACGTGATGACGTCAAGTGTTTGGAAGAGGACTGTTTGGGTCTCTAGGACTGGGGTCTGCCCCTGACTCCCTGTGTTTTCAATCAGCCTGTAATTGGATTGCCACTGACAGAAAACACAACTGGGGATGCTTAGCAAATAACAAAACAGAAAGGATTCCTAATTCTGTGGTAAAATACCTTTAGCTGAGAGATTAAGCTAATCTAAATGTGACAGTTGACACAATGATTTCCTTCCATTTCTCATGCATTGAGTTTAACATTGTAAATATTCCCAACCTTCCCTGGGGCTTAGTTCACTAAGGATCTGATGAGGCAAGACTTCTGGTGACTGATCAGGTCACACTTCCCCGTGGCTGAGAGTTCTTACTTTTAAAGTAAAACTCCACTGACCATTTCCAAATATCCACTTAACATAGAAGGAGGCCATTCAGCCCATTGTGTCTATGCCCACTCTCAGAGCAGTTCCCACTAACTTTCCCCACAACCTATTCTATCCACAGTCCCATTAACTTCCCAGATTTACCTGCACGAGAGACAATTTGCAGTGGCCAATTAACCTACTAGCCCAAACATCGAGTCATACAGCACAGAAACAGGCCCTTCGGCCTACAAAGTCCATGCTGACCATCAACAACACATTTACATTAATCCTACATTAATCCCAATTTATTCTCCCCACGTTCCCATCAACTCCCCCAGGTTCCACTACTCACCTACACACCAGGAGTAATTTACAGCAGCCAATTAACCAACTAATCTGTACTTCTTTGGGATGTGGGAGGAAACTGGAGCACCCAGGGAAACCTACATGGTCACAGGGAGAACGTGCAAACTCCACATTGACAGCATCCGAGGTCAGGATTGAACTGGGATATCTGAAGCTGTGAGAATTGTGAATAAGCTAAAGAGGAGGAATCTCCAAAAGACAAAGTTATAACGGCAGCTGCTCTGGAGTCTTGCAACATCTGTGAAAATAATTTCTTGTGGTTGCAGAGGGTTACACATTGATGGGATGGAAACTGCTCTGGTTGAAAAACCCGATGATGCTGGAGGAACTCAGCAGGCCAGGCAGCATCCCTGGAGAAAAGCAGGCGGTCAACTTTTTGGGTCAGGACCCTTCTTCAGGACTGAAGATAGGAAAAGGGGAAGCCCAATATATAGGAGGGAAAAGCAGAGCAGTGATTGGTGGACAGAAGATGGGAGGCGGGGTGGGCACAGGGTGGTGATAGGTAGATGCAGGTAAGAAATAGCGAGAGGCAGGTGCAGCAGAGGAAGGGAGAGTAGATCCACCGGGGGATGGGTCACAGGTAAGGAGGGAGAGGGAAAAAAACATGGGGGGAAGGAGAAATAGGCTAGGAAAGGGAAGAAGAGAAGAAGCATGGGGGTGGGGGGGGGGGTTGTGGGGAAGGGGAGGGGTGGGGATTACCTGAAGTGGGAGAATTCAATGTTCATGTCGTCAGGCTGCAAGGTTCCAAGACGGAAAATGAGGCGCTGTTCCTCCAGTTTGCGCTTGGAATTCTCCCGGCAGTGGAGGAGGCCGAGGACTGACATATCAGTGATAGTGTGGGAGGGGGAGTTGAAGTGACCGGCAACGGGGAGATGCAGATCGCGGTTACGGACAGAGCGCAGGTGTTCTACGAAACGGTCACCTGGTCTGTGTTTGGTCTCACCCATGTAGAGGAGGCCACACTTGGAGCACCGAACGCAGTGGATGATATTAAGGGAGGTGCAGGTGAATCTCTGTCTCTGCCTCAAGTGCCACTTGTCCCAAACTATGGTACCCCACATCCCGGGGTAACTGGCTGGAGCTGTAGTCTGGAGCACTCACTTGTTCTAACTGCACTTCACGTGACGGACTGTCCCGGAATATCTGCATTTGTTTGCAGCGGATTGCAGGGTCTGGAAAGTATTGCCAGGGTGGTGTGAGAGGTGTAAAGAGGGTGAGGGTGGTGTGAACCACAGGCATTGACAAACACTTGTGCTGGATATTCACTTCCCAGGCCCCAAAAAGGTTTATTTCTAACCTCAGCGTTTTAACGCAGCAGCATGACCTGTCCAAAGATCAAGACGTGGTTGCTCATTAAGCTAAAATCCCTTTTGCAAAAACTGCAGAAATTGTCCCAAAGCTCAAGATACTTGTTGTTTGAGAAGTTAACCTTCCAACCAATATTCCCTGCTCAGCCTCTTACCATAAACAAGAGAACAATGGGGTCCACATTTACTTAATTAAACACTCCAGTCACCTGGCCTGAAAATGTGGTTGAAAAAACGTCACATACCAATGATGTCAACAACTCAGTGAAAAAGCAGTATAAGTGTTAGGAAGCAGTGAGGGTTGGGGGAATGACAGAGAGAAGGGGTGACAGAAAGAAGACCTAGAATTCATTCCTCAGGCTTCGGGTTTTGCGACGGACGGCTTGTTCGTCTGCAACTTGTTGGTATGACTTTTTACCTTGTAAGAATTGTATTTGTGTTTGGAAATCCTTTGTAAGTTACAAGTTGTTGTTAAGAATTACTTAATAGAATTAAACGTGTTTCACTTGAAATAAAGTAAACTGTGTTTAAAATGTTTCGTTAGCTGGAAGTATCTTTTCCTTGGTTGGGAGGAGGGACCCACCATCGAAATAGTGATTATTGATAGCTAGACCTTTCCGTAGAGACTAAAGTAGTGAAGTAAACTAGTCCTTGAAGTGTAGGTTGACACAGTATAATCTCCCTATAGTGAGGGTACTTGTGGATACTTATGCCAGATACAACTTAAAGTCTTGACTTAAGCTCTCGGACGGTACACTCAATATCATCACATACTGACCACTGTGTCCATGGGCTCTTTCTGTTCCCATGGTCACCTGCAAATGTTTGCTGTCACCTGACCCTTGGTTGGACTTGCTCTGGCACACGGGTTCTGACAAGTCAAGAAAGCCACTTTACTCTGCCGCACATCCTGTGTGTGCAGCCTCCGCCAAGCTGCTAAACCCCTCTCTTCACCCCAGCTGAAGCTACGAGAGGAGCATTCATTCAGAAATGAGGTGTGTGGGAACTGCTTCTTGCAAAGGGTGGCGAATCTCTGGAATTCTCAACTCCAGACGTTAGATTACTGCAGGTATTTAAAGAGAAAGTAGATTAATTTTTAAATGTTTGGTGGAAGGGGATCGGGCACAGGAGAGAAGATGAGGCCTGGGGCAGGTCAGCCATGATCATTAAAAGTAACAGGACAGGTTCAAAGGGCCGAGTGGTCTACTCTTGCTCCTGTTTTCTTGTGTGTTCATTGCTGCTGTTTCTGTAACTCCTCCTCTTCTCCATCATGATTCTATTCGGAGTAAGGGAGAATAGGCAGCTACCATGCTGATATGGTCACTTACAGCTGCCTAGAGCAGATCCAGTTACTGCCCTGTCGACTACACACGGTCTACATACTTAGTTCAACTGTTTGCAAAGCTGAGCCCCACCACGAGCTCAGTGAACGTGGTCGGCAGGAGGCACAGAAACCTGAAGTTCCACACCACCAGGTTCAAGAACAGCTGCTTCCCTTCAACCATTCAGATCTTGAACCAACCGGCACAAACCCTAATCACTGCCTCAATATGGCAACACTATGACCACTTTGACCACTTTCCACTACAATAGACTTTATATTTGTTCTAATTGTGTTCTTTCTTGTATAAGTTGTGTTTTATTTATGTTTAATGTATGTTTTTTTTGTGAATGCTGCTTATCTGATGCTATGTACCTGTGATGCTGCTGCAAGTAAGGTTTTCATTGCACCTGTGCACACACGGACTTGTGCATAAGACAATGAACTTGACTTTGACTTTGTTACCAAATGAGATCTGGGATAGATTCAATGAGCCAAGTGGTCTCTTTCTATGCTCTAAGGAAATATGTGAAAAGTAGTTTAGTCTGTGGTGTGGTGAATTGCACCGTGTTAAATGTGAGACAAGGAACACAGTTCAAGCCGATCTCCAGTTTACTCAAGAGCAGGTGGTCTATTGCACCTGTACCTACGTGTACTTGTGCATATGACAATAAACTCGACTTTGACTTTGAGAAACACGGCCACAAGACAGAGCTGCCAGACAACTCTTTAGCGTCCAATGCCCATGTACTTTCCCTTGCTCTCATTGGTAAGCTCCGTGGAAACTGAATCAATCTCCAAATTGTTGTCGGTCTTTTTACGTTCGGCTATAAATACATTGAATTTGTCAACCTGCTTCTCCTGAAGGGGATGCCCACACTTGCTCTGAATTGTGTGGGTTGAATAGGCCAGGTTGGAGACAGCTTCTGGACTTCTTGTCCCTTATAGTGCAGTTAACTCCTGACCCACTCGCAAACTAATCTATTCACAGAACTTACTCAGAGGGGAAATGGCAGAGGGAGCCACACATCAGCTTGTTTACAAGCAAGTAGTAGATCAAACATGAGTACTAACAGGTTTCAGTGAGTTGTCAGACCCAGGTTTGCCTGTTAATTGGTGTTTACGTGAGTTGTTTTGTCATACTACTTAATTGCAGAAATTTCACCTCACCACAATTAGGCCTGATTTAATGTTAGACATCAGACTGAACCTCTGTTATATTTATCTTCTCTATAACTAGTAAAACAAATACTTTTGTGTTGATGCTGCAAATTCATGTGACAAGCCATCAACTTTCTGGAAATGTTAATAAATACGTGACTAAAAATAGACAGGGTGCACAGGACAACCCCATGCACTGTTCTCAACCTATCAGCAAAGCACATTGAGAGTTTGTGGAGAATTCCAGTCCAGAAAAAAGTACCTTTGGGTTCGACCATCTACACTAATCCCACTAACACCTCAATCGACTGCTCCCCCACCTGGTTCTCCTGCCACCCCATCTGCACTGAGGGCAATTTATAGTAGCCAATTAACCTACCATTCTTTGTGATGCGGGCGGAAACCAGAGCACCCAGAGGAAATCCACACAGTCACAGTGAGAACATGCAAACGCCACACAGACAGCACCAGAGTTCAGGATCGAACCTGGGACTCTGGAGCTGTGAGGCAGCAGCGCTAACCGCTGTGCCATTGTGTCACCCAGGTCATTCCATCTCCTCAGGAAAGTAGCTTTCAAAATGACTTTGCTGAATGTGGTGCTTTCTGTTACACAGTCTGCACTTCAGCTGGTCAGGATGGGCACGATAAGATAAGATAAGATATCTTTATTAGTCACATGTACGTTGAAACACACAGTAAAATGCATCTTTTGTGTAGAGCATTCTGGGGGCAGCCCTCAAGTGTCGCCACGCTTCCGGTGCCAACATAGCATGCCCACAACTTCCTAACCCGTACATCTTTGGAATGTGGGAGGAAACCAGAGCACCCGGAGGAAACCCACGCAGACACAGGGAGAATGTACAAACTCCTTACAGACAGCGGCTGGAATTGAACCCGGGTCGCTGGCGCTGTAAAGCGTTATGCTAACCGCTACACTACTGTGCCCTGCACTGTGCACCGCAAGTCCTTCCTCTGCTGGGTTCGCATCTCTCCCTATCCATTAGTCCATCCCAAAAAAGTATCAACAGTAAAGGGTGAAGAGATGATTGGATAAGGGGCAGGGATAGCAACTTAGTTCAGGTCAAGACAGAGATGTGAGTCATCCCCTCTGGAGGGCTGACAGATTCATCCCCTTAATAATCCTGTCACAAGTGGCTAAAGAAACTAGATCTATGTACTTTCAAGTTTAGAAATCTATAGAATCTTTAGGGGGGAGTAAATGCCAAGATGTTGCCAGTAGTGGGTGAATCTCCAGTGAAGGGCATGGTTACAAGACAAGGGGGCAGTCACTTATAATTGAAGTGCATCAGAACTTCTTGCAGAGGGCGGTGATCTCTGGAATTCTTGATCCAGAATATTGTGGAGGCTGGATCTTTGGGGGTACTTAAGGAGGAAGTAATTACATTTTTGAAAGATGGGGGAGTTGCGGGCTTTGGGGAACTAGCACAGAAGAGGAGGTGAGGCCTGGGGCAGATCAGCCATGATCATATAAAGTATCAGGACATTGGCCTACTCCTGCTCCTATTTCCTTGTGTTCTTGTGTTGAACCAGGGACCCACGACCCTCACACTGGAGAGCTGTACACAGCCAGCAAGAGGCGGGCATCAGGGTGGGGAGGCTGCATCAGAAGCGATGAGGGAGGGATCCCCTCCAAACCCTTGGGATGTGTGGTAACCGGCACCCTGAACAGGAGAACTCACTCGGCCTATTTCAAGATCATTCTTTGCTTTTTAAATTTATTCATTCAAGGGAGGTGAATATTTGGCATTGGTTTATTGGTATTGGTTTATTATTGTCACTTCTACCGAGGTACAGTGAAAAACTTGTCTTGCATACCGATCGTACAGGTCAATACATTACACAGTGTAGTTACATTGAGTTAGTACAGAGTGCATTGAGGTAGTACAGGTAAAACCAGTAACAGTACAGAGTAAAGTGTCACAGCTATAGAGAAAGTGCATTGCAGGTAGACAATAAGGTGCAAGGTAACAACAAGGTAGATCGTGAGGTCAGAGTCCATCTCATCATTTCAGGGAACCGTTCAATAGTCTTATCACAGTGGGGTAGAAGCTGTCCTTAAGTCTGGTGGTACGTGCCCTCAGGCTTCTGTATCTCCTACCCGACGGAAGAGGAGAGAAGAGAGAATGACCCAGGTGGGTAGGGTCTTTGATTATGCTGGCTGCTTCACCAAGACAGCGAGAGGTAAAGACAGAATCCAAGGAGGGGAGACTGGTTTCCGTGATGCACTGGGCTGTGTCCACAACTCTCTGCAGTTTCTTGCGGTCCTGGGCAGAGCAGTTGCCGTACCAAGCCGTGATACATCCAAATAGGATGCTTTTTATGGTGCATCGATAAAAGTTGGTGATTGTCAAAGGGGACCTACCGAATTTCTTTAGCCTCCTGAGGAAGTAGAGGTGCTGGTGAGCATTCTTGGCCGTGGCATCTATGTGATTTGACCAGGACAGGCTATTGGTGATGTTCACTCCCAGGAACTTGAAGCTCTCAACCCTCTCAACCTCAGCACCATTGATGTAGACAGGTGCAGGTACACTGCCCCCCTTCCTGAAATCAATGACCAGCTCCTGAAGTCAACATTGCCCCATTTCGGGCAATGTTGGCATTTTACTATCCATCCTCAATTCTCCTGGTGGATCTGGAGTCACACGTAGGCCAGAGAGGGGCGGTAGTTTCTCTTCCCTGAAGGACATCAGTGATCAAGCTGCATTTTTATCACAATCCATTGATTTTGTGGTTACCTTTTCCGGGACTCTCTCATTTTTAACAAATACAGATTTATTTAATTGTTGGAATTTAACTTGCCATGCTGTGATTCAAACTTGTGTTTCTTGGATCAGTGGCTCCGAGAGGGACAGAGGAGAATCTTCTCATATTTGGCTGCCTTCAGAAGTACCTCTCCATTCTGTGTCCGCTACATAATGACATCAAGTCCACCACAGACCCAATCCTGGTCTGGACTAGGATTAAGTAAAACTGTGTCATTGTTCCAGCTCTCTTTGCAATCTTTCTCACCGCGTTGTTGCAACTCACTGAGACGAGTTAATCTAGAGGATGAAGGGGAATGGCAGAAGGAACACATTAGAGGGGACAGAGAGAGGAACACATTGGAGGGGTACGGAGAAAAACATTGTAGAGGTGTAGGGATAGGAACACATTAAAAGAGTAGGGGAAGGAAAACGTTAAGAGCGTAGGGAGAGGAACACATTAGAGGATACAGTGAGGGGAACTCATTAGAAGGGCAGGTAGTCGAACACAGTAGAGGTGGCAAGGAGGTGAGTAAGTACCTGAGGGTGCAATGCACTGGACAAAACTGGTAAATAAATCAAAGCAGATCAGGGTGCTGCAGCTCAGTAGAACAAGTTAAGAGAAAAAGGGATTGAGGAGGAGTGTCAGCAGGCCGTGCACAGCCCTGTAGAGATTTGTGTTTGGTCCAACCGGAACAGTTGTAAACCAGATTATGCTCCTATGCATCATTAAGAGAAAGACAGCACCTTTACAGATTACGCACTGGCTCTTTATTTAGAAACCTTGCTTTTCCTGTTAATGTGTAGATTCAGAAGGTTACAAGGGAGAAAGTTTGAGAACAAAGCACAAATCAAGATCCAAATCTCTGTGATAATGACAGAAGTTTGAACGGGAAAAATTTCCTGCAGAAATTTCTAACGCAATACATGTTTTATATGAAACTTTCATCTAATATTCATGAATTGCTTGCCAACCTTCTCTCGCTTTGTACTACTTTAGAATTTTAATTTGGAGAGTTAAGGGTCAAGACGTGGTCATTAACTATTTATTTCAGCCAGGTTGATCACTTAATTACTAACGTGTCATTGCAATGGAGCAGTGCCAACCACATTTTTTAATTTTAAGATTAGAGGACTATGTTTGAACTTGGACCTTTTATTTATTAAAAGATCTGAGGAGGAGGCAGTTTATTTAATTACAGCAGAATAAGCTAGCAAATGATTTATTAATATTGTTTAATGTGGAATACAGCCCTGTAGAGATTTGTCATTGATTTTTGTCAAAGGCTGTGGCTTAGTCCCACTGTAGACATTGGAGTAGAGAGAATTTCATTTGTCAAATCCAGGCACAATAGTGTTGTGAGTTTGAAAGTTGGGTTAGACTAATTTTGTGCGCATCTCACGGTGTCTTAGAGCCTGTTGGGAAATCCATCGCCTCATTTTCTTGGTGGGATTTTCTCTCTCCCCAGCACTTCATTTTCAGGGGCAAAATTCCTCTCAAATAATGTCAGCGGTAATGCAACATGCAAAATTCATCTACAGTGAGATTTTCCATTTCACAGCTCTGAAAAATTACTTCTTCTTGATTCAAAGAACAACCAGGTTTTATTAATCCAGTTTTTATTGGAACGATGTTATTTAGAGGGCAAAGATTCAAAGCTCATCCCCGTCCTCAGTGAGGTCTGTGCTCTCCTATGACCGCAAAGACAATCTCATATGCATACAAAGCATGGATTGCTTTGCCGTGGAGATCGGGATCATAGTCAGTCTCTACTTTCTGGCCTCAGGACCATTCCAGGCAGCTGCTCCCGTTCTCTGCCACATCTCACAGTTTGCTGCTCAGTACAAGTACCCCCAAATTCCATGTTTAAGGAGAGGAGGCTTCATCTGCTTTTCCTTCGGCCACACAAAGGGAGTTTGGAACCTCCTTTCTAGAGCATCTTGCCATCAACTTGGAGGGTTTCTGTAGCCCACCTGCACAAGTAACATGCCTCCTGTTCTTCACGAGTCTGTGTAGATCCTCCCCCAACACCCCACCTCACTAGCACCTTTACTTCCTAAAGGTTAAAGAAATTTGGCATGTCCCCTTTGACACTCACCAATTTTTATTGATGCACCAGAGAAGGCATCCTATCTGGATGCATCAGGGCTTGGCACGGCAACTGCTCTGCCCGTGACTGCAAGAAACTGCAGAGAGTTGTGAACACAGCTCAGCACATCACGGAAACCAGCCTCCCCTCAATGGACTCCGTCTACACTTCTCGCTGCCTCGGTAAAGCAGCAAACATGATCAAAGACCCCACCCACCCCAGACATTCACTCTTCTCCCCTCTCCCATCGGGCAGAAGATACAAAAGCCCAAAAGCACGTACCACCAGGCTCAAGGACAGCTTCAATCCCACTGTTATAAGACTATTGAACAATTCCCTAGAACGATAAGATGGACTCTTGACCTCAAAATCTACCTTGTTGCGACCCTGCATCTTATTGTCTACCTGTACTGCACTTTCTCTGTAGCTGTGACACTTTATTCTGTATTCTGTATTGTTTTACCTTGTACTACCTCAATGCACTGTTGTAATGAATTGATCTGTGTGAATGGTATGCAAGACAAATTTTTCACTGTACTTCAGTACAAATGACCAGAATAAACTAATTCCAACCATCTTGGTTGCAATCATTCATCCACTGGCAACAGCCCACTGCTAACAGGAAGGCTGTAATTCCTACAGTGGTATATCCCTTTAATAACTGGTTGCAAAGCTGCATTTGCAGTTTTACACTGCAAGAACTCCATGCGGGGAATGCCACACTGAAGCAATATCAGTTTCAGCATGACATTGCACAGGGAACCCCAACTATGCTTTTCTGTCTACTTCACATTTGAGATTCTCACTCTTTGTGCAATATTGCTGGGGTTTAACAATACTAAAAACAAGTGCAGAGCAATGATCCACGAAAGCAGCAACAACAACAACACCTCGTCTTCCGCCTGGGCATGCGGCGGCCTTCCGGATGCAATATTGAATTCTCCAACTTCAGGTTTCTCACTCTTTCTTTCTGTCTGTATCAGAACTGGCCGCTGCTGCCTACCGTCATGTTGGCTCAATTTTTCTTTTCTATTTGAATAGTCCGGCCTTCTGGACCTGTCCCACAGCCTCGCCATTTAAAACATTATAGAGACCAAGAAGCATAATGTGCTTTTAGCTGTCCACATCAACACACTTGGTCTCACTCCATCAGAGATATTCCCCTCGTGTGTTCTATCGGTCCCTCTCCCACACTCCCTGCTACTGAAAACTAACTTGTTTTTCTCTCTTTCCCAGTTCTGATGAAAACACAAGAACACAGAAAAATCAGAGCAGGAGTGAGCCACCAGCCTGCCCCACCATTCAATATGACCACAGCTGATCTACACTGGCCTCACCTACTCTCCTCTGCCAGTTGCCCATAGCCCTCAACACCTCGATCGTTCAAATATTTATCTATCTCCACCTTAAATATATCTAATGATCCGGCCTCTGCCATCTGTGGGGACAGAGAATTCCAGGGATTCATCATCCTCTGAGAGGAACATCTGTGCACCTCAGTTTTAAATGGCTGGCCCCTTATTTGTAATAATGCCCCCTTGCTCCAGACTCCCCCGCCATCTCAACATCTATCCTGTCGAGCCATCCTACAGTCTTACATGTTTGAATAAGGTCAACCCCCAATCCTTCTAAACTCCAAGGGATACAGATGCAAACTGTGCAGTCTCTCTTGAAAGGACAATCCTCTCATCCCAGGAATTCATCTGGTAAATCTCCTTAGGAAGCCTCCAATGCTACTCTATCCTGTTTTAGGTAAGGGGACTGAAACTGTGCACAGTATTCCAGGTGTGGCCTCAACAACACCCTGCTCAACTGTAACAAAGCCTCCCTTTTCTTAAACTCCAACCCCTTCACATTAAAGGCCAACATGCCGTTTGCCTTCTGAATGACCTGTCGGACCTGCCTGTTAACTTTTTGTGATTTGTGCGCTGGAACACTGAACGTCACTTATTTGCAGTCTCTCCCTCCATTTGGATAATAATCTGCCTTTTGATTTCCCTTACTGAAGTGCATGACCTCACACTTCCCCACGTTGAACTCCATTTGCCAGGTTTTTCCCCAGTCATTTAATCTAACTATATCCCGTTGCAGAATCACAGTGTCCTCATCACAACATATACTTCCACCTATTTTCATATCATCAGCAAACTTGAAAATCTTACACTTTGTTCCCTCATCCAGGTCATTAATGTAAATTGTAAACAACCGAGGGCCAGGAACCGATCCCTGGGGTACTCCACTAGTTACATCCCTCCAGCCTTAAAAGGGCCCATTCATTCCAACTCTCCATTCCCTATGTGACAGCCAGGTTTCAATCCAGGCTGACACACTTCCTCTGATACCCTGGGCTCTTAATCTATGCACCAGACATGGCACCTTGTCAAATGTCTTTTTGGAAATCAAAATGCACTACATCTGCAGGTTCCCCTCTATCAACTCAACCTCAAAGTATTCAAACAAATTTGTCAAACATGATTTACCTTTCATGGAACCACATTGGCCAGGTTTGATTATACGATTAGTTATTTCCTCTTTGATTATTGACTCTAATATCTTGCCAATAATCTCCTCAAATAATGTCAGCAGTAATGCAACATGTAAAATTCATCAGCAGTGAGATTTTCTATTTCATAGTACTGCACCATACTAGACTGTGCTGCATTGTATTGCATCATACTGCAAGTGTTGCATTGTACTGCACTGTACCACACAGTGCCGCATTGTACTGCATTGTACTACACAGTGCTGCATTGTACTGCACTGTACCACACTGTGCTGCATTGAAGCCTCACTTAAGTTATGGGCTCAACTATCTGACCTGATAATTTGATCCCAAAACATTCCAAGAGATAAAGCTGACACATACTGAAACATCACTCTATGGGAAGCAGCATCAGCTGCCCATCTGTACCAGTGACCTGAGAGGCAACTTTTTCACGCAGAGGGTGGTGAGTATATGGAATAAGCTGTCAGAGGAAGTGGTTGAGGCAGGTACAACAGTATCATTTAAGAAGCACTTGGATAGGTACATGGAGGGACGGGGCTTGGAGGGATATGGGCCGAATGCAGGAAGTTGGGACTAGCTGGGTGGGCACCATGGTCTGCATGGACTGGTTGGGCCGAAGGGCCTGTATCCATGCTGTTATTGCTCTGACTCTATGACTCTACCACGACCTGTAGGAAGGGTGGATAATTCTAACGACACCAGTGGAGCTGGCTGGCTGTGCAGGAGGGACAGTCAGTGCCCCACACGTACAGAAGCAGGGCACAGGCGTATCATCCCATTATTCCCAAGAGAACCAAGGTTCTGTGGGTATAGAAGATGTTGAGGGTAGAACAAGGGAGAGAGGGAGAGGGGGGTGGGGGAGGAGAGAGAGTGTGGATAGAGAAATGGAGAGGGAGAGTGGAAAGAGAGATGGAGGGAGAAATATAGAGGGGAGAGGGGAGAGGGAGAGAGAGAGACCTGTATCTGATCCTCTGTGGATTTTGACCAGCTATACAGTTATAATATTCACAATACTGTCGTAAAGTAGGCTCCAAATAACCAAAATCTGTTGAGTTAGGGGCTGTGCATGAACAGAGGTGTGTATGAACAAAGATGAGAGACTGTAAGTTTTAAAAGACTTTTTATCTAATTGTCTGGAATGCACCCCCGGTGAATGCTAAAGTGTGCCCTGTTGTAACAACTGATGCTGTTTATGACCACCCGGAATGTAAAACTCTCGCACAGATACCAGACAGGAAAGGGGAAGGGAGCTGAAGTCAGATCTGCAAGGTAGGGGCAATCTCAGATCAAAGAGGAAGCTGTAGTTACACTTCTTAAGGTGACACAGTAGTGCAGCTAGTAGACCTTCTGCTGCACCAGAGACCCGGGTTCAATCCTGACCTCGTGCGCTGTCTGTGTGGAGTTTGCACCGTCTCCCTGTGACTGTGTGGGTTTCCCCCGGGTGCTCCAGTTTCCTCCCACATCTCAAAGACGTGTGGGTTGGTAGTTCAATTGACCACTGTAACTTGACACATGTCCCTGGTGTGTGTGGTTGAGTGGTGGTGTAGCAGCCAGAGTGACGTCAGGTATCCCGTTGAGTTTTGGGAGGATACTAAGCCACCTAGGAAGAGATATTGGAAACCACAGAGCAAAGGGGCACGGTGAAGGAAGTTCATGTAATAGATGCCTGGTCAGTCTCAAGTGAGAACATTGCTGAGACAGCTTTACAGCCCTGTGGACTATCCCACTGTAAAGATCCCACTGTGAGCTATCTGGAAGGCAAGGTAAGTAGATGGAGGTGTTTGGGACCTGACATCTTGTGGAGAAGTACTATTTGATAGATTACAAATCTCAGATAAATACTCTGGTAATTTAGGAACCAAATGGTTAAAATAGTTGTAAATTGTTGTAAAATAGTTGTAAAATGGTTAAAATAAAACTACAACTTACTACAACTGTGTATCTTTGAGAGGTTAAAAATGAGGCTATAGATATGCATGTATGATGACAACTAACACAAAAAACATGTTCATTCAAACAGCCATACAGAGGGAGCATAGGCTTTACTGTAGCTGAAACTGTACCCACAAGGAATGACCTCTTTATTATTTATTAAATCGGTAAGCAGCAATCGGAAAGAAAGGGAACCGTTTATTGATTAGATGACCACAGATCAATGGCAGATGAAAGTTCACAGTCTAAGTCTATGAGTATCAGTTCCTAGGAAAGAATTACACAGTTGCCGGAGCCCAGAGACCTTGGAAGTGAACCCCTCCCAATCTTTAATGCCATCTGGACAAGTTCTGCTATGTTATCTAAATGTCCTCCCATTGGTTGTGTTTGATAACAGCCAATGACAGTGTACTACAAAACTATTTGACAGGGCTGGTAACAATTGAATGGGTCACATGACTGGTGATAGCCAATGAATTATTTCCAGTAGAGACGCATAATCATTTCATTTCCCTGTATGTTACTTGGCACCTGACTAGTCAAAAGTGTATTTTCTGCAGGGGTTGGCAGTGATACACTAGAGTGGCACTAACCGATAAACAAAATCCATCTTCCAATTTGAGCTGTCCCTGAGGCTTTTAAAGTAGCACTAATCTTGAGATGTAAGGTCATTTTCCAGTACAGAGGGCCAATTTTCCAAGTACACGGCACTGGCAGAGACACTCACTCACACATCAGATCCCCAGTGTTTGATTTGCCACTGATTGAAGTCAGCTGGAAAGTGTCAGACTTTTCATCAAGTAGGGCTGGACTGCCAGAGAGTGTTCGCTGGAAAATGAGTAAGTATGTACCAAATTAAGAACTTTTGTGTTATGAATCCTTTAGAACCTGGATTGAGGTGATAAAAACTGGTTCACTACAGCATGTGAATAAAAGAACCCATTCTCATCGACTGGCCTGAATTTGAACCCTGCACCAACAACATCAATCACTCCATGAAACTGAAAACCAGTCTCACTGTCATAAAGCAAGTTAAACAATTGGGTTTTAAAATTAAGGTATGTTATTCAGAAATAAAGTTGCAATAGTAATTACGAACTGAAGAGAATGGTGTGTGTGGGAGCAGT
The DNA here is from genome assembly GCF_009764475.1 of Pristis pectinata. Lineage (NCBI taxonomy): Eukaryota > Metazoa > Chordata > Chondrichthyes > Rhinopristiformes > Pristidae > Pristis > Pristis pectinata. The sequence continues at coordinate 33,884,795 of NC_067425.1, read as the reverse complement.
AACTTCCCTTTGAAATTATTCTGGAAGAGTTTAGGGAGGGAAGGTTATTTGTACAGTGAATAATCTACTTCTGAAAAATTTTTATTTCTGGATGCTGTTCCAGCTTTGTACATCCGTACCAAGCACACCATTGCTGACTTTTACTCTTGATCTTCCTTCTCCCTTGTACCCTGGCCACACACACACACACACACACACACACACACACAAATACGCATGCCAATACATGTACACATTAACACACACATGCTAACATACACACACTAACAAACACACTAACATATACACACACATTTTCACACACAAACACACACTCATACACTAACATACATGCTAACACACACAACCACACACACATGGACCCACGCACAAAGACACATACAAGCCTTCACACACATACACCAACACATACAAAACCACATGGGGCATACACTAACACACACACAATACAGGCTCACACACACACTACTACATACATGATAACAAACAGATACACTAACACACACGTTAACACACACGTTAACACACACACAGACACACACATATGAATGCACATGCTAACATACATACTAGCACAGCTTCACTCACACACACCCACACACTAACACAGACATTAACACGGACACCCACCTACACACTAACACAGACACCCACAGACACACACGCCATCATTGCTATAGCTTATTTCAGTGCTCAGCTATAATCTTGGAAGATCAGGAATGCATGAAGTAAACCACTTCTATTGCATTATAAAGAAAAACTCCTCTCTGGTATGTGTACCAGGGACACATACTGTATCTGCTGGAGATTAGGAGAGGAGATTTGATTAAACTATATAAGATCCTGAGAGGCCTTGAGAAATTTGAAAGTTGAGTTTATTGTCATATCTACAAGTACAGTGTGCACAGGCGCAATGAAAACCTTACTTGCAGCAGCATCACAAGCACAGAGCATCAGATAAGCAGCATTCACAAGAAAAAACATAAATTATACGAAAATTATACAAGAAAGAACATAATTAGAACAAAAAAAAGCCCATTGCAGTGCAAAGTGGTCATAGTGTTGCTACACTAGGTAGTGATTAGGGTTGTGCTGGTTGGTTCAAGAACCGAATGGTTGAAGGGAAGTAGCTATTCCTGAACCTGGTGGTGTGGCACTTCAGGCTTCTGTACCTCCTGCCCGATGGCAGCTGTGAGAAGATGGCATGGCCTGAATGGTGGGGATCCTTGATGATAGAAGTGGATGTGGAAAGGGTGTTTCTTCTTGTGGAAAATCAAGAACAAGGGGTCACTGTTAAAAATGAAAGGGTCCACCCATTTAAGACAGATATGTGGTGATTTTTTTTTGCTCTCAGAGTTCGCAAGTCTTTGGAACTCTCTTCCTCTGCAGGTGGATGCAGAGTGAGTATTTTTTAACAGAGGTAGATTGATACTGCAGGTAGCCCAGAATATGTAGTTTAGGTTACAATTGGATCAGCCATGATCTTATTGAATGGCATGAAGGCTTGAAGGGTTGAGTGACCCATTCCTGTTCCTAACTGATGAGTTCACATGTTCACATGAAGGTTCCCATGAGTTGACTAACTTTCACAAGCGGAGCCGGTCACAGTGGATATATACCTTATATTGATTACTCAATGGGGAAGAATCATTTGTATCATCATCAACCTTCCTGTACGTTTCTGGGTAACGAGGGACTATGCTTCAGTTGAAAACATAGTACAGTACGACCGTAACTTCATTAGCACCATTAATATCAGCCAGACACACTTTCAGGACAGAGATGAGAAGAAATTTCTTCTCTCAGTTGATGATGAACCTTTGGAATTTTCTACCTCAGGGAGCTGGGGGGTGGTGGGCTGTGTGACTGAATATATTCAAGGCCCAGATTGACAGACATTTGGTCTGTGGGGCAGTCAAAGCTGATGGGGAACAGGCAGAAAGTGGAGCTAAGGCCAAGGTCAGACCAGTTGTGATCCTATTGACAGTCTCCTGGGACCAGAGTTCCCACTCCTGCCTCTATTATAAGATAAGATATCTTTATTAGTCACATGTACATTGAAACACACAGTGAAATGCATCTTTTGCGTAGAGTGTTCTGGGGGCAGTCCGCAAGTGTCACCATGCTTCTGGCACCAATATAGCACGCCCACAACTTCCTAACCTGTACGTCTTTGGAATGCGGGAGGAAACCGGAGCACCAGGAGGAAACCCACGCAGGCAAATCTGTTGCTTTCTTCAATATGGTTTGGTCATCTGATGAAGTTATATCACAATTTAGAACTAGACAGAATTTTAAAATCTGTTGTAAAATATGTGCAGTGATGTGGGGAGTACACAGTGAACAACTGAAGCCAGGTTTCGAATGAAAACCAAAAAAAAATTGCAGATACTGGAAATCTGAAGCACAAACAGAAAATGCTGGAAACACAATAGGACAGACAGCATCCGTGGTGAGAGAAACAGTTCTCGTTTCAGGTCTGAGACCCTTCGTCAGAACTGGGATAGGGAGAAAGCAAGTTAGTTTTCAGTAGCAGAGGAGGTGAGGGAGGGATTGCTATAACAAGGGAAATACCTCTGATGGGGTGAGACCAAATGAGTTACTGAAATAGAAGTATATTATGTTCCTTTTATCCGTGTAACATGTTGCTGATAGCAAGGCTGTGGGACATGCCCAGCAGGTCACACAGAAAGTGGAAAACCTAGCTAAAATGCTATAAAATGGCCAATTCTGATCCAGACTGAAAGAAAGACCAGGTTACCAAAAGCTGGGGGATTCGATATTGAGTCTGAAAACTGCAGATGTGCCCAGACAGAAGATAAGATGTTCCTCAGCCTTGCACCGGGCCTGATTGTAACAGTGCAGCAGGTCACAGACAGGGTGATCAGAGTGGGAGTGGGATGGAGAATTAAAGAGAAAGGCTCATTGGTCAACACAGCGCAGGTGTTCTGCAAAATGATCACCCAATCTGCATGTGGCTTCTACATTGTAGGGGAGACCACATTGTGAATATTGAATGCAGCAAACTAGATTGGAAGGAAGTGCAGGTGAATCACCTTGTTCCCTGGACAGTGGGAAGGAAAGAGGTGAAAGGAGAGGTGTTGCATTTCCTAAAGTTTCATGCAAAAGTGCCAGAGGTGGGGGGTGGTTGGTCCGGATGGAAGAGCGGACGAGGGAATCCGCAGAGGGAGAAATTCCTCTGAAATGAAAGGGAAGTGGAATATGTACCTGTTTGTTGGTGATGGTGGACATTGCAAAGGACGATCGGTTGAACGTGAAGGCTGGTGAGTGAAAAGTAAAGACCAGGGGAACATTGTTCTTGCTCTGCCCAGGAGGAGAAGGGTTGAAAGCAGAGATGCCAAAAATAGATGAAGCGCATTTAAGGATCTCTTCTATCAAGGATATGAAAGCAGCCCTTAATTGCAATTGAAAGGTAGTAAAAACCTAGTTGCAAATGCAATGTACAATTGCATTGCTAAAGAATTCTTTGCTGTTCTTGCCTGCCTTAGTTTCAGCACACATCTTCTGGAAATGCACAACAGGTCAGTCAATGGGGAACTGGCATGTTGATTTTGAGTACAACCTTTCCTGCATCGATTTGACAAACTCCAAATTTTAACAGCTATTTTTCTTTGAGATGCTATCTAACCAGTGGGGCATTCACAAATCCTGAGGCTGGATTAAATTCCATTAAACCAAATTAACTGAAATCGTTGCAGCCACTGCAGACGAGCTCTTATTGATAATACATTTAAAGCTAATGACTTTATGCTGTCAGTGAAGACTTTAGAAGCCAATTCACTCTGTCTGTCTGATGTGTGATGTCGCTACAGAGAGTAAACAGGAGTTTGCTTTTTTCTTAAATTAGGGCTTGCAAGTAACTACAATGCATCCACAATACAAAAGCACACATTCTGCCCAAACGGCTATGTTGTTTATCCGTCATGTGAGTAACTAATGCTAACCATATTTATCCATCTTGAACCAATGTCCCTTCATCTGCATTTAGAACCATAAAGAACCATAGAACAACACAGCACAATACAGGCCCTTCAGCCCACCATGTTGTGCTGACCTTCAAACCACACCTAAGACTATCTAACCCCTTTCTCCCACATATCCCTCTCTTTTAAATTCCTCCATATGCTTATCTGACAATCTCCTGAACTTGACCAATATATCAGCCTCCACCACCAGCCCAGGCAGTGCATTCCATGCACCAACCACTCGCTGGGTGAAAAACCTCCCTCTGACATCACCCTTGAACTTCCCACCCATTACCTTAAAGCCATGCCCTCTTGTATTGAGCATTGGTGCCCTGGGAAAGAGGCGCTGGCTGTCTACTCTATCTATTCCTCTTAATATTTTGTACACCTCTTTTATGTCTCCCCTCATCCTCTTTCTCTCCAATGAGTAAAGCCCTAGCTCCTTTAGTCTCTCCTCATAATCCATACTCTCTAATCTAGGCAGCATCCTGCGAAATCTCCCCTGCACCCTCTCCAATGCCTCCACATCCTTCCTATAATGAGGCGACCAGAACTTGACACAGTACTCTAAGTGTGGTCTAACCAGAGTTTTGTAAAGCTGCACCATTACTTCGCGACTCTTAAACTTGATCCCACGACTTATGAAAGCTAACATCCCATAAGCTTTCTTAACTACCCTATCCACCTGTGAGGCAACTTTCAGTGATCTGTGGATATGAACCTCCAGATTCCTCTGCTCCTCTACACCGCTCAGAATCCTGCCATTAACCTTGTACTCCACCTTGGAGTTTGTCCTTCCAAAGTGTACCACCTCACACTTCTCCGGATTGAACTCCATCTGCCACTTCTCAGCCCAGGTCTGCAACCTATCAATATCCCTCTGTAGGCTTCGACAGCCCTCCACACTATCCACAACACCACCAATCTTTGTGTCATCTGCAAACTTGCTAACCCACCCTTCCACCCCCTCATCTAAGTCATGAATAAATATCACAAAAAGTAGAAGTCACAGAACCGATCCCTGTGGGACACCACTAGTCACAGCCCTCCAATCTGAATGCACTCCCTCCACCACAACCCTCTGCTTTCTACAGGCAAGCCAATTCTGAATCCACACGGCCAAGCCTCCCTGGATCCCTTGTCCTCTGACCTTCTGAAGAAGCCTACCATGTGGAACCTTGTCAAACGCCTTACTAAAATCCATGTAGACCACATCTACTGCACTACCCTCATCAATCTTCCTGGTCACCTCCTCAAAGAACTCTATCAGGCTTGTGAGGCAAGATTTTCCCTTCACAAAGCCATGCTGGCTGTCCCTAATCAGTCCATGATTCTCTAGGTGTTCATAGATCCTATCCCTTAGAATCCTTTCTAACAGCTTACCCACCACAGACGTAAGGCTCACTGGTCTGTAATTCCCTGGACTATCCTTACTACCTTTTTTGAATAAGGGGACAACATTTGCCACCCTCCAATCCTCCGGTACCATTCCCGTGGCCAACGAGGACTCAAAGATCCTAGCCAAAGGTTCAACAATCTCCTCCCTCGCCTCACGTAGCAGCCTGGGGAATATTCTGTCAGGCCCCGGGGACTTACCTGTTCTAGTATTTCCTAACAGCTCCAACACATCCTCTCTCTTGATATCTACATACTTTAGAACATTAACCTTACCAACGCTGTCCTCAGCGTCATCAAGGCCCCTCTCCTTGGTGAATACCTGAAGAGAAGTATTCATTGAGAACCTCACCCACTTCCACAGCTTCCAGGCACATCTTCCCACCCTTGTCTTTAATCGGACCTACCTTTACCCTCGTCATCCTTCTGCTCTTTACGTACAAGAGAAAAGCCTTGGGATTCTCCTTAACCCTACTTGCTAAAGCCTTTTCATGTCCCCTTCTCGCTCTCCTCAGCCCCTTCTTAAGTTCCTTCCCTGCTACTCTATATTTCTCATGAGCCCTATCTGATCCTTGCTGCGTAAACCTTATGTATGCTGCCTTCTTCTTCCTAACCAGTTGTTCCACCTCCCTTGTCTCCCATGGTTCCTTCACCCTGCCATTCCTTCTCTGCCTCACCGGGACAAATTTATCCCTAACATCCTTCAAGAGATCCCTGAACATCGACCACATCTCCATAGTACATTTCCCTTCAAAAATATCATCCCAATTTACACTCTCAAGTTCTCGCCTTATAGCCCCATAATTCTCCTCAATTTCGTTCAATTCAATCTCTTCTTCCCAATACAATCTAATCTCAAATAGTCATATAGTTTTTCTCTTCCACTAACACTGAAAAAAGAATTCCGAAGTCTCACAAGTTTCCGAGAAGACATTCTCCTGCTTTCTGTTCTGTCTGTCTTGTAATTAATCTTAAGGACCTATTCTTGATCTCTCAACCATCTCTCCATTATTCTAAAGAAAATGGACACGGGTTTTTTTTAAACACATTATCAGTCACTCAAAAAGCCCTGTAAGCACTCATGATATTGGAGATTCAGCAACAATTTTGTATATGATGGCACTTAAAAATCAATAAGATATCTAGTTAATATCTCTTTTTAGTGACATTGCTTGGGGAACCTGTTAATCAGGATAATACCAAACTCCCAGCATTTCTTCAGGCAGAGTCCCAGAGAAGGCACTTGCGATGGGGTTTTAAATCTTGGAGAAAGTACATCACTTCCAATACAATGTCCCTGATGTTAAGCCTCGGTATAAGGATTGAGCCGACAACCTCTGATTCAGTCCCTTTGGAAGAGCCAAGATACTTCACATAAATCATTAACATGTGGGGAATCTTGACTAATAATTATCAGAAGATACAGATCTAGTAGTTACTTTGCACAACTCTGGGGAAAATGACGCTGCGTAGTTGGAAAGAGGGGTGGTTCAGAATTGCGTCCATTTCCTGGCCTCTTTCTCTGTTGGAAAATTGGGCTCACGAATCTCCAATAGGATTTTCGTTACCATGAGAAGTTTCTTTATGTTGGAAAACTCCCCTGTTGTTCTAACAATAGAGCAAAACCAAAGTCTGGCTGAGGATTGGAGCAAAGCAGAGGGAGAGACTAGATAGGCTGTTCTCCCTGGAGTGAAGGAGGCGACAGATGACCTGATAGAGGCATCTAAGATTATAAGGTTCACAGGTAGGGTAGGTGGTAGGTGAATCAAAAACAAGAGGGCATAGGCTTAGGGTGAGAGGAAGATGTTTTAAAGGGGATCTGAGGGTGTAGCGGTTAGCGTAACACTATAACAGCGCCAGTGACTTGGGTTCAATTCCAGCCGCTGTCTTTGAGGAGTTTGTACGTTCTCCCTGTGACTGCGTGGGTTTCCTCCGGGTGCTCCAGATTCCTCCCACATTCCAAAGACGTACGGGTTAGGAAGTTGTGGGCGTGCTATGTTGGCGCCGGAAGCGTGGCGGCGCTTGCGGGCTGCCCCCAGAACACTCTGCGCAAAAAATGCATTTCACTGTGTGTTTCGATGTACATGTGACTAATAAAGATCTTATTAAGTGGTTGATACCTGGAACTCGTTACCAGAGGATGTGGTGGAATCAGTTACAATCTAAACATTTAAGAAAAAAAACTACTAGATGGTTAAGAGACATTTAGATGGATGCTGGAATAGGCAAGGCATAGAAGAAATATGGACCTACTGCGGGCAAAAGCAATTAATGGAGCTAGGCAAACAGGTCAGCATGGATGTGATGGGCTGAAGGGCCTGTTTCTGTGCGGTACCACTCTGTGACTCTATGACACAGCTCAGTGTGGTCACTGATTGACCATTCTAATGTACTCAGCTTTTATCAATTGTAGCAAAAAACTGCTGGAAATCTAAAGCAAATTAAGAAAATGCTGGGGACATTTTGCAGTCCGCGCAGTGTCCGTGGGGAGAGAAACAGTCAAGAACATAGAACATTACAGCACAGTACAGGCTCTTCGGCCCACAATGTTGTGCCGACATTTTATCCTGCTCTAAGAGCTATCTAACCCTTCCCTCCCACATAGCCCCCCATTTCTCTATCATCCATGTGTATAAGAGTCGCTTAACTGTCCCTAATGTATCTGCCCCCACAACCTCTGCCGGCAGTGCGTTCCACGCACCCACCAATCTCTGTGTAAAAACTTACCCCTGACACCTCCCTTATACCTTCCTCAAATCACCTTAAAATTATGTCACCTCGTGTTAGCCATTTTCACCCTGGGAAAACGTCTCTGACTGTCCACTCGATCTACGCCTCTTATCATCTTGTACACCTCTATCAAGTCACCTCTCATCCTCCTCCTCTCCAAAGAGAAAAGCCCTAGCTCACTCAACCTATCCTCATAAGACATGCTCTCCAATCCAGGCAGCGTCCAGGTAAATCTCCTCTGCAACCTCTTTAAAACTTCCACATCCTTCCTACAATGAGGCAACCAGAACTGAATGCAATGGTCCAAGTGTGGTCTAACCAGAGTTCTACAGAGCTGCAACATTACCTTGCCGCTCTTGAACTCAATACCCTGACTAATGAAGGCCAACACACTATACGCCTTCTTAACAACCCTATCGACCTGCGCGGCAACCTTGAGGGATCTATGGACGTGGACCCCAAGATCCCTCTGTTACTCCACACTGCTAAGAATCCTGCCATGTTCTGCCTTCAAATTCGATCTTGCAAAGTGTATCACTTCACATTTATCAGGGTTGAACTCCATCTGCCACTTCTCAACCCAGGTCTGCATTCTATCAATATCCTGTTGTAATCTGCAGCAACCTTCTACACTATCCACACCACCACCAACCTTCGTGTCATCTGCAAACTTACTATCCCACCCTTCCACATCCTCATCCAAGTCATTTATAAAAATCACAAAGAGCAGGGGTCCCAGAACAGATCCCTGCGGAACACCACTGGTCACTGACCTCCAGGCAGAATATGCTCCATTTACAACCACCCTCTGTCTTCTATGGGAGAGCCAATTCTGAATCCAAACAGCCAAGTTCCCCTGGATCCCATGCCTCCTGACTTTCTGAATGAGCCTTCCATGAGAAATCCTATCAAACACCTTACTGAAATCCATGTACACCACATCCACTGCTCTACCTTCATCAATGTGCTTTGTCACATCCTCAAATAATTCAATCAGGCACATGAGACACAACCTGCCCCTCACAAAGCCATGCTGACTGTCCCTAATCAACCCATGCTTCTCCAAATGCCCATAAATCCTGTCTCTAAGAATCTTCTCCAGTAATTTGCCCACCACTGAAGTAAGACTCACTGGTCTGTAATCCCCAGGGTTGTCCCTACTCCCTTTCTTGTACAAACGGACAACATTTGCCACCCTTCAATCAGCTGGCACTATTCCTATGGCCAGTGAGGACACAAAGATCGTCACCAAAGGTGCAGCAATGTCTTCCCTCGCTTCCCGTAATAACCTTGGATATATCCCGTCCATCCCCGGTGACTTATCCATTCTAAAGCTTTTCAAAAGTTCCAGCACATCCTCTTTCCTCACGTCGTCATGCTCCAGCGTATCAGCCTGTCGTACACCATCCTCACAATCATCAAGGTCTCTCTCACTGAAGCAAAGTATTCATTAAGGACCTCCCCTACCTCTTCTGACTCCAGGCAGATGTTTCCTCTTTTATCCCTCACTCTAGTCATCCTCCTGTTCTTCACATATGTGTAGAACTCCTTGGGGTTTTCCTTAATCCTACTCGCCAATGCCTTCTCATACTCCCTTCTAGCTCTCCTAAGTCCATTCTTAAGCTCCCTCCTGGCTACCTTGTAAATCTCCAGAGCCCTGTCTGATCCTTGCTTTCTGAACCTTAGGTAAGCTTCTTTCTTCCTCTTGACAAGATATTCTACATCCTTCACTCTACCATCCTTACCCTGCCTCAGTGGAACAAACCTATGCACGACCCCATGCAAGTACTCCCTAAACAACCTCCACAAGATTCCAAGGTCAAGGTCTTTTCCTGAAATGTCGATTCTCTTCCTGTGCCCACAGATGCTGCCCGATTTGCTGAGAGCTTGCAGCATCCCTTGTTTATGCTCTCATTTTCAGTACTGTTGCTTCTCCTGAGCGTGCTGTTTAAAGGTCCAACATTCCGGTAATTGGTAACTGGTTTATTATTGTCGCATGTACTGAGGTACAGTGAAAAACTTTGTTTGTGTGCCATCCATACAGGTCATTCAAAACATCAGTACACCGAGGTAGTACAAAGGGAAAAGCAATAACAGAATGCAGAATATAGTATTACAGTTACAGAGAGACTGCAGTGCAGGCAGACAATGAGGTGCAAGGGCCACTTCGCCCCCACTGGGTCTGTAACTCTCTGTGACCTCAAACATAACCCCACAAGAGTAGGCACTGCTTTGCCCTGGAGGTTAAGGTCGCAGTTACCCACAGCTTCCTGGTCTCAGGATTGTTCCAGGCTGTTGCCACGCCACACAGTTCACGGCTCACTGGGTGGTCACCCTGGCCCCACACCAGAGGGGGACTTCATGTAATTTTCCTTAAACCCACTGGAGCAGGCACAATGGGCATGGGGTTTGCTACCGTTGCAGGATTCCCCAGACAGATGGTACTTACATTGCATTACTTCTTACAGAGACCTCCCTGGCAACCTCCTGCCAGAAGTATCCAGTTGTAGCCCTGGTGTCTGTGTTACACCATTGCACAATGAACATGTCTGCTGTGGATACTTTTCTTTAGCATCCTGTCCAAGCTCCCTGACTCCTGAAGCACATTCCAGCCTCCATCGACACAACATCAATTCTTTGAGCAACAACACTCCTGAGTACCTGGAAAAGTAATCTTTGTGTTATATTATGTCCCCTTAAGGGTTGGTCACTAAGGTTGCAGCTACAAGCCTACGTGCTGGCAGCTGCAAGATCTTGCAATAGATCAATGAGATGGATCACAAAGGGGTGTTCCAAAGTCAAACCTGACAATCCTTCTCTTTGAATCTTGCAATTGAAGGTCTTAATTGGGAACTTTTACAAACAACGTTGGAATGGCACACTGTTTAAAGCCATTACGATGCAGACAAGTAATTTCTTGGCTATAAACAGTAATATATTCAATATCAGCATTCCATATTTTTGATTTATAATAGTTTTAAAATATTGGCAGTCTAATATTTATGGAAGGATTTTTGGAATAAAAGAGATTAATGAACATGGCACTGTGAAGTCATAAATCTTTACCGTTATTGTAATTACAGATTTGCAATGATGTTAGAATTAATGATAATTAGACAATAATAACTCTATAAACAACTTGAGTGAATGCCTCAGACGTGAAGTGTTGATAATCTAATGGATACGTGTGGGTGTAGTGCTTTAATACTGAACACGCTGAGGTTGCAGAGAGCACCAGAGTGAGTGGGAAGGTCGCTGCTTCCTCTGTTCCCGGTTACTATATACTGAGTGCAGTGTACCACTGAAGTCTTACCCCAGGCCCATGGGGGATATTTGCATAGAACTGTCTGGTATCGCATTGCTACCAGGGATGGTGAGGTTGTTCACTTCAGCCCAGCGTACCACTTGTGGAAAACCAGGATTAGTCTTCACCACTCGACCTGACCAACTGCAAGATTCCTTGTGCACTTTACAGCCAACGAGAGCTTTCGAAGTGAAGTAACTAATGTGATGTAGGAAGAGTACCAATCAATTTCCATACACCAAGCTCCTACAAACTGCAACTGGGTAATAAGCAGAACTTCATAATAAGTAATAATTATCCCTGAACAACCTCTCTGGTTATGAACATTTTATTTTGTGTGGGGAGCCTCATTCCTACAGAAGAAAAAAAGTATTTCTCTCTTTTACCAGCTCCGCCTTCAATACTATAATTCCAAGCAAAGTCATCAACAAACTCCAAGACCTGGGACTCAAGATCTACCTTGGCAAATGGATCCCTGACTTCCTCACCAACAGAACACAATCAGTGAGGACAGGCAGCAACACCTCCACCAGGATTACTTTCGACACTGGTGCCCCACAAGGCTGCGTCCTCAGCCCTCTACTCCACTCGCCATATACTCGTGACTGCGTGGCCAGATTCTGCTCTAACTCCATCTACAAGTTTGCAGATGATACCACCGTAGTGGGCCGTATCTCAAATAACAATGAGTCGGAGTACAGGAAGGAGATAGAGAGCTTAGTGATATGGTGTCATGACAACAACCTTTCCCTCAATGTCAGCAAAACAAAAGAGCTGGTCATTGACTTCAGGAAGGGGGGCAGTACACATGCTCCTGTCTACAACAACAGTGCTGAGGTTGAGAGGGTTGAGAGCTTCAAGTTCCTAGGAGTGAACATCACCAATAGCCTGCCCTGGTCCAACCACATAGATGCCACGGCCAAGAAAGCTCACCAATGCCTCTACTTCCTCACGAGGCTAAAGAAATTTGGCATGTCCCCTTTGACACTCACCAACTTTTATCGATGTACCATAGAAAGCATCTGATCCCGATGCATCACAGCTTGGTACTGCAACTGCTCTACCCAGGACTGCAAGAAACTTCAGAGAGTTGTGGACGCATCTCAGCACATCACAGAAACCAACCTCCCCTCCATGGACTCTGTCTACACTTCTCATTTCCTTGGTACAGCAGCGGGCATAATCAAAGACCCTACCTAGGACATTCTCTCTTCTCCCCTCTCCCATCGGGCAGAAGATACAAAAGCCTGAAAGCGCATACCATCAGGCTCAAGGACAGCTTCTATCTCACTGTTATAAGACTATTGAATGGTCTCCTAGTACGATAAGATAGACCCTTGACCTCACAGTCTTCCTCATTATGACGTTGCACATTATTGTCTCCCTGCACTGCACTTTCTCTGTAGCTGTCACACTTTATTCTGCACTCTGTTATTGTTTTACCTTGTACTACCTCGATACACCATTGTAATTAATTGATCTGTATGGATGGCATGCAAAAGAAAGTTTTTCACTGTATCTCGGTACATGTGACAATAATAAACCAATTCCAATTCCAATTCTTCATGGTCCAATCTTTATTTTGCTTCTTGTCCAAAGATTTAAGTGTTCCCTCTAATCCCGACCTTTATGATTTGCAGGCTGGATGCCTCAGTATAGATCTGATTGGTTGGAGAGGTTCACCTGCCCACAGACCAAAGATTCCCTCTAGAGCTACTGTGGTGGATCAGGTAACAGAATAGTGGAGATCTCAGATCTAATCTCAGGTATCTCAGTTTGTGGATGATACCAAAATTGGCGGCATAGTGGAGAGTCCAGAGGGTTATCTAAAGTTGCCATGGGATCAAGGAATGGCAGTTGGAATTTTGGTGTTGCACTTTGGTAAGTTAAACCAGGGCCAGACCAAAGCATAAATGGTAGGACCCTGGGGAGTGTTGTAGAACAGAGAGACCTTGGGGTACAGGTATTTGGTTCCCTGAAAATGGAGACACAGATGGACAGGATGACAAAGAAGGCAGGTTGCACACTTGCCTTCATCAGTCCGGGCACTGAGTTCAATAGTTGGAGCATCACGTTACACCTGTACAAGTCATTGGTGAGACCGCACTTGGAGTATTGTGTGCAGGTCTGGTCGCCCAGTTATAGGAAGGATATCACTGAGCTGGAAAGGGTGCAGAAAAGATTCACGTGGATGTTACTGGGACTGGAGGGCTTGAGTTATAAGGAGAGGCAGAACTGGCTGGGACTTGTTCCCTTGAGCATAGCAGGCTGAGAGGTGATCTTATAGAGGTTTATAAAATCACAAGGGAATAAACAGGGTGGATGGTCATAGTCTTCTTCACAGGGTAGGAGAGTCTAAAACTAGAGGGCATAGGTTTAAGGTGGGAGGAAAAATATTTCAAATGGATGTGAGAGGTCATATTTTCACACTGAGGATGGTGAGTATATGGAACAAACTGCCGGAGGGAACGGTAGAGGCGAGTACAGTTACATTGTTTAAAAGACACTCGGACGGGTCCATGGATAGCAAAGGTTTAGAGGGATAGGGGCCAAATGCAGGCAAATGGGACTAGCTCAGGTAGACACCATGGTTAGCATGGATGAGTTGGGCCGAAGGGCCCGTTTTCGCGCTGTATAACTATGACTCTATAAACTTATACCCAGAGAGTGGTTAAAATGAGGAACCCTCTACCATATTGGAGTGGTTGAGATGGATAATGCTGATTAGATGAGGGAAAAAGAAACAGATGGGGTCAGATGAAGAGAAATGTGAAGAGGCTTATTTGGAATGTAAAACCGGACAGTAGTCTGTTGGGTTGAATGGCCTGCTTCATGCTTTAAATACAATATGTCTCTCCCCATGTATATAATTGACTTTTAGTAAAGTTTTTCATTCTGGGAATTTGGTGTAACTAGTACGGTACCGTCTCCTGCTGCCCCTAGAAATGATGTTGGGACTTCTTCCTGAGGCCACTGTGGTTGGATATAACTCAATGGCTTGAAATGCTGCTTCAGAGAGCAGGTAAACACCGTAATGTGGACCAAAGCCACACATAGTCCACACTGGGTAAGAGTCACAAGTTTCCTTCCCTGAAAAACATATTTATTACTGTCCAACAGCACAGAAGAGCCATTAGTAACCACTGCCTCAAATCTCCAATAATCTGGGTTTGATTCTGTTCTCAGATGCGGCATGTGTGGAGTTCACAAGTTCTCCCTGTAAACTAGTGAGCTTCCCCTGATGCTCCATGTTCCTCCCACATCCCAAAAATGTGTGGGTTGAGAGGTTAGTTGTTCACTGTATACTGCCCTTAGTGTGTAGGTGAGCGGTAAAATCTGGGGGTGTCGATGGGGATGTTGGGAGAATAAAATGGGTTGAAATAGGATTAGTGTAAAAATGAGTGGTGGATGAAAAACACGACGATGCTGGAGGAACTCAGCAGGCCAGGCAGCATCCGTGGAGAAAAGCAGACAGTCAACGTTTCGGGTCAGAACCCTTCTTCAGGACTCTGGTGGATGATTGGCATGGAATCTGTGGGCCGAAGGGCCAGCTTCTGTGCTGTATCTCTCTATGATTCTAAAATCTTCATAGTTTCTTTCATTCCATATGTTTCATAGACTAACAGGTAATCACAGCGGTTGTCAACCTGAACTGCTGTCTCTGTGTCTTTCTTCACAGATGCTGCCTAACCTGTTGGGTATTGCCAACATCTTCAGGTTTTACATCCACAGTGTTTTGCTTTTGTGCTTGATCTCTCAGTCTTCCATGCATCTTTCTTGTTGCACGCTAGGAGTTAAAAACCTTTCCTTTTAAAGCTTAATATTTGCCACAATATTCACGCAACACCATACAGAATTGAACATGTCAGCAACAAGACCAGCAGTAACAAAATACAATCTGGGCCAGGATATTCTCCCATTGTACAAATATGCTCGGTAATGTGACATGTTTGAAGCATTGAGACCAGGCACAGGATCGGAAGATTAAGATATGCCCTCGAAGTGAAGCACTATTATTTTCCACTGACCTTTGTCGACCGTGGGATTACTTGTGACTCGCGTACATAAGGCAGGTTTAAGGCATTCAAACAAAGGAGGAAGGATGGAATATGTTCCATGGCTCAAATAAATTGCAAACTCTAAGTTCAAATCATTTGATCTTAGGAGAATTGCTTTTCAGCGAAAAGGAATGAAAGAGGATTTTCTTTGAAAAATACAGGTACCAGATGGGGGGAATGCAGCTCGAAAATACCCATTGTCAGGATGTGGACCTTACTGGGCAACACCACCATTTGTGGTCCACCCATTATCTCACTCAGTGAACCGCATGCTGGGCCACTTCAGGGGAGTTAAGAGTGAACAACGTCTCCAAACTCGAGGTAAGAACACATTTAGCTTAAAGACAAGTCAACAACAGTCGTCTGTATGTGATAGTAGTTTTGTGCTCTTCATGTGTAAACATTCACTAAGCTTATTTCCCAGCATGCTATGAGTAACCATGAAGGTGTCTGATGAATTTTAACGCAGGCTGTGATGAGAAAGAACTGTTGGGTGGATCTGTCCATTCGGAGGCACAAACAGGATGGAGCTGGAATCTAACTCTCTCTTTCCTTGTCTGAGTTCCTGTGATCTGGGGGCCAACAAGATTTACAAACCTTGTAAAAGTATAAGTATAAGCATAAGTAAAAACCTTAGTTCTACTAAATCTGGATTTATCCTCAACAGACTTTGAAGAATTGAACAGAATTATCAGTAGAGCTAAACGTATTCAGCAACCTTTTGGAATTCTGATGAACTCAGACTTTTCCCCATCAAAACACTTTGGTGGTGGCAAAGGTCAAGCATCAAATAGAATGACGTTTACTTAATGACAATGGGTTGCTTCAGTCAATTGATCATATCACAAATTTACAGCAAACAAATAGGATAAAGACGGTAAATTCAAGGGTGGGACTGGTTGCATACAGGAAAACGGGCAGCATCCACTATTGGTAGTATCTACAGGAGGCACTGCCTCAAGAAGGCAACATCTATCATCAAAGGTCCACACCATCTGGGCTGTGGAACCTTCTCACAGCTACCATCGGGCAGGAGGTACAGAAGCCCGAAGTCCCACACCACCAGGTCCAAGAACAGCTACTTCCCTTCAACCATTTGGTTCTTGACCCAACCGGCACAACCCTAATCACTACCTAGTATAGCAACACTATGACCACTTTGACCACTTTGCACTACAATAGACTTCTTTTTTTGTTCTAATTGGGTTCTTTCTTGTAAAAATTGTGTATAATTTATGTTTAATTTATGTTTTTCTTGTGAATGCTGTTTATATGACGCTCTGTGCCTGTGATGCTGCTGCAAGTAAGTTTTTCATTGCACCTGTGCACACATGTACTTGTGCAGATGACGATAAACTTGACTTTGACTTTGTTACCAAATGAGATCCGGGATCGATTCAATGGGCCAAGTGGTCTCCTTCTATGCTTTAAGGAAATATGTGAAATGTAATTTAGTTGTAGTTCTGTGGTGTGGTGAATTGCACTGAGTTAAATGTGAGACAAGGAACACAGTTGAAGCTGAAATCCAGTTTACTCAAGAGCAGATGGCACAGAGACTTGGGAATCAACAAGCGACATTTTTAATATAAACAAAATGTTGGAGACACTCAGCTGATCAAGCAACATCGGTGAAGAGAGAAGCAGAGTTAGTGTTTCAAGTTGAAGATGCCTTCTGGGGAGAGAGGAAAAACAGGTTAGTCATAAGTTGCAGAGTGTTTGGGGGAGGGATTGATAGGACGCAGGGGATGTCTCTGATAGGGTGAGGCCAGAGTTGTCATGACGATATGCTGTTGATAATGCTATTTGAATTTATTAATGATGAAGTTAAAAAGGGAGTGAACACAAGTAAAGGAACATATAAAAGTTGTAAAATGCAGCACTGAAGGAAATGCCAAGCAGATAAGACCATGTGTGTAGAGGCAGAACAACTGAGCCAACATCAGAGGCAGGTGGCTTACAGCTGAATTGGCCAGTTCTGATGCAGAGAAAGTGCGCTGTGTGAAGTTGGCAAATTTGAAACTGAGTCCAGAAGGCTGCACTTTACTCAGATGGAAGATGAGATGCTACTACTTTGGGCCTCGTTACAACAGTGCAGGAGGTCAGAGAGAGAAAGATCAGAGATGGAGAGGGATGGAGAATTAAAGTGGCAGGCAACAGAAAGCTCAGAGACACCCCTGTGGACTGAATGCAGGTGTTGTGTAAGTCAGTCACCCAATCTGTGTTTGGAACCCCTAACTGGGAGATTATCTTCTTAAGAAGCCCGAGTAATAAAATACCCCAGTGCAGACTGTGGCTCCCTACACACTCCAGTCCTTGACACTGTATTTGTACATGAATGATCAGCTGGAAGAGACCAGATGATACATAAAATCCTTTGCATTGTGCTAAGCTGACTATATCACAGGAATGAATGAATCATCAGCTCCAGTTACTTTAATGATGCTACAACATTCCTCTGTTTCCTGAGGAATGGCTTGTTGATTAGACCTTTGCATAAGATACACTTCATTCATTCACACAGCACAGAAACAGGCCTTTTGGCTCATCCCATCCATTCTGCCCATCCCAATTGTTTTCACCCAGAAGGTGGTGGCAGAGAATTGGGGGTGTGGTCTGGAGCTCATTGATGGGCTGGCCGAGGCAGACAAACTCACCACATTCACTCACCTCTCTATGCTAATCTTATTTTCCCTTCTCAGATTTCTGTCAACTTCCAGCCTTCCACTGCTTCTCTGCCCCCTGACTACACGGTGGGCACTTAACGGTGGCCAGTCAGCCGATCAACCAGTATGTCTTTGGAAACCGGAGTACCCGGGGAGACCCACACGGTCACAGGGAGAACATGTAACTCCATGCAGACAGCACCCAAGGCTAGGATTGAACCTGGGTCTCTGGAGCAGTGAGAGAGAATTGCTAACCATTGTGCCACTGTGAAAGCTCCCACTCTGCAGGTGTAAAAATATCTTGTGAGGTCATGAAATTCCTCTCCCTCTTTCTCCTGGCATGTATCTCATTGACTAGGACTTCATGTCGCTTTGAGATAATGTGGGACCTCTTCCCCCACTCCCCTGCAGACAATCTGTGTGTGCTGCCAGCATTTATCACGAGCTGTGTGATTTTAAGGACTGATGCTTTTCTCTGAATGGCGGAGGACAAATGTGTCGGCATGCACTTCTGGGAATTGCCCAGGTCCTGTTGTGCTGCTGGTTTCTGGGTGTAAGCTACCCTAACGTTGTCTCCAACTGGATTATGGCCAACATTGTAACATTTTGTGAGTTCCTGATAGGGCAGTCATCATGTTTTAGTGCCAAGGGTGGAATTCAAATGCTGGACAGCAGTGCCTGAAAACGGAGCAGTTAGGTTTCTCCAACAAAGTCTCTCCCCCTGTTGTAAAGCTCCTGCTTGTAAAGAACTTTGTTGCCTCTTAATTTGAATTGTTACCTGTGCACTGGATATAAATTGTACATGTTCTTTGCACTGATTCTTGAAATTAAGATTGCTGTTATCTTACTGATTATTTGATCACAATAGGACATATTTGTTTGTCAAATTTGCAAAAGGGAGCATCAAACTCACACTCCCCATAGCAGCCATACAGCAGTACACACAGAAATTGGTTGCCATGGAGGAGACAAAGGCTACAGGGGAGAGGGAGAGAGCTCTCACGTTAAGCAGGCATGGTAGTGTAGCGGTTAGCATAATGCTTTACAGTGCCAGAGACCCGTGTTCAATTCCGGCCACTGTCTGTAAGGAGTTTGTACGTTCTCCCCGTGTCTGCGTGGGTTTCCTCCGGGTGCTCCGGTTTCCTCCCACATTCCAAAGATGTACGGGTTAGGAAGTTGTGGGCATGCTGTGTTGGTGCCAGAAGCGTGGCAACACTTGCGGGCTGCCCCCAGAACACTCTACGCAAAAGATGCATTTCACTGTGTGTTTCGATGTACTGTACATGTGACTAATAAAGATATCTTACCTTAACTCGGGGGACAGGAAAGTCCTGGTCAGTGAGACACTCAGCAGGCTGGTGGCTCATGTGCTGAGATGTGGGGCAGATGAGACTCACCAGGTCGAGGTTGTTGGAACATGAAAAAAAATTGAGACTGTTGAACAACACCTAGACAGTGTCACTTGTAAAGGATTTAAATGTATTTCCAGTTACGGTGAAAGTAGAGTAAAAGTTGGTCTTCTGGTACTTCATAAACCAGCATTTCAGAGGAAGCTACTGGGTCAATGGAGGGAGGGTGCCAAAGGATCTGACACTGGGGCATTGCCCCCAAGCTGACTCTGGGACATCATTGAGCAAACACACAGGTCGAAATCAGGAGAGCAACAAGACAGCACCCAGACCACCACTGGGACAACACCTAAGGAGCATCTGGGCCCGAACTGGGGCATTGCCAAGGGATTGCCCAGCCAACATTTGGTGCAGTATGAGGGAGCAGTCGGGCCAATGATGGCAGCATTAAACAAGTGGATGGGTTGAGTCTTGATTAAACAGCATACCTGACTAGCCTGTTAAGTTCGGCACATGCCTGATAACCAAGCTTTTACTGTGTGTAGAATAGGCAAGGGGTAGATCTCCTGTCATGAGGTCTGAAGGTTAGTGCAGGGACGAAGGCAGGGAGTCCCTGTTAGCTGTTTCACAGGAGGAAGTGGAAACAGTGAAGGTCTGCTAAATTAGTATGCTGTAGCGGCTGCTACCGCGAAATAAACAAGACGCTAGTCGGAGGATTGTCGAACAGAAGTGGTTTATTTTCCCGCCTTGCGCGGGCCCTTTAAGGGAGACTGTTCCCGCCCAAAGCAACCAGCAATGACGTAAGTCCTACGTCATCAAGACTTTCCCGCGCGCGGGTTCTCCCTGTCGCTCGGGAAAGACGAGGCCCGCCGCCATCTTGGGCCTCGTCGCTCCGACGCCGCGCCACCTGACTGCCGAGCCGGTTCACCCGACTAAACGGTGAGTCGCCACAATGCGTTTGATTTTAAATACCAGGCGAATGCAGTTAAGCAGGAAATGGAATCTTAGGGGCACGCTTGTGAGAAAAGGAATCCTTGCTTCGAAAGACTACGTCTTTCACCCAGCTGCAGCAAATATTGATCAGTGTAAAGGGTTTAAAACTGAAGTAGGCAGTTCCTGTGCAGCAGAATGGAGAAGGTTTCTGAGCTGGTGGGACCTTTAAATTACTTAAATGGCAGAAATATCTGAATGTAAAATGGCTTAAAACAGACTTGTGCAAAGTAAAGCCAGGGCTAAAATGGTAACCACTAACATGGGTGTTCCTGTAAAATGTTATTAAAGAGGAAATAATCCTCTAACCTGTGGGTTTGGATGAGTACCCAGAAGTTCCGTCAGTTCCCTGTGCTCACACTATATCAGATGAGCTTAGGAACACACAGCAGTTTGCCATTTGGACTTCAGCCAAATGTAGTCACCTATTCCTCCCCAGAATGCTACATAAGATCAGGACAAGTACCAGGTCCAGGACCGGGACTGGGACCAGGACCAGGACCAGGACCAGGAACAGTACCAGGTCCAGGGAAAGAAGCAAGACCAGGAGCAGGACCAGTACCAGGACAATGACCAGGACCAAGAGCAGGACCAGGACAATGACTAGGTCCCGGACTAGGACCAGGACAAGGACCAAGACAATGACTAGGACCAGGACAATGACCAGGACAGTGACCAGGATCAAGACCATGACTAGGTCCAGGACTAGGACCAAGACTAGAACCAGGACAATGACCAGGACAACGACCAGGATCAAGATGATGACCAGGACCACAATAAGACCACAACAAGACCAGCACCACAACCACTTAGGTGTTGACCTCATTACAGCCTCGATCAAACATGAACCAAAGAATTGAATCCTGGAGGTGGGCTAAGACAGCATTTGACTGGGTGTAGTATCATGGATCCCTGGTACAAATGAAGTCAGTGCATTGAAATGATCTAGCTTTTGGAGGTCAATCATTCCAGCTGCAGGGCATCTCTGCAGGAGTTCCCCAGGGCAGTGTCCCAACCATCTTCAGCTGCTTCATCAATGACCTTCCTGCTAGGGAACGACCATCTGCAAAGAAATGACACTCAATGGCATTATCCCCATTGAGTTCCCCACCGTCACTGTTGAAAACCAGAAAACTGTGGCTCCAATACCAGTGCAGAGGTTGAGTATCCTGCAGTGAGTGCCTTAATTCCAGACACTCCAAAATCTTTCCACCATTATAAGGCACAGGTCAGGAGCATGACAGAGAATGCTCCACTGGCCTGGATGAGTGCAGCATTCAAGAAGTTTGAAAACATCCAGGACAAAAGAGTACCCCACCCTCCACCTTAAATATTCATTACTCTCTGCCAGAGGTGCACCACAGCTGGACTGAGTACCTTTCACCATTACATTTACTCATCTAATCTATTCTGACAGCACCTCTTATGGAGGGAGATTAAGCAGGTTGGGCCTGCTTTCATTGGAGCGTAGGAGACTGAGGGGTGACCTTAGAGAGGCATATAAAATCATGACGGGCACAGTCTTCTTCCCAGGGTTGGAGAATCAAGAACTAGAGGGCATAAGTTTAAGGTGAGAGGGGAGAGATTTAATAGGAACCTGAGGGGCAACTTTTTCACCCAAAGGGTGGTCAGTATATGGAATGAGCTGCCAGAGGAAGTGGTTGAGGCAGGTACATTAATAACACATTGGACAGGTACGTGGATAGGAAAGGTTTGGAGGGATATGGGCCAAATGCGGGCAACTGGGAGTAGCTTAGATGGGAATCTTTGTCGGCATGGACCAGTTGGGCTGAAGGGCCTGTTTCTGTGCTGTATGACTCCCATATCTATGGTCCATAACAGCATGAAGGAGAGGCATAGCAATTGCATAGGAACACCGACAGGTTTCCAACATTTTGTTTCCAGCATCTGCTGTAATTTGCTTTTGTGTCCTGTCTGCTGTTAATCAGTTGGATGTAAGGTATCCCATTGTACCACTCAAAGAGGAATAGGGGAATTCCCCACCCGAACTTGTGTCATTTATTCCACAATCAGCATCAGAAAACAGTTATCTGTTCATTCTCTTATTGTTTGTGGGATCCGGGCATGCTCTAATCAGCAGTGGTTACACTGCAAAAGCCCTTCATTTGGGGCAAGCTGAGATTGTGAAGTGTGGTATATAATCGCAAGTCTGCCTTTCTTTGTGAAAGTGGTTGTAGTGTTGCTGCAGGAAGGGCCTCCAATGTGATTGAGTTGAATGGCAAAGTAAGAAGAAAAGGACGGGGTTTAATCCTAATACAACCCATGCTACGGCTGTCAGGAACTCCTCCACGCCACCGCTGACCTTGTGTTGGCATTCCAGCATCACCTTTGGTCCTAAACTAAACAAGAACATCTTGTATAGAAGCAAGAGTCGGACATCGAGGCTGCTTCACCACTTAATAAGTCATGGCTGAACTTCCATATGTTTCTTATCATTGCCCATGTCCCTTGATCAATGGAGAGTCCCAAAATCTATCAATCAATGTGATGATCAGAGTCAATGGCAGGGCATCCACAGCTCTCTGGGGTAGAGAATTTCCAATAGTCACAACCGATTGAGAGAAGAAGTTATTGTCCCTCTCAGTACTGAATGTCCACCTTGTCTCAAGAACATGATCCATCATTCTAGACTCCCCAGCCTGGGGGAGAAAGCCTTTCAGGATCTACCCTGTCAATACAGAATTATCAATGACGTTTCAGGGAGATCGAGCAAACTCTGGAGATTACGGCCCATCAATAGATGCTCATGAAATCTCTTTGGCCGGTAACCATTGCAAAACTGTAAACACAACAAAAAAAGAACACTTCTACAAATTCTTGGAAGTCCTGTGGGGAGGTGATCTGATTGAGTACATTTTGACACCAAATGAGCAGAAGAATGCCACTGTGGATTTTGTGCTGTGTGGCAGAGAAACAGTTGGACAGAAATAATCACAGAAAGTGTACCTTATTACCATTCAGCTCTGCTGCTGTGACTGCAAATTAACATTCTGCTTTGTACTGTGAGATTTTGTGGGCAAGGGAGAAGCAACTCAGAACAGGATAATTGAAATTCTAGGATGCTGGGCGGTAGACAAAGAGCAGACATTAGTCTGATGCCATTGCATTCCCCTGACTGCTGGCCTGCTTTGTTCACTCCACCAGAACCAATTTTATTGGGTCTGTCAATTCTGTTGGCAACAGCTGACGTATTCTGGCTGACATGTCCAGCAAAATGCATTCCATTAGTCCAGTGTATTACCAAGCACACCCCTCACCTGCAGATAAACGCCCTCACGTGCTGTTCTCTCCTTTGCAAAATAATGTTTTTATTTATCTGATATTCAACGATATGATGTAGACAAGTTTGGACAGGGTCCTCACGTCTGTCTGAACAACACCTAACAAAGCCATTAGTCTGTGGAAGGAGATCATGCAACCCGTTGAGTCTGTGCTGGATCTTTCAACAAGCCATCCAATTAGATCCACTCACCCACTCCATCCCCAAAGCTCTGCTCATCCATTCCAGAGTTCTTATTGCTTCCATTTCTGCCATTCCATCAGGCAGTGCATTCCAGATTACAACACCTTGCTGCACAAAACATGTTCATTGCCATCTCCTCCTTGGGCCTTCAGCCAATCGTCTGAAATCCTCTGGCTACTGGCTCCACTTACCAGCACAAGCAGTTTCTCCCTAATAATAGATAGCAGGCTAATGCAGCTGGGTGCAGTCAGTAAACTGAGCTTCTGAGTGACTGCAGTGATTACTGGCGAAATGGAAAGAAAATGCAGGTGGTGTAGATATGGACAACGGATAGATCGTGTTATGCAGAAGTTATGACAGACACTGGCGTTTGACAACCACCCTAAGCTAGTGTTAAAAATTGATGCTGATGCAGCTATTTCATACCTGCATACCTTGAGTTCGATCCTGACCTCAGGTGTTGTCTGTATGACCATAAGATCATAAGATATAGGAGCAGAATTAGGCCATTCGGCCCATCGAGTCTGCTCTCCCATTCAATTGTGGCTGATTTTTTTTCAACCACATTCTCCTGCCTTCTCCCCGTAACCCTTAACCCCCTTACCAATCAAGAACCTATCAATCTCTGCCGTAAGTACACCCAATGACTTGGCCTTGTGGAGTTTGTAAATTCTCCCTGTGACTGCCTCAGTTTCCCTGGATGCTCCAGTTTCCTCTCACATCCCAAGGGGTGCTGGTAGGGTAGTTGGCTATTGTAAATTACCCCTTAAGAGTAGGTGAGTAGTAAAAGTTTGAAAGGAGGGAGTTGATGGGCATGTGAAGGTGAGGATAAGGAGGGGGAATCTGATTGGTGAGATTGTGATGCTATGAACCAGCATGGGCCCAATCAGCTTGTGTAGCCACTCAGCTAAGTAAATAAAAATGATCCATAATCTAAGTACCACCCTGACGCCTCATTCCTTTACTCTCTTATTGTCAACAACCTGTCTACAAAAGCTTGAGAGCACATACCACCAGGTTCAAGGACAACGTCTATCCCACTGCTATCAGACTCTTGAACAGACCTCTCCTACGCTAAAGATGAACTCTTGGCCTCCCAATCTACCTTATCGTGGCCCTTGCACCTTATTGTCTACCTGCACTGCACTTTCTCTGTAACTGTAACACTATATTCTGCATTCTGTTTTCCTTTTTACTCATGTATGGAATAATCTGTCTCGATGGCAGAAGCTTTTCACTGTGTCTTGGTACATGTGACAATAATAAACCTTTAAACCAATAAATACACCACCTCCATCACCACCATCCAGGGATCAAACAGTCCTTTCAGGCGAGGCAAAGATTCACCTGCACCTCCCTTAATATCATCTATTACATTCGGTGCTCCAAGGGTGGCCTCCTCTACACTGGTGAGACCAAGCACAGACCAAGTGACCATTTCGCAGAACACCTGCGCTCTGTCCGTAACCGTGATCTGCATCTCCCTGTTGCCGGTCACTTCAACTCCCCCTCCCACACTGTCACTGATATGTCAGTCCTCGGCCTCCTCCACTGCCGGGAGAATTCCGAGCGCAAACTGGAGGAACAGCACCTCATTTTCCATCTTGGAACCTTGCAGCCTGATGGCATGAACATTGAATTCTCCCACTTTAGGTAATCCCCACCCCCTTCCTCCCACCCCCCACCCCCCAACGATGCTTCTTCTCTTCTTCCCTTTCCTAGCCCTTTTTTTTTACCTCTCTCTCCTTACCTGTGACTCATCCCCCAGTGGATCTGCTCTCCCCTCCTCCCCCGCACCTGCCTATCACTATCTCTTACCTGCATCTACCTATCACCACCTTGTGCCCACCCCGCCTCCCCTCTTTTGTCCACCTATCACTGCTCTGCTTTTCCCTCCTATATATTGGGCTTCCCCTTTTCCTATCTTCAGTCCTGAAGAAGGGTCCTGACCCGAAACGTTGACCGCCTGCTTTTCTCCACGGATGCTGCCTGGCCTGCTGAGTTCCTCCAGCATCATCGTGTTTTTCAAATAAATCAATAACTCCTAAATCTGGCACCCCTCAGTTTGCTCACAGCTTAATTTATTTCAATTATCTGAATTTATTTGTTCCATAGTGTTTACAATTGTATATAGGATCAAGTTAAGTTTCAAAACAAAAGGGTCTACAGGGTAGAAATTCATTCTCAGTTCACAAGGTAGAGCAATGGAGGTCACTTCAATGGACCCAATGTTCCCCATTGAAGTACGCAACTGTATTGTGTGCTTAGGGCATTTGTCAAAGGATGAATTTCAACCCCTAAGTCTCTGCACTTCCTGTCAGACCTTTGGGATTGACGATTGGCCTTACTGCTCCCCACTATACCAATATTGTGCTTGGTTCTTTCCTGGCAACCAGGCAAATCCAGTCTGCAAGGTATAGCCTGACCAGAGAACCATATGGTTTGATCATAACTCCCTCTGACTTATTTTCTACCACCTTAGCTTTGTAATTTAACAGTCAGTTGAGGTTGCTCCTCTTTGGATGAGCATTTTATTGGTTTCTTTTCTGTGCTTTAGTTAGCAATTTTTAACCACTCCTCGCCATTTCTCCAGAGGTTCTGCCAATCTTCAGTCAATGCTCCAACAGGATATCAGCAAATCCAGTGGAAATTCCAGGAAGACAGCACCACTTATGAAATTCAAATCTCCCCATTTTTCTCCTTTCAAAGTGCATTATTTTACTTATTCTGCATTAAATTATTCCTGCCACTGTTCTGTCCAGGGACATGCAACGTTTTTTTACTGAGCTAACACAGTAATTTCTGTACCTCTCTTAATTCCTTGGACCCTTCAATTTTTGGTACCATCTAGAAATTTAATCAGGTTCCACTGGGTTTCACTGGTGGTCACCACACTATTCCCTCACACTTCACTCAATCCCACTGTAAACTTTCTCCACCTCTCCCTTTGTTTAACTCTCCTTCATACTCTGGTTCAGAGAGCTGGGAGTGACATCCAGGCCTTTTCCTGAGTCTTGATATGACAGGTTATTGGAGGAGTTCTGTCAGGTCTTCTGACACATCCTCTCCTCCATGTTCAATCTCCTTTGCTCTCCGTAACGCTACTACAGCGACAGCGACCCGGGTTCAATTCCGGCCGCTGTCTGTAAGGAGTTTGTACGTTCTCCCTGTGTGTCTGCGTGGGTTTCCTCCGGGTGCTCCGGTTTCCTCCCACATTCCAAAGACGTACGGGTTAGGAAGTTGTGGGCGTGCTATGTTGGTGCCGGAAGCGTGGCGACACTTGCGGGCTGCCCCCAGCGCACTCTACGCAAAAGATGCATTTCACTGTGTGTTTCGATGTACATGTGACTCATAAAGATATCTTATAAAACCCAGCTGGGTGGGACATCCCTACGTGAAGAGAAGCTAAAGCTATGGCACATGCCCACTCCACTGTACAAGGGAAAGGTGCTACACCTTGTCTCCAAAACATTCTTCTCTGAACTCCCACTGATACTTGGAATCAAATTGGAAGAGAGGACAAGTGCCTTCTGAGTTCCTGAGTAAAACAGTAGTATAATGGAGAACATCTTTATTTTGTTTATAAGGTAGATTATACAAAAAGCATAGGGAGAAGGCAGAACTTAGATATACATAGCACTCTACACAGTCCCAAAGTCTCTCACAATCAGTGCAGTTGCAGCATCGGTTTGGATAGAGGTTTCATCTGCTGGTCACTAGCTCTGTCATCAACACTGTAGCCCAGATTTTATGCTCCAGCTTTGAGTAGTTCTTGAACCAATGACTGACTAACCATCCGGTAAGAGGTGCTGTTGCAAAGCCAGAGCTGGCATTCTTTATTAACACAACTAAGTTGATGTCCCACATTGTGGAGATAGGTGAAGGATATGTGCAGTATATAGGGTGAACAAAAAGCGATGGAAAGTCATCAGCTGAAACATCAACTCTTTTTTTCTCTCTCCACGGTTGCTGCCTGACCTGATGAGTATCTCTAATAGTTCCTGCTTTTATTTCAGATTTCTAGCATCTGCAGGATTTTGCTTTTCTTTTTCTGGAAGAACAACTTGGGATATATGAAAGAGCAAGGAATATAGCAACAAGGCCATTCAATGTCTGATGGGTCCACCAGAAAAGTGTGGACACAGGAATCAGTGGAATGGTTCCACTTTATACTCTTGGACCATTGCAGATTTGACCCCGAAGTATAAAATGTATCTTGGAAAATCCAGGGCAGAATGCATACACTTGTGAGCTGGTTCCCATCCAGGAACAGGGTGACTCTGTCAATACTCAGTACTGAGCACAATGGTTATTTATTTATTCAGGTTGCAAGATCACATTGTGCAAATGATTTCAAAATAAGCCTGGATATGAATTCTGGAACTCTCCTTTTCTACATTTTAACAGGGACACTACTCCACCAAGTTTACATGGAAGCTGTGGCAGCAGGCTGACTGTTTAATGAGGTCTTCCACTTAAGACACAGAGGGTAGCAAGTCTTTTAAACTCTCTTCCTTAACTGGCAGTGGGAGCAGAATATTTTTTAGGCAAAGACATAATCTTAAGAAACAAGAAGGTGAAAGGTTACAGTGGGGAAATAAGAATGGGGAATTGAAGTTACAATTAGATCAGCCTTGATGTTGTTAAATGGTGGACCAGACGCAAATGACTCCTTCACAGTTCTCATGGCATAGAAAGAAGCCATTTGGCCCATTGATTCTGTGCCAGCTCTCAGAACAATGCCATTGACCCTCTTATTTCCCAGTAATGTGTTCTCTCCATTAATTCTGCCTCATTTCTCCCACTGCCCACCCACTGTGGCCAATGAACCTACTAACCCACACATCTGGGGGATGTAGGAGGAAACTGGAGCACCAGAGGGAAACCCATGCAGTTGCAGGGAATGTGCAAACTCCACACAGGCAGTGCCCGAGGCTAAGATCATACCCAGGCTGCTGGAGCTGAGGCAGCAGTTCTACCTGAGATGCTGTCTTTAAACAAGTGAAGAGCCTGGGAGTATTGTGTTCAGTTCTGGTTGCCTCATTATAGGAAGGATGTGGAAGCTTCAGAGAGGGTGCAGAGGAGATTTACCAGGATGCTACCTGGACTGGAGAGCATGTCTTATGAGGATAGGTTGAGCGAGCTAGGGCTTTTCTCTTTGGCATGAAGGAGGGTGAGAGGTGACTTGATAGAGGTGGACAAGATGACGAGAGCATAGATCGAGTGGACAGTCAGAGACTTTTTCCCAGGGCAAAAATGGCTAACACAAGGGGACATAATTTTAAGGTGATTGGAGGAAGGTACAGGGGGATGTCAAAGGTAAGTTTTTTAAAAAAATACAGAGTGGTGGGTGTGTGGAATGCATTGCCAGCAGAGGTTGTGGGGCCAGATACATTAGGGACATTTAAGGGACTCTTAGATAGACACATGAATGATAGAAAAGTGGAGGGCTATGTAGGAGGGAAGGGTTAGATAGATCTTAGAGCAGGATAAAATGTCAGCACAACATTGTGGGCTGAAGGGCCTGCACTGTGCTGTAATGTTCTATGTTCGATGTCCTATAGGGCCAAGAGTAGGTCATACAGGGTCTAATATATCCTAATCCATAAACTTGTTGATGTGTGTAGATAAAACTGGAATATTCAAATTAACTGAGTCTCTCCCTGCAACAAAGAGACCCCAAAGCTGCTGCCTCTCCCAGCTCCCCAGCAAGTAGTAAAACTTCCACAGAAGATCAGTGAACCTTGACAGATGGACGATAAACTCAGGCAGACATTTCTATTATACAATCTGTGCTAAACCCTCACTATTTCTTTTACATAATTTTGAATTTATGTGAAACACAAAAACAGTGGGAGGATTCAGAAGGAATGTAGCAAGCTAGGAGGGATGTTTCCAGTAATGTCTCAGCTTGTCTCTCAGGTGTTGTCTCAACAGCACCCTGTACAGTTGCAGCCAGACATTTCTAATTATACAGTCCACTCCCCTTGCAGTAAAGGCCAATATTCCATTCGTCTCGCTCAGTACTTTCTGCGGCTGGATGCTAACTTCTCATGAGGATGTTCTGATCTCTCGTCATCACAGAATTCTGCTCTTTGTCCACTTAAACAATATTAGAACGTAGAACATAGACCAGTACGGCACAGTATGGCCCTTCAGCCCACAATGTTGTGCCAACCTATATAAACCTTATCCCCATTCAATCTATCCCTCTCTGCACTTCACTTCCCATAACCCTCTATTTTTCTTTCGTCCATGTGCCTCTTTAATAGTCTCTTAAATGACCCTTGTATTGGCCCCTACTGCCACCCCTGGCAGTGCATTCCAGGCTCCCACCACTCTAAAGAATACTACCTCTGACATCTCCCCTGAACTCCCCTCCATGCACCTTTAAAGGGTGACCTCTAGTATTGCCCATTGCCACTCTGGGGAAAAGATGCTGTCTACGCCTCTCATAATCTTATATACCTCTATCAAGTCTCCTCTCATCCTTCGTCACTCCAAAGAGAAAAGCCCTAACTCGCTCAACCTCTCCAACCCAGGCAGCATCCTTGTAAGTCTCCTCTGCACCCTCTCCAAAGCTTCCACATCCTTCCTATAATGTGGTGATCAGAACTGTTCTTCTGCCAATGTGGTAGTTAGTGTAATGCTATTACAGCGCCAGTGACCTGGGTTCGATTCCAGTCACTGTCTGCAAGGAGTTTGTACGTTCTCCCCGTGTCTGCGTGGGTTTCCTCCGGGTGCTCCGGTTTCCTCCCACATTCCAAAGACATATGGGTTAGAAAGTTGTGGGCGTGCTATGTTGGCACCAGAAGTGCGGCAACACTTGCGGTCTGCCCCCAGAGTATTCGATGCAAAAAGATGCATTTCACTGTGTTTCGATGTACATGTGACTGATGAGGATATCTTATCTGATACTCCATCTGTCAGGTTATTCCATTATATTACTCCCATTGAGCTCTGACCTTGTACACCATATTGCCAAGTGAATGGTTGAGTGCTGGTTAGAGTAAGTGGTATTTGGTGCTGCGCCAGACCAGTTTCGGGTGTCTACAGAGGCAGAAGGACAGTGTGCCCTCATTCCATGCCTGCAATGGAATCTTGTTGCCCTGAGGTTAGGGGGCTTTGATGACTATTCCCCTTGGTTACAGCATGAGAGGGAGGGTGCAGGGAGGCTGCACAGGGCAGAGAACCCTGGCAGAAGAACAGAGGGACAGGAATGAAGATTCGCCAACAAGCTGTCCTATGCAGCAAAGGTGTTCAGAAAGTAGTTCTCACACTGACACCAGGAAGCTTCCTTCAAGTTTTCCCTTCAAGAAGGTTATGGAAGAAATATTCCAAATATCACAGATTTAAAGGAAAATATTTAAACATTCTCAACCTTGAGAAAATTTAAACTATGGATGCTCATCATCGTAGTAACATGAATCCTCGGGGAAGAGCTTGGTTGAGAGTGAGAGCCTTCTTTAAAGGCAAGGCATCATTGCTCTTCAATAAGGCTGCTGTCTTTCTTAATGCAAACACTTCCCACCATGCCAGCAAACCTCATTAAAATGTACTATGTATTCATCTGTTCTCAGCAACAGCCTCCCCCCAGGGTTTCTCTCTTCTTCATCCTGTTGTCTGAGCCCCTCATGGGATATCAAAAACAGAACAATTACCTATAGCAATCGCAGGAGACTGGCAGCTGAAGACCATTTAAAAAAATCCAGATCTCCTCAATGCAATTTTTCTATTTTTGATTAATGTGTGAATTAAATCTGCCATGACTACTTTCATTCCTGAGATTATTTCTACATTGATCAGTAAATGCTGTATTTTTGTTTTATTATTTTTACACAAATACAGAAGAACCTTTTGTTCATAATCATCTTCCTTACTTTATATTTCAGTGAACAGATCACAGCACCATACAACTGGAAAGGTGAATTTATTCCATTGTTTTATATATATATATATATATGATCAGGAGGAAATCACAGACAATTTGTGACACAGAGCAGCCATTCAGCCTATTATGCCAGTGCTGCTTGATCCCAGGCTAATCCCAGCTTCCCACACTGTATCCGTGACCCTTCAGGTCCCTGCTCTTCAAGTATACATTGAAGTACTGATTAAATGTGATAAGAGTTTCTATCCGTCCCACCTTTCCAGGCAGTGAGTTCAAGTCCTCTGCCAGCCTCCCGGCAAATTTTTTCTTTAAATTCTGTTCTAATCCTTCATTATTTCCAAATCTCTGACCCCTAGTTTTTGACCCTTCAGTTGAGAAACATGTCCTTCTGTTCTTACTTATTTTTACACCTCAATTATGTCTCACCTCAACTTCCACGGTTCCAAAGAAATTGACCTAATCTTATCCGAAATAAAACAGAAATCCAAAATGCTGGAAGCATTCAGCAGGCCAGGCAGCTTCTGTGGAAAAAGAGAGTTAGTGCTTCAGGTTGAAGACCCTTTGTTGGTTCAGGTTCTCCCTCCACTGATGCTGCCTGACCAGCATTCCATGTTTTTCCTTCAGATTTCTAGTATCTGCAGTTTTTTTAAAATTTTCCATTCTATCTAATCCAATTTTCCCCTATGACTACAATTTTTCAGTCCTGGTAACATGCTGGTAAATCTCCTCTACATCCTCCACAGTACAATCACATCTTCCCTGTAAGGTTATGGACATAACTATGTGCAGTACTTAAGCTGTGTTCTCAGGTGTTGTATACAATTCCAGTATTAAATTCTGTTCTTGTATTCTATGCCCAAGTTAAAGGAAAGAATCCCATATGCCTTTTAAATTATCTTAATGACCAGTCCTCCTCCTTTGAAGTATGTGAATTTACATTCCAAAGTCCTTTAGTTCCTTCACACCATTCAATATCCTCCTGTCTATTGTGCATTCCTTACCTTGTTGAACATAAATGTATTACCTCACATTTCTCCAGATTAAATTCCATTTTGCTTTTCTACCTCAGACCATTTACATTTTCCTGCTGTCTAAAATGTTCTTCTTCCTTGTTAACCATCTGATCAATTTTTGTGTCATCTACAGACTTCTCCATCATTGTCCCAATTTAGCACTAAATCAAATAACATGCATGGCAGGAAGCATGGGACTGAGTACTGAGTCCTGTGAAAACCACTGGTAATGACATTCAGTCACAAAATTACTCATTAAAACCATCAAGCCCAAATCCATTGCCCATCCTTCATTGCCTTAAGGGTACTGAGTCAACCACACAGGCAGAAAATGACTAAGGAGTTTGCCAGACCATTGTAATGTCCATCAGGTTCCTTAGCAAGCTCTGGAATAAAGCAGCTTCAAGGTTACTGGTTACTGGGCAAGTAATACAGAGGTCTGAAGTATTGATTGGGATTTGGATGTTGGTTTCCTACCTCAACAGCTGAAGTTAAGTTCAGTTGATTACATAATTAAGGAATTAAAAAAGCTAGAGACAGTTTTACTCTTCTGAAAAAGTACTGTTTCTTTTTACAAAACCCAATCTGGTTGACTATCATTTCAGGGAGAAAATGTGCCATTGTTAGTCTCACTGATTTATGAATCCATTCGTTGTTTATACCTCCTCCAGTCCCACCAGCTCTGATCAGCAGGTGTTCATCACTTTCTCTTAGGCAACACAAAGCACTTGTCACCTGGACAACCTTTGTCTCCACCCTATCACAGAGTCCCTTTGCACCACTTTACTGAACATCGCCACTCTACAGTTTGCCTGTCACTTTAATTCTCCATCCCACTCCACCTTTGCCCCCTGAATTGTCCCAGCATAGCCCAATGTAAGCTCCAGGAACAACACCCCATCTTCTGCCTGGGCACCCTCAGAACTCATTGCTGAATTCAATTTCAGATAACCAACCATTCCTGTTTGTCACAGAACTGGCCAGTTCTGATGTAAGATCATCCACCTTTAACATCAGCTCAGATTTTCTCTGCACAGTTGCTGCCTCATATATTACCTGCGGTCTCTTAGTTCAGATTCCAGCAACTGTTGTGTTCAGCAATTCAGTTCCAGCACGATGTCTTTCCCCCCCCCACCCCCCCCTCCCGTCCTCTCAGTTTGTACTTCCCCAGACAGAAGAGCCACAATGACTGAACATTCATCACACTCTTGAAGGTGGCGTCATCAGCAATTCAGTCACCTGACCAGCCTTGGACTCCACCTGATCACAGACGTTGTTCTCTCCACCCCCCCGCACACCCACCACCCCCCACCACCACCCCCACCCCCCCCCTCACCTTCCCTGCAACGTAAAACTTGTTTTGCTTCAAACTTCCCTGGTTTGATGAAAACATTAACTGTTTCTCTTCCCATAGATCCCACCTGACCCAGGAAGTGTTCCCAGTATTTTCAGGACTAGAACAGAGTAGTCGACTCTCAGCTGAGCCAGATAGGGTAGAGATGAGATGGAGGATCAAGTGGAGAGTTGATCAGGGGCACTGAAGTCATTGCCAGCAGGGCGGGATGAAGGAAGGAGCAAAGGCTAATTAAAGTGGAACCTACCCAGACACATTGGCAATGGGGTAGGTATGGTCAGGCCCCTCTTTAAATAACAGAAGATCAGCACTCAGTGCAACTAAACCCAGTTTGGTGACTACTAATTGCTATAAAATTGTGTGTTGCGAGGTAAAATTGAGAACTGCAATTGCTAGGCCACAGGTAAATGCAACCTTCATTAGGAGAACAGCAGACATTAACAAGTTTTTAGTTACCCAGCTTAGACCTGTATCCTTATATAAAGTGGGTACTACATTGACCACTCTGCAGTCCTCCGGTACACATCCACTCTCAATGGAGGAGAGAGAATCTCCTGCCTATGACCCCTATCATTTTTCTCTTCAGTTGTCTCAGAATCCCAGCATGTATCCGCTTAGAATCTTTCACCTTAACTTCATTCATTTATCCTAAATTTTATTTTATCCATCAGGTTGCTTACCTTATTCTTATGATTTGCCTCAGCTCATTTGAAGGTTGTGTGAAGTCCATTAAATAATGCTGGAGATCTTTTGGAACAGCTTTGGGACCAGTAGGAAACATTGCAGAATGCTTTCCAGAATATTAAAAGAGGGACGACACCATCAGCTTTGGTCTGAAGTCGGTAGGAAGGTGTCAAAGGCTTTCTTGCAGTCGATGTGCACTTCTTCAAACACACTCCCTCATGCGCCAAGTCTGTGACTTCCTTAAGGATTCAATGTCAAGCAAATTTTTCAGTTTTCTCGCCCACATATAAATTCATCCTTCATTATGAAACTCTAAAACTCTTCCTACCTCAGACATTAAGCTAGCAAGTTTGGAATTATACAGCCTGTGTACCAGAAAGGAAGGGGCTATTAATTTAAACACTTGCCCCTCTGTGTCATTTCTTTTAAACATTTTGAACATAAAACATTTTAGACCATTTTTTTTTGGAAGGCTGCGTCTAAAATGAGGCAAACAGTCTGCAGCAACCTCAAAGGAGCTTGCATAACCTGTCATGATCGGGAGACTTATTCGTGCCCCTAGTCCTCTGCTCCTTTCTTTTGGAGCCTCATTTGTGTCAGGCTGCACTGGCTGAGATCCAGCTGTAAGACAGAACACGGTGCTTCACAACAACTCTGCACATTAATCTATATCAGACTTCCTGCAGAGGCTGTAAGATTGAAGATTCCCCAGTGATAGCACTGTGTATAGTGAGTGTCCTTGAAAGAGAGACGAAGAGCTATTTTAGAGCATCGGTAACAAGAACCGGGGTTGACACAGCCTGATGACATGGAGATTTATTCAGGTATCAGTCTGGACTGTCGACTTTAGTGCTTCCCTGTTCTAATTCAATGAACTGGTGACATTACTGTACGAGAAACAAACACAGCATCATGCTCATTTACGGCACAACTGGAAATTTGAACGTCAACCTCCAAACTGACAGCTCACTCAATGTAACATATCAATGTAAACACATAAGATTAATAGTTCCTCCTGCAGAACACCAGCCTGATCCATTACTCCATAAAAACAGTACTTCTGACATCAAACAAACCTCTCATAAAACATCTAATGTTTACTGCTTAATAGCAGAACTGTAAAAATCAAAGGTTCCAAATCAGTTTCAAAAGTAATTGGTTCAACTTTCCATCAAATGTTCTTCAGGTGCTATCTTCTGCCCTGTTCACGCTATCATTTTGCGGTGTGTCATATCCCTTCTTCATTAGGCACCACCAATCTCTCCCTCCCCCTACCCTTCCTGTATTCTTCACTCCCCCTCCTAATAACCTGACTTTATCACAAGGGTGACTTTACTGCCCCTGTATATTAAGGGAGCTGCACAAATAATATTCTGAGGTTGACATACAAGAAAGCTACAGGCTTTTAAAGAGGGAGCTAGATACGTTTTTGACGGCTGCGTAGTTAAGTGCAACTTCCCTGTAACGTCAGAAGTAGAAGAATTGTCCCATTCAGCTCATTTCTTGTCCATTTCTATCCTCTGCATCCATCAATAATTTGTGTATAGGTTGAGATGTTATTGAAATTAGAAGATAGAATTGGAGTTAGCTTATTATTGTATCGAGATACAGTGAAAAGCTTTTGTCTGCATGCCATTCAGACAGATCATTTCATACATAAATAAAAAGGAAAACAGAATGCAGAATATAGTGTTAATGATTACAGAGAAAGTGCACTGCAGGTAGACAAATAAAGTGCAAGGGCCACGATGAGGTAGATTTGGAGATCAAGAAAATTCATTTTTAGCATGTGGGTGGGGGGGGGAGTCTGATTCAGCAGAACAGAAGCTGCACTTAATTCTGGTGGCATGTGCTTTCAAGCTTTCGTATCTTCTGCTTGACTGGAGAGGGGAGAAGAGTGAATGACCAGGGCTGGAGGGGTCTTTGATTATGCTGGCTGCTTTCCCGGGGCAGCAGAAGTGTAGATGGAGTTATTGGAGGGGAGATATCACCAAGATAAAGGTTGCAATTAATTCTTTGGAGTGTCAAA
This sequence comes from Pristis pectinata, assembly GCF_009764475.1. Classification (NCBI taxonomy): domain Eukaryota; kingdom Metazoa; phylum Chordata; class Chondrichthyes; order Rhinopristiformes; family Pristidae; genus Pristis; species Pristis pectinata. The sequence goes on along the minus strand of NC_067425.1, from coordinate 33,847,865 downwards.
GGGAGATAATGACAAGGTGAGGGGATGGACTAAGAAGTGTGAAGAGGAGGCTGCAAAAGAGGAAGGGATGTTGCATTGCTGATCAGGGAGAGCATCACAGCCATAATCGGAGGATATCCTGAAGGGATCGGTCAATGGATAGGACTTAGAAACAAAAAGAGTGGTCATTTGGATGGGTTAAACTATAGGCCTGCCAGTAGTCATTGGGAATTGGAACAGATATGTAGGCAGATTGCAGAAGGGTGTAAGAGTAGAAGGGAAATAGCATGGGATTTCAACTTTTCCAATATTGACTGGTGTTTCCTTAGTGCAAGAGGCTTAGATGGGGAAGAATTTGTAAAATGCATTCAAGAGGGTTTTCTGAAACAGGATGTAGAGAGTCCTAATGGAGAGGAGGCTGCACTGATAAGATAATTGAGCTTATCTTAGGGAACGAGGATGGGCAAGTGATTGCAGTATCTGTGGAGAACCCTTTGGGAACAGTGCCCATAGCTCTAAGCTTCAAGGTGGTCATGGAAAGAACTAAAGTTGGCATTCAAGTCAGGATCTGAAACAGGGGGAAGGCAGATTTCAATAATGTAAGACAGGACCTGGGAGTGGTAAGTTGGGAGCAGCTGCTGGGCAGGAGAAAACAGCATCTGATAAGTGAGAGGTGTTTAAAAGTGAGATAGTAAGAGATCAGAGTCAACATTGTCCCCGTAAGGGTACATGGCAATGATGGTAAGTTTGGGGAACTCTAGTTAAAGAACAATGTTGAAGGTTTGATCAGGGAAACAAAGGAAGCATGTGTCAGGTACAGCAAACTGGTATCGAAAGAGTCACTTGAGGTTTATAGAGGATATAGGAGAAACCTTAAATTAGGAGAGCAGAATATGGCCATGAAATGACCTAAGCATAGGGTTAAGGAGAATCCCAAAATCTTTTATCAATATATTAGAAGCAAGAGGGTAGCTAAAGGAGGAGTACATTCCCTGAGGGACTGGAGGGGAATCGATGTGTGGATCCAGGGGTAATGAGAGAGATCCTAAATTAATGGAATTCACCAGAGAGAAGGATGTGGAGGCTGGAGAGAGGAGAACGCTGATATTCTGAAGCATGTCAGTATCAGGAAGGAGGAAGAGAGAAATATTGGAGCACCTGAGGCTGGATAAGTCCCCAGGGCCTGACAGGATCTGTCCCAGGATGCTAAAAGCAGCAAGGTAGGAGTTTGCTGGGGCTCTGACGGAGATTTTTGCATCACTTTTGCAGTAGGGATAAGCATGGAAACTACGGAGCAATGAGCCTTACGTCAGTAGTAGGCAACTTGGAGAAGATGCTGAGGGACAGGATTTATGTTCACTTCAAAAGGCAGTGACTAATTAGGAGGAGTCAGCATGGTTTTGTGCAGAGGAGATCATGCCTCATGAATCTGATTGAGCTTTGAGGTGGTAACTAAGAAAATTGATGAATTTTAACTAAGGATTGATGAAAAGTGGTTGAAATGGTTTACATAGACTAAGGCTTTTGACAATGTCTTGCATGGTAGGTTGGTCCAAAAAGTTGAGGCACAAGGGATCCGAGACATGTTGGCAAGCTAGATCCAAAATTGGCTTGGTGATAGGAGGAAGAGGGCAGTGGTGGATGGGTGGCTTTCTGACTAGAAGTCCGGAACAAGAAGAGTGCCGCAAGGATCAGTTCTGGGACTTTTGTTGTTTGTAATTTATATAAAATGATTTGGATGAGAATGTCGGGGATTTGATGAGCAAGTTTTCAGACAAACATTGAGGGAAGCTGAGGGATTGGAGTAAGGAGCAGGGATTCAGTGTTCTGGATCATTGGGGCCTCTTTTGGGGCAGGTATGACCTGTTCAAAGAGGACTGGTTGCACTTGAATCCCAGGGGGACCAACATACTGGCTGGGAGGTTTGCTAAGGCTACCGGGGAGAGTTTAAACTAGAATTGTTGGGGGGTTGGATCTGTATTGGAGAGACTGGGGAGGAGGTGTTTGGCTCTCAAGTGGAGGAGGCGAGGAGTGGTTGCCGTGGGCAGGTGATAGAGAAGGGACATGTTCAGACAGGCTTGAGATGTGTCTATTTTAATGCAGGGAGTGTTGTGAACAAGGCAGATGAGCTTAGAGCTTGGATCGATACTTGGTGGCCATTACGGAGACTTGGATGACTCGGGGCTGGAACGATTGATTCAAGTGCCGGGTTTTAGATGTTTCAGGAAGGACAGGGAGGGAGGCAAGAGGTGGGGGAATGGCACTGCTGAGCAGAGATAATGTCACGGCTGCGGAAAAGGTGGACGTTGTGGAGGGATTGTCTACGGAGTCTCTGTGGGTGGAGGTTAGGAACAGGAAGGGGTCGATAATGGTGCTGGGTGTTTTTTTTTAATATAGGCTGCCCAATAGTGACAGGGTTATTGAGGAGCAGATAGGGAAGCAGATCCTGGAAAGGTGTGAGAATAACAGTTGTGGTGATGGGGGATTTTAATTTCCCAAACATCGATTGACATCTCCAGACAGTGAGGGGTTTAGATGGGGTGGAGTTTGTTAGGTGTGTTCAGGAAATGTTCCTGACACAGTATGTAGATAGACCTACAAGAAGAAAGACTGTGCTTGATTTGATATTGGGAAATGAACCTGGTCAGGTGTCAGATCTCTCAGTGGGTGAACATTTTGGTGATAGTGATCATAATTTTATCTCCTTTACGTTAGCACTAGAGAGGGATAGGAACAGACAGGCTAGAAAGGTATTTACTTGGAGTAAAGGGAATTTTGAGGCTCTCAGGCAGGAAATTGGAAGATTAAATTGGGAACAGATGTTCTCTGGGAAAAGTACAGACGATATGTGGCAAATATACAGGGGATTTGTGTGGAGCTCTGAACAGACATGTTCCGATGAGACAGGGGAGTAATGATAGGATACAGGAACTGTGGTGTACAAAGGCTATAATAAATCTAGTCAAAAGGAAAAGAAAAGCATACAAAAGGTACAGAGAGGTAGGTAATGTTAGAGATCTGGGAGAGTACGAGGCTAAAAGGAAGAAACTTAAAGATTAGGAGAGCCAGAAGGGGGCATGAGAAGGCCTTGGCGGGCAGGATTAAGGAAAACCCCAAGGCGTTCTACAAGTATGTGAAGAGTAAGAGGATGAGATGCGAAAGGATAGGGCCTATCAAGTGCAGCAGTGGGAAGGTGTGTATGGATCCGGAAGAAATAGCGGAGGTAATTAATGAATACTTGACGTCAGTATTCACCATGGAAAAAGATCTGGGGGATTGTAGTGGGGACTTGCAGTGGCCTGAAAAGCTTGAGCATGTAGATATTAGAAAAGAGGTGGTGCTGAAACTTTTGGAAAGCATCAAGTTAGATAAGTCACCAGGACCGGATGAGATGTACCCCAGGTTGCTGTGGGAGGCGAGGGAGGAGATTGCGGAACTTCTGACGATGATCTGTGTGTCGTCCATGGAGACGGGAGAAGTTCTGGAAGATTGGAGGGTTGTGGATGTTGTTCCCTTATTCAAGAAGGGGAGTAGGGATAGCCCAGGAAATTATAGACCAGTGAAGCTTACATCAGTGGTTGGTAAGCTGGTGGAGAAGATCCTGAGAGGCAGGATTTCTGAACATTTGGAGAGGTATAATATGATTAGGAATAGTCAGCATGGCTTTGTCCAGGGCAGGTCCTGCCTTACGAGCCTGACTGAATTTTTTGAGGATGTGACTAAGCACATCGATGAAGGGAGAGCAGTACATGTAGTGTATATGGATTTCAGCAAGGCGTTTGATAAGGTACCCCATGCGAGACTTATGGAGAAGGTGAGGAGACATGGGATCCAAGGGGACATTGCAGTGTGGATCCAGAACTGGCTGGCCCACAGAAGGCAAAGAGTGATTGTTGAAGGGTCGTATTCTGAGTGGAGGTTGGTGACCAGTGGTGTACCTCAGGGGTCTGTACTGGGACCCTTACTATTTGTGATTTTTATAAACGACCTGTATGAGGAAGCGGAGGGATGGGTTAGTAAGTTTGCGGATGACACGAAGGTTGAGGGTGTTGTGGATAGTTTGGAGGGCTGTCAGAGGTTACAGAGGGATATAGATAGGATGCAGAGTTGGGCTAAGAACTGATAGATGCGGTTCAACCCAGGTAAGTGTGAAGTGGTTCATTTTGGTAGGTCAAATATGTTGGCAGAATATAGTATTAATGGTAGGACTCTTGGCAGTGTGGAGGATCAGAGGGATCTTGGGGTCCGAGTCTATAGGACGCTTAAAGTGGCAGTGCAGGTTGACTGTGTTAAGGCGGCATATGGTGTATTGTCCTTCATCATTTGGGGAATTGAATTTAGGAGCCAGGAGGCATTGTTGCAGCTATATAGGTCCCTGGTCAGACCCCACTTGGAGTACTGTGCTCAGTTCTGGTCGTCTCACTACAGGAAAGATGTGGAAGCCATAGAGAGGGTGTAGAGGAGATTTACAAGGATGCTGCCTGGGATGCGGAGCATGCCTTATGAAAGCAGGTTGAGGGAACTCGGCCTTTTCTCCTTGGAGAGACGAAGGATGAAGGGGGACCTGATAGAGGTGTACAAGATGAGAGGTATTGATAGGGTAGATAGTCAGAGGCTTTTCCGCAGGGCTGAACTGGTGGCCACAAGAGGACATAGGTTTAAGATGCTGGGGAGTAGGTATAGAGCTGTCAGGGGTAAGTTTTTTTTAAACTCAGAGTGGCGAGTGCATGGAATGGGCTGCCAGAAATGGTGGTGGAGGCTGATACGATAGGGTCTTTCAAGAGACTGTTAGGTCGGTATATGGAGCTGAGTAAAATAGAGGGTTATGGGTAAGCCTGGTAATTTCTAGGGTAGGGACATGTTCGGCACAGCTTTGTGGGCCAAAGGTCCTGAATTGTGCTGTAGTTTTTCTATTTGTTCTATGTTCTAAATGTGAGGTAATTTGTCAAATAGGAAGTCAAGTTCTGTTTGGACATATAGAATAAATGTAAGGGAGCTTAGGAGCACTGATGTACACAGAGACCATAGCTCCCTGAAAGCAGCAATACAGGCAGGTAGGGTAGTGAAAAGTCATTTGGTATGCTTGCCTTCATAGGCCAAGGCATTGAATATGAGAGCTGGGACATCATATTACATTTGTACAAAACACTGGTTAGACCACACTTAGAGTATTATGTACCGTTCTGGTCACCACAATAAAGGAAGGATGTGGTAGCAATAGAGGAACTGCAGAAGAGATTCACCAGGACATTGCCTGGAATGGAGGGCTGTAGTTATAGGGAAAGATTGAGTAGGCTTGGTTTCTTCTCACTGGAACGTAGGAGGCTGAGGTTTAGAAAATTATGAGAGACACTGATAGAATAGACAATCTTTTTTCCTCCCCCCCCCCCCCCCCCCCCCCCCCCCCCCCAGAGTTGGGCAGTCTAGAACTAGAGGGTATAGGTTTAATGTGAGGGGAGAAATTTAAAGGAGATCTGAGGGGTGAGTTTTTCCATTCAGAGGGTGGCGAACATCTGGATCAAGTTGCCAGAGGAAGTGGTGGAGGAAGATTTTCAAAGTTGTCTGGACAGATACTTGGATAGGAAATGAGTAGAGGGATATGGGCCTAATGCAAGCAAATCGGATGAGCATAAATAGGAATCACAGTTGGCATGGACAAGGGGAGCCCAAAGAAACTGTTTCTGTAGCAACAACCAATCTGGAGGGACTCAGGGGACTGAGCAACATCTGTGGGGGGGAGGTAGGGGAGGAGGCAAGGAATCTTTCTGTAAATTTCAAAAAACATTTTATGATTAAAGGAATAAACACAGCAAAACTCTTAGTGTTTTTTTGGTCAAAACATTTAGTGTTAACACTTTTTTTTTACATAGCAAGTGTTCTGATGGGATTGCTGACGTTTCAGGTCAAAACCTGCATCAGGACTGAGAGTGGAGAGGGGAGATGGCCAGTATAAAGAGAGAGGAGTGGTGAGACAGGAGCTCCAGGTGACTGGTGGACTGAGGGGTGAAAGATGACAGGCAGGTTGTGCCAAGTAGAAAGGGGGAGCAGGGCTGGAGTTGGGAGACAGAGGCAGGTGAGTGATAGATGGAGGTGGGCAGAGAGAGAGAGGAAAAAAGGCAGATGGAGCGAGGTGGGGAGAGGGGAGTGAGGGTTGGAGACAGCTGCTGGAGGGAGATAAGCAGGAACACAAAGGGCTTCCAGTTCTAGACTCTGATGTGAAGGGGGTGGTAACGGGAACCATAAGGGGAGAGGGGAATGACAGATGGAAGCAGAGTCAAATAGTGGGGGGGGGGGGGGGGGCGAAGGAGTCTGTGGGTGAACTAGGTACATGGTGGGTGGACTGAACCAGGAGGGAGAGGGGGACAAAGGTGGGTGATGGGGGGCTGGAGGGGAGGGGGTTTGTAGGAAAGTCAACGAAAATGGGAGGACTGGAGGATTGGAAGGATGGAGGGGGAAAAGGGGAAAAGAACCCACCAGAGGAGGGTGGGTCACCTACAACTGCAGAACTCAATGTTCGTGCCATTGGGTTGGAGACTACTCAGGCAGAATAGGAGGCGTTGCTCCTCTAGTTTGCACTGGGCCTCACCCTGGCAGTGGAGAAGACCGAGGGTGGATAGGTTGGTGTGGGAATGGGAAGGAGAACTGAAATGGCCTGTAACTGGGAGTCTGTTTCTGTGCTGTACATTTCTATGTTTCCATGAAGTGGGAAATGGAATTAAATGTCACTAATTGAGGTAATAAATGTTGGTAAATATAACATTAATCTTACTCTGGAAGTCAACTATACAGTGAAACAGCAGAGGGATTTGGGGTCCACAGAACACAGAAGGCAACAGTTCAGGCTGAAGAAAAGCTCGTGCAATTCTAGATTTAATCACAAGCCAGGAACAGCTGAGGTAATGATAACAACCTTGAACAAGACCAGCCAGAACGCGGTAACATTGAGTTGCTATCTATTGGAACTACATGGAAGATTTAAAAACAAGTACAACACGGATTCACAAGGGAGGCAATCAAAGTACAACGCAAGATTTGATTTTTTTTTGTTAGAGGGTGAAGTTAAAGTAGTGTTTAAAATAATGAAAGAATGACAGGATAGATCCAGTAGTTGAGAAGTCAACACTGAAGAATCAGAAATGATTCTAAACCTCTTACATTTAGAGAGGAGGAGAAACTTCTTTGCAGTGAAACTCGAGAAGCTTGAAGTCAAATGCCAACGTTAGTAATTGGGGCAGAAAATATATCAACTTTCAGCAATAAGTTGAAAAGAAATTAGATTAATCTCAATAATACTTTATGCATCATATGTTTGTTTCATTGCATTTACTTGTTAAAATGAAAGTAATATCTGCACTTCACTTATATCCCTTTCAACACATCTCAAAGTGTTTTTGAGCCAGTTAAGTATTTTTGGCACATCGTCCCAAACAAGACAGTCAAAATGTACACAGTCAATTTGCACAAATGCCTGTGTGATATGAACAAAAGTGCTCTAGAAATGTATTTGCTACTTAGGAGCATTAAAACTGAGCTGTGGGATATATCCAGACTACTTCACATTACTGTATCAGTAGTGATTTTACTGCAGCAGCATAGGTGTATTTTATCCAACGCCTCTACTTCCACAGAAGACTAAGGAAATTTGGCATGTAACCATTGACCCTCACCAATTTTTATAGATGCACTATAGAAAGTATCCTATCCAGATGTATCACAGCTTGGTCTGGCAAATGCTCTGCCCAAGACTGCAAAAAAATTGCAGAGTTGTGGACACAGCTCAGTCCATCACAAAAACTAACCTCCGCTTCGTGGACTGTCTACACTTCCTGCTGCCTTGGGAAAGCAGGCAGCATAATCAGGACCCCTCCCACGCCGGACATTCTCCCTTCTCCCCACTTCCATTGCGCAGAAGGTACAAAAGCTTGAAAACACCAGCAGGCTCAAAGAAAGCTTCCATCCCACTGTTATGACTCTTGAATGGACCTCTTGTATGTTAAACATGAGCTCTTAACTTCATAATCCACCTCATCATGGCCCTTGCACCTTATGGTGTACCTGCACTAGACTTTCTCTGTAACTATAACATTATATTCTGCATTCTGTAATTGCCTTTCCTTTTGCACTGCCTTGAGGTACTTATGTTTTGAAATGATCTATATGGATGGCATGCAAAACAAAGTTTTTCACTATTTACCTTGGTACGTGACAATAATAAACCAATTACCAGTTATCTTGGCAATGAAGGATGCAGCGTCCGTGACCATGCTTTCTCGTTGCATATCAGGCAGTGCCAACACTTAGCTATTTCATCAAACTCCCAGCCCTTGATGAGTTGCCCTCTACTTTGGTTGTCAAGGCTCATCATTGTTGCAAGAGGTCTGGCTTGTGGGAGGGCTGGGTAGCGGGACAGGAGAGACGGGGGAAGACTAGGGCCTGGAGACCTCACAAGATGAAGTCCAAGCCAAAAGGGAGGTGTTGTGCACTCGGGGGCAGGAAAACTTTCAAGGGTCAGAGCCCCATGAAACTATCAGTAGGGAGTGGTAGAACTGTCAACCAGGAGGGCAAACCCTAAAATATGGAACAATACAAGTACCATGTGATAACAAGGTGATACAATAATACCGAACTGTACTTCAAATACACTGCCATCAACTGCAACACTCAAATGTCACATACGCAACCCCCTCACTCTGAGGCAGGCAGACAGACACTCCCTGACACTTCTCCCTTATTCAGAGAAAGGTCGATAGGCATTCCCCTCCCACAGCTGGGCAAATACACCCCACCCAAGCATTCTCATACTCACAGGTCTTTCCCCCCAAACGCACTCCCTCACTCAGAAGAAGGCAGACATGTATTCCCCTCCAACACATCCAGAGACAGCTGGACAAATATACCCCACCCGAACTTCTCCACACTCAGAGACAAGCAGACAGCCAATCCCCTCTCATACACTCCCACTCTCAGACAGGCAGACAGACACTTCCCTCCACACAGCCTCACACTGAGAAAGGCAGACAGACACTCTCTCCCATTCTGAGTCCCAAGCTTGCCCACATTCAGTTGGTAATGGCTTTCACCAGCAAAATCTTGTCTTTTATGTTTCTCTCTGCCACAGGAGGCAAATCATTTAACACAACGTTGTCTTGTAATTAGTCCTTGTTCAGTACATTTCTATTGAAGTGAAATTACCTAACAATGATAGTGGGCGTTTGCACGCTAATCTTCTGTTGTTTGACCTGTAAAGTATAGTGAAATGTGCTTCATTGATCAATGCCAGCCTCAAGTCCACTTATAAACCACCAGTCAGCTAACCAACACATGCTGTTAATTATACAAAGACAACATTTCTTCCTTTTGTGAAGTGTCTAGGCTCAGGGACAACTCAGCAGCACAGAAAACACAGACTGGGACCTCTCTTCTTTTGGACTCACTCTTCAACTGAGTGAGGAGTGTTCAGCAATCTTGCCCCCCCCCCCCCCCCCCCCCCCCGCCCCCCACCCACCCTTGGCCGAAATACCTTGCTCCTTCCTCCCTGTCAATCTGTAGCAGTGGCACTTGGAAAGTTCTCTTCTGATGAAAGAAAGCTTCCAGTGAACACTGTTGTTCTGTGGCAGGCAGAAAATTATAAGCAGCAGTAGACAGTGTGAAGATGCAAATCCCTTAGTCCCTTGGATGCTGGCAGGAGGTACTTATTATTCCACACCTGTGAGAGAATATTTCACTTTGACTTTCTCTTAACTTTCTTTCTATTCTTCAGTGACCAAGAATCTATTTGTTACCAGTTCCCCGCACAAGGTGATTCATTCTGCATCCTCCAAAACATGGGGGCACTTTTCTTTAACAAACCCTGAATTTTTAAACTGGCTACATTTTTCAGTTTGGCAAAGTATTTAAATATACTTAAGCTCCTGCTGGGAGAATTGTTTGTGTGACATAAATTGTAGTCCATATGCGAGACCAGACATCTAGCCAGTCTTCAGTTATGATCTCAGTGGGTTCGCAGTCCATAATGAAGCCTTAACTCTGGTCTCTCCTGACATCAATGTACACTTGCATTCACTAAAGGGGAGAGAACCATTGTCGTTCAACATTCTGGCTCAGACACTTCCCTCAAGAACTTTCTGTGAGCAATATACAACTCTGGCTTGATAACTATAGAGCTCTGGTTAGAACACACTTGGAGTATTGTGTTCAGTTCTGGTCGCCTCATTATAGGAAGGATGTGGAAGCTTTAGAGAGGGTGCAGAGGAGATTTACCAGGATGCTGCCTGGATTGGGGAGCATGTCTTGAGGATAAGTTAAGTGAGCTAGGACTTTCTTTGGAGAGGAGGATGAGAGGTGACTTGATAGAGCTGTACAAGTATAGATCGAGTGGACAGTTAGACTTTTTCCCAGGGCAACAATGGCTAACACGAGGGGACAATTTTAAGGTGATTGGAGGAAGATACGAGGGGGATGTCGGGGTAGTTGTGGTTTTTTTTAAAAAACAGAGTGGTGGATGCATGGAATGCACTGCCAGCAAAGGTTGTGGGGGCAGATACATTAGGGAAATTTAAGAGACTCTTAGATAGCTACATGAATGATAGAAATGGAGGGCTATGTGGGAGAGAAGGGTTAGATAGATCTTAGAGCAGGATAAGATGTCAGCACAACATTGTGGGCCGAAGGGCCTGTACTGTGCTGTAATATTCTATGTTCTAAATGTAGGATCCCAGCTGATACATTGTTTAGTCTGTACCTGTGCCAAGCAAACTAAGAAACATACAAGGATTCTGGGCAGGTAAGGCTAATGGCCACTAATCCTGCCCTTTCTCCACCTCACTAACAGCCCACTCATGGTTGCTGGAGCACAATGATTAGTCTCCACCCACCCTCAAACTTCCACTGCCCCTTTCCCTTTATCCCATGTCACAAACAAAGAATCCCTGACCAGCATTTATTGCCCATCCCTAATTGAACCATTCCTTCAGGTAAAGGTGCTTCCACGTGGCTGTTGGGAAGGGAGTGCCAGGATTTGGACCCAGTGACGGTGAGGAAATGGTGACATACTTCCCCGTCAGGACCATGACTTGAAAGGGAATCTGCAGGAGGTGATCTTGTACTCGCTGCCCCTGTTCTTCTCAGTGGTGGAGGCCATGGGTTTGGGAGATGCTGCTGGAGAATCCCAAGAAGGTAACTGCAGTGTATTTGCAGTGTAAATGATACCTGCTGCAGCCACTATAATAGAGGGAGTAAGTACTTAGAGCAGTAGAAGCTCAATGCCACTCAGGACAAAGCAGCCTGTGTGAGGGTGTCAAACAAACAGGCTGCTTTGTCCTGAGTGGCATTGAGCTTCCAGAGAGCTGCTGGAGCTGCACTTATCCAAGCAAATAGCAAGTACTCCATCACACTCCTGACATGCCTTGTAGAAGGCAGAGAGGCCTTGGGGTGTCAAGAGGTGAGTCACTCACTACAGGCTGCCCAGCTTCTGACCTGCTCTTGTAGCCACTGTATTCATGTAGGGGTTCAGTTGAGTTACTGGTCATTGTTAACCCCCAGATTATCAGTGGTGGGGGTCTTGGTGATTGTAATGTTGTTGAATGTCAAGGGTAGGTAGCTAGACTCCCCCGTATAGGAGATGGATATTGCTAATATTTTCATGGCACGAATGTGACTTACCACTTGTCAAGCTTGAACACTGTCCAAGTTTTACTGCTGGAAGACGTGGGCTGCTTCACTTGCAGGGATTGAGGAGCTGTGATTGGAATTGAACCATTGATCAATTCCATTGTGATTGGATATGTTGGCGCCAGAAGTGTGGCAACACTTGCAGGCTGCCCCCAGAACACTATGCAAAAGATGCATTTCACTGTGTTTTGATGAACATGTGACTAATAAAGTTATATCTTATATTGTGCAAACATCTCCACTTCTGACCTTATGATGGAAGGAAGGTCATTAATGGAACAGTGATAAATAGTTGGGCCTATGACACTACCTAGGGGACTCCTGTACTGTCCCGGGAATGGAATGATTGACATCCAACAACTACATCCAACCTCCTGAGTGTGAGGCATGATTCCAAATGTTTTCTATAATGGATGCTGCTTTTGAGGCACTCCCTCTTGAAGATGTCCTGTGGTGGAGAGGGTGATGCCCGTGATGGAGCTGGCTGAGTCTACAGCCCTCTGCAGCCTCTTTCGATCCTGTGCATTGGAGCCTCTCCACCATACATCTGTAGAAATTTGCAAGAGTCTTTGGTGATGTACCAAATCTCCTCAAACTCCTAATGAAATAGAGCTGTTGGTGTGCCTTTTTCGTGATTGCATCAATGTGTCGGGCCCAAGATAGATCCTCCGAGTTGTTGCATTTGGTCAAATGCCGACTTGATGTCAAGGACAATCACTCCCAACTCGTAAAACTCAGCTCTTTGGTTCCCACTTGAACCAAGACTATGATGAGGACTGGTGCCAAGTGCTCCTGGCAAAACCGGACATTGATAGAAAGGTTACTGGGGAGTACGTTCCACTTGATAGCATTGTTGACGAGAGCTTCCATCACTTTGCTGATGAATGAGAGAAAAATGATTGAGCAATAATGAACTGTATTGGACTTGTCCTGCTATTTGTGAACTGGACACACTTGGGTAATTTTCCAGAGCAATTGTTGGATTTTCACTGCCTTGTCAGTATAAAATGTGTCAGGGATAGCTGGAGTGTGAGTTCAAGAGCTCAGGGCCCAACCAACTAAAGGTACAAACACTGATGGTGGAGCAAATGTAGGGGATGTGAAAGATAAGTACTGACCAGAGCACCAGGGTCAACTTCCCTGCTCTCCTTCAGAAGATCATTGAAATCTTTGCATATTACAGGGAGAGCAGGTAGGGTTTCAGTCTGACAGTTTACCCATGAGAAAATACCTCCAAGAACGCAAATTCCCTTAAGGAATGGAGTGTCAGCTTGGGTTACCTACTTGATTCCTCAGAGTGAACGTTGAAACCATGACCTTCTGACTCTAGAGCCAGGATGCTCCCAATTGTCCTACAGGAAGCACAAAACAAGGCTTTGGTTGAGCTGACATGTCCAATCTTGTGTCATTGAGTCTGTCTCATCAATTCTTTGAGTGAGCTGCTCAGAATACAAAAGCTTGGTGAGGTCATATTTCATCTGCAACAATTTGTCTCCTCAGATGTCTCCACTTTTATAGCACTTTTATGTTCCAATCCAACTAGATAAGTGGTGAGGGCACCAGTCTGCACACATCCCGACACATTCATCTTGCCTCTTTCCAATTCAATTCTGATTTATCTTTGTGTGACCATACAAAATGTGATGATGTGCTTACCTGTAGGAACACCTTCTCAGCTCACTGCTTCTGCACAGCTCCAGTACTGAGTTGATTGTCTCCTCTCCCTATTACATTAACTGCACCATCATAGGCCTTGGAATGCCAAATATCAACAAGTACAAACCAGACTCTACAGTCAATGCAGTAACAATTCTTTCTATTAATCTCAGCCACTAAATATAAATCCTCAGATCTTCAATGTGTATTGCCATCGTGCAGTTCTTGATTCCTCTCTCACTGTCTTTCTTTCCTTCTGTCTCTTTTCCTCATTTTCTCTGAAGTTCAGGGCAGCTTTTGAGGGAGCCAAATAATTTTCTCTCTAATGTAAAACAGCGCTGAAGTCATGATCTTAAACCCTTGTGTACGCATTGTAGTGGATGGGAGTTCCTCGGTGATGGCAGGAAGGAGATGGGGACACATCCCACATCTGTCATCATAACACCTGATAGAAGTGAACAGGTGATGACTCCTGAAGAAACATGAAGTCCGAACTCCAAAACGACATTCAGCCACTTGGCAACCTGCAGCAGGGAACTAAAGGTGACTGATGTGAAATTCAAAGTTGATTCTTAAATACTTTTTGCTGACTCTCAGTACAAGGTTGCCTGGAGCCACTGTCAAAGAAGCCATATTAGAGTTGATAATGGTTTTTGAAGGACTGATGAAGGGTCTCGGCCCGAAATGTCAACTGTTTATTTCCCTCCACGGATGCTGCCTGACCTGCTGAGTTCCTCCAGCACTTTGTGTATTGCTCCAGATTCCAGCATCTGCAGATCTCGTCTTAGTCTGGAGGGTGCCTTTATTAGCAAGCTAGTTCAGAATCCAACCTCTATTCCTTTTCTTCTGGTCTCCCATGTCTACTTTTAGACTTGGCAAAGTCCAGGCCCATTCCTGTGGCAAATGTAAGGGAATTCTCAATGTGGGCTTTACTGCACCTGATCTCAAGATTGGAAAGCAGTTTCTTTTCCAGCACTGGCTTAAAACTTTGTCAAAACATGGGAACTACATTTTGCAAAAATGAGTTTCCTCAGAGGACTTTTAACCTGCTCTGGCAATTACTGAGGTGAGAACACTGACCGTCCCATTCATGCCCAATAGTCCTTTAACATAGAAGCATAGAAAACCTACAGCACATACAGTCCCTTTGGCCCACAAAGTTGTGCCAAACATGTCCCTACCTTAGAAATTACTAAGCTTACCCATAGCCCTCAATTTTTCTAAGCTCCGTGTACCTATCCAAAAGTCTCTTAAAAGACCCTATCGTATCCGCCTCCACCACCGTTGCCGGCAGCCCATTCCACGCACTCACCACTGAGTAAGAAACTTACCCCGACATCTCCTCTGTACCTACTCCCCAGCACCTTAAACCTGTGTCCTCTTGTGGCAACCTGGGAAAAAGCCTCCGGCTATCCACACGATCAATGCCTCTCATCATCTTACACACCTCTATCAGGTCACCTCTCATCCTCCATTGCTCCGAGAAGAGACTGAGTTCACTCAACCTGTTTTCATAAGGCATGGTCCCCAGTCCAGGCAACATCTTTGTAAATCTCCTCTGCACCATCCACATCCTTCCTACAATGAGTTGACCAGAACTGAGCACAGTACTCCAAGTGCAGTCTGACCAGGGTCCTATATAGCTGCAACATTACCTCTCATGAGCAAATCACAAGCTGCTGGAGGAGCTCAAAGGGTCAAGCAGCATCTGTGGAAGCAAAGGGATACTCGCCATTTCACATCAAGACCCTGCATCAGGACTTTGCCTCCACTGATGCTGCCCGACCTGCTGAGTTCCTCCAGCAGTTTGTTTTTTGCAGTTTCCCTTGTGTGTTCATGTGATCTTGTTTCTGAGGTAGCCAAGATGTCCAACTGATTTATTAACACACTTACCTTCTGTCCCATTCATCTGCTTCTATTTACACCTCATCTAGGTGCAGATACTTGGGAGGGTTTTTGCAGAGGTTCCAAAGAGGGTGTGAGTGGTGGCGTTCACAGGGAGAATGACAATGGGAATTTAAACTTGTAGTGTTGCTGGCCCAGATTCCAGTGAGGGCTGGAAGAGGACAGGAGGGTGATGGAGCCTCGTCCCAAGGTTAAATTAGTAGAGAGAGAAGTGATTCTATTTAACATACTGCAGCTTAGTGCCAGTGGGGGAGACGGGGCCAAGTACTACTGTTAATCTGTATAACAACTGCTGACAACACACTGGAACACCAAACTTAAGACAAACTTCTGACTGCAAGATGACATTCAGCCACTGCAACAACATCCTCAGTGCATCTCAAGATGACTGATCATGTGAAGTTCAGCCTACTGGATGTGATTAATTCAGCTTTCCCAAGAGCCACAATGGTAAGGTAATTAGAACAAAGGACATAATGTTACAGCACAGTACAGTACAGGCCCTTCACCCCACAATGTTATGTCAACATTTTATCCTACTCCAATAGCTATCTAACCCTTCCCTCCCACATAGCCCCATGAATGATAGAAATGGAGGGCTATCTAAGAGTCTCTTAAATTTCCCTAATGTATCTGCCCCCACAACCTCTGCTGGCAGTGCGTTCCACACACCCACCACTCTAAAAAAAACATACCTCTGACATTCCCCTTATATCTTCTTCCAATCACCTTAAAATTATGCCTCATGTTAGCCATTTTTGCCCTGGGAAAAAGTCTGACTGTCCACTCGATCTATGCCTCCTATCATCTTGTACACCTCTATCAAGTCACCTCTCATCCTCCTTCTCTCCAAAGAAAAAAGCCCCAGTTCACTCAACCTATCCTCATAAGACATGTTCTCCAATCCAGGCAGCAACCTGGTAAATCTCCTCTGCATCCTCACTAAAGCTTCCACATCCTTCCTACAATGAGGCGACCAAAACTGAACACAATACCCCAAGTGTGGTCTGACCGGAGTTCTATAGAGCTGCAACATTAACTCACGGCTCTTGAACTCAATATCCCGACTAATGAAGGTCAACACACCATACACCTTCTTAACAACCCTATCAACCTGCAAGGCAACCTTGAGGGATCTATGGAAGTGGACCACAAGATCCCTCTGTTCCTCCACACTGCTAAGAGTCCTGCCATTAACCTTGTATTCTGCCTTCAAATTCGATCTCCCAAAGTGTATTACTTCACAACACACCTTTCTGGGTTGAACTCCATCTGCCACTTCTCAGCCCAGGTCTGTATTCTATTAATATCCTGTTGTAATCTACAGCAACCTTCTACACTACCATGGCAGGCATGGTAGTGTAGCTGTTAGTGTAATGCTATTACAGCGCCAGTGACCTGGGTTCAATTCCAGCCACTGTCTGTAAGGAGTTTGTATGTTCTCCCCGTGTCTGCATGGGTTTCCTCTGGGTGCTCTGGTTTCCTTCCATATTCCAAAGATATGAGAGTTAGGAAGTTGTGGGCATGCTATGTTGGTGCTGGAAGCGTGGCAACACTTGCTGGCTGCCCCCAGAACACCTTGGCTTATCCACAACACCACCAACCTTTGTGTCATCAGCAAACTTACTAACCCACCCTTCCCACATCCTCATCCAAGTCATTTATGAAAATCACAAAGAGCAGGGGTCCCAGCAGAACACCACTGGTCACTGACCTCCAGGCAGAATACGCTCCATCTACCACCACCCTCTGCCTTTTATGAGCCAATTCCAAATCCACACAACCAAGTTTCCCTGGATCCCATGCCTCCTGACCTTCTGAAGGAGAGCCTTCCATGAGGAACCTTCTCAAATGCCTTATTAAAATCCATGTACACCACATCCACTGCTCGACCTTCATCAATGGGCTTTGTCACATCCTCAATTTATTCAGGCTCATGAGGCATGACCTGCCCCTCACAAAGCCATGCAGACTGTCCCTAATCAGCCTATGCTGCTCCAAACGCCCATAAATCCTGTCTCTAGGAATCTTCCAGTAATTTGCTCACCACTGAAGTAAGACTCACTGGTCTGTAATTCCCAGCATTATCCCTACTCCCTTTCTTAAGAAAAAGGAACAACATTTGCCATCCTCCAATCATCTGGCACTACTCCTGTGGCCAGTGAGGACACAAAGATCATGGCCAAAGGCACAGCAATCTCTTCCCTCATTTCCCGTAATAACCTTGGATATATCCCGTCCGGCCCCTGTGACTTATCTATCCTAATGTTTTTCAAAATTTCCAGCACATCCTCTTTCCTCATGTCGACATGCCCCAGCGTATCAGCCTGTTGTACACCATCCTCACAAACGTCAAGGTCTCTCTCACTGGTGAATACTGAAGCAAAGTATGCATTAATGACTTCCCCACCTCTTCTGACTCCAGGCACATGTTTCCTCTTATCCCTGATCAGTCCTACCCTCACTCTAGTCATCCTCCTATTCTTCGTATACATGTAGAACACCTTGGGGTTTTTCTTGATCCTACTTGCCAAGGATTTCTCATGCTCCCGTCTAGGTCCCCTAAGTTCATTCTTAAGCTCCCTCCTGGCTACCTTGTAATGCTCCAGAACCTTGTCTGATCCATGCTTTCTAAACCTCAGCTAAGCTTCTTTCTTCCTCTTGACAAGATATTCTGTGTCTCTTGTCAACCACGGTCCCTTCACTGTCATCTTGCCTCAGTGGGACAGATCTATCGAGAACCCCATGCAAATACTCCCGAAACAACCTCCACATTTCCACTGTGCACTTCCCCAAGAACATCTGTTCCCAATTTATGCTCTCAAGTTCCTGCCTAATAGCATCATAATTCCCCCTCCCCCAGTTAAATACTTCCCCAAATCGTCCGTTCCTATCACTCCCCAAGGCTATGGTAAAGGGAGAGGAGTTATGGTCACTGTCTCCAAAATACTCTCCCACCAAGAGATCTGAAACCTGATCAAGCTCATTACCTAGTACCAGGTCCAGAATGGCCTCTCCTCTAGTCGGCCTGTCCACATACTGTGTCAGGAATCCTTCCTGTACACACCAAACAAACTCCATTCCATCTATCCCCTTTACACTAAGGAGGTGCTAATCAATATTAGGGAAGTTGAAATCACCCATGAAAACAACCCTGCTATTTTTGCACCTCTCCAAAGTCTGCCTCCCGATCTGCTTTTTAGTGCCTCTGCTGCTATTGGAGGGTCTGTAGAATACTCCCAATAGAGTGATCACTCCCTTCCTGTTTCTGACTTCCACCAACACTGACTCAGTGGACGATCCCTCCAGGACGTCCTCCCTTTCTACAGCTGTGACAATGTCCCTGATCAGCAAAGCCACTTCCCCACCTCTTACCTGTATCCCTGTCCTTTTTGAAACATCTGAACCCCGGAATATCCAGCAGCCATTCCTGCCCTTGTGACAGCCGAGTATCTGTAATGGCCACCACGTCATAGTTCCACATACTTACCCACATTCTAAGTTCACCCTTGTTCCTGATACTTCTCACATTAAAGTAGACACTTCAGCCCATCCAACTGACTGCAATTTTGCCCTTTCAACTGCCTGTCCTTCCTCAGTCTTTCTACACACTGCATCTACTGGTACACTAAATGCATCAACCTCTGACCTATCGCTCTGGTTCCCCTCCCCCTGCCAAACTAGTTTAAACCCTCCCCAACAGTTCTAGCAAATTTGCCAGGAAGAATATTGGTCCCCCTCCAGTTCAGGTGTTATCCGTCCCTTTTGTACGGGTCGTACCTTCCCCAGAAGAGATCCCAATGATCAACAAATATCAAACCCTGCCCCCTGCACCAATTCCTTATCCATCTGCCAAATCATCTTATTCTTACCCTCACTGGTGCATGAGGCAGGCAGCAATCCAGAGATTACTACCCTTGAGGACCTGCTTTTCAGCTTCCTACCTAGCTCCCTGTATCCCCTCTTCAGGACTTCATCTCTTTTCCTACCTATGTCATTTGTACCAGTATGTACCACAATGTCTGGCTGTTCACCCTCCCCCTTCAGAATGCTGTGGACCCGATCCAAGACATTCCTGACCCTGGTACCCGGAAGGCAACATAGTATTCAGGAGTCTCCTTCACATCCACAGAATCTCCTGACTACCTCCCCTACTATGGAATCCCCTATCACTACCAACCTCCTCTTCTCCCCCCTTTCCCTTCTGCACCACACGACCAGGCTCATTGCAGCTTTCCCCTAGTAGGTCTTCCACTCCGACAGTATCCAAAGCAGTATACCTGTTATTGAGGAGAACAGCCACCAGGGTTCTCTGCACTACCTGCCTATTCCCCAGCCTCTTCCTGACCGTCACCCAGCTACTTGCCTCCTGCAGCTTTGGAGTGACTGCCTCCTTGTAGCTCTTACCTGTGAACTCCTCGTTATCCCATAGGAGCCAAAGGTCATCCAGATGCAGCTCCAGTTCCCTAACACAGTCTGCAAGGAGCTGCAGCACAATGTACCTCATGCAGATGTAGCTATCAGGGAGACTGGAGGTCTCACAGAACTCCCACATCTCACAAGCTGAACACACCACTGACCCTGGAGCCATTCTCACTACTCTGGCCTGGCACTAAGGGAAACACCAAAGCAAGAAAGAAAGGAACTTACCAGAGACTTACCTTCACCTCTTCTCACCAGAGCCTCAGCTTCCTCCCCCCCCCAGCTCTAACACTGGCCCACTGCAACAATGGTCACTCTGCTTATCCCTGCCATCCCTTTATCTGCTGCTGTTAGTAAGCCAATCAGCTGGTAACAATTTGCAAATGTGCCTCGGTTAGAACCTTGCAAGGTGAAACTCACAAACACATGCACAGAGACTCACCTCTTTTCAAAGGTCCCACTCCAAATCTCGCTCCAACCGACTCTCAATACCTGATCCTGAAACTCACAGTACTCTACTGCAGTTTGTGATAGAATTGGATCCCACTTGAAATCAAAGCTCCCACTTTTGGAAAGTAGTTTTATCAATTAGTAAACCTCAGAATCCAGGCTATAACCATGAACATAGACTCGGTGATTCAAGAAGGTGGCCATCACCACTGAGAAGTACATGGGCAACTTCCTCTCAAGGGCAATTAGGGGTTGTCCATAAATGTTGGCTGCGATGTTCCCATCCTGTGAATAAATTAAATGAAAATCCTTTTGCCCCTTCTGTGCTCTGTTTAGTTTTAGACCTACAGGTATGTCACAGGGATAGATCTGAGTTAACACTGGCTTTGAATTCAGTTAATATGCCTAAACTGCTATTATTAACTGTCAATGTAGAATGTGAAAGGCACTGTAATACTGCTGCTTCACAGCTCCTGTCTTCAATCCTGACCTCCAGTGCTTTCGATGTAGTGTTTGCATGTTCTCCTTGTGAATGTGTGGCCTTCCCTCTCGTTTTCCTCTCCGAGGCCAAATACGTGATGGTTGGTAGATTAATTGGCCACTGTAAATTGCCCCTGGTGTATGGGTGTGGGAAGTTGATGGGTATCTGGGAGAGAATAGAGTAAATGGGAAATAAATGAGGGGATGGGTGGTAGGCCAAAAGAATTGGTTCTGTGCTGTATGACCCCATGACCTCCACAATTAGGAAGAGCAAATACATCAATGTCACGGTAAAATCAGAATGTGCAAGTTCTGTTCCAAGCCACACACCATTATGACTTCCCATTCTCCACAGATGCTGCCTGAGCTGCTGAGTGTTTCCAGAATTTTCTGTTTTTATTCCAGATTTCCAGTATCTGCGAGTCTTTTGACTTTCATTTGCTGATTTTCTTTCTGGCCGTTCCTAGTCTACTGTGCTTAGAAGAAATAGAACAGGATTTAATGTTTTAAAAAATTAAGCTAACTAACCTGGAGTTAAACACAAGTCCATACCTTTTCTGAGCTTAGTCGAGTCCATAAAAATAGCAATCAAGGAGGAGAAAGGATAAGATTTGTAACACACCATTCACACCCCCAGGATAACACATACAGCTTTACAACCAATGAAATATTTTTGAAGTGTTGCCCCAGTTGTATACTAGGAAATGTGGCAACCAACTTAGGCAAAAACAGCAATGCAATATTGATCACAGCAATAGGGAGAGGAGCACTGCTCTTTCTTAGAATAATTTCATGAGATCTCTTACATTTACTTGAGAGAACAGATGGTTTAATGTCCAACCAGAAAGACATGACTTCTGACTGTGTAGCACTCCCTTAATACTGCAATGAATATTTTTCAAGTAGTATATTGCTGATAAGATTTAAAAAAACCACGAGGCATTTCATTGGGACGTGCACAGTAAAATAGAAATGTCAAATTTTTTATTATGAGATCAAAAACTCCCTCTGGCTTATCTGCAATTCCACACGAAAAGATAATGGTTACAATGAAACAGAGATTAAGTGACAAGATGTCACCATCATAAAAATCTCTATTATAATGCCTGCAATTTGAGTCTGTGATATAAAGATACCGCATAGCACCTTGCAGAAGGTTTCCCCAAGAGTTCAGAACATTTAGAATGGATTTATTGTAAATAAAAATACAATTCTCTTGGGCTTGGCTTTGCATGGAATCACTTAGAATGAAAGAAGTTAATCAACAGTGACAGACTTTTTAAAAACTTTTTTCTTCTGTGAAGTTTCTTTTCAGTAATGTTGCCTGTGCCATGAAACAGCGTGTTTTTCTGTTTTAGGAAGTCACAGTTTGCACCAAATGCTCAAAACCACCCCAGGCATGTCATAAGCGATCCCAGCTCAGTCACATTTACAAGCCCTTCTTATTAACATCTGGGGAATTGGAGCAAAAGTGGGAGAGCTGTCCCACAGACATGTAAAGCGGCAATCAGGGCATAGTCATATTCACAGAATCATACCTTCCAACTACTGTCCAGAGTCTTCCATCACCATCCTCAGATACATCCCATATACACGGAGGTTAGGTAGAAGGATTGGCAAATGGCATTCAATGTGATGTATTGTATTTTGGGAGATCAAACCAGGGTAGGACTTATACAGTGAATGGTGGGGCCCTGGGGAATGTTGTAGAACAGAGGGACCTAAGACTGCAAGAGCATGGTTCCCTGAAAGTGGTGTCACAGGTAGACAGGGTAATGAAGAAGACGTTTGGCACGCTGGCCTTCAGCAGTCAGGGCACTGAGTACAGGAGTTGAGAAGTTACGTTGCAGTTATATAAGACATTGGTGAGGCTGCACTTGGAATATTGCGTACAGTTTTGGTCACCCTGTTCTAGGAAATATATTATTAAACTAGAAAGAGTGCAGAAAAGATTTACCAGGATGTTGCTTGGACTTGGGGGCCTGAGTTACAAGGAGAGGTTGTGTAGACGAGGACTTTATTCTCTAGAGTGTAGGAGATTGAGGGGTGAGCTGATAGAGGTGTATAAGATCATGAGGGGCATAGATAGGGTGGAAGCACATAGTCTTTTTCTCAGGGAGGAGGTGCTAAAACAGGAGGGCATAGGCTTAAGACAGAGGCGAGAGCTTTAAAAGGGACATCAGGGGCAGCTTCTTCACGCAAAGGGCGGTGCATATTTGAAATAGTGGCTGAGGCGGGCATATTAGCAACGTTTAAAAGCCATCCAGATAAGTACATGGATAGGAGAAGTTTAGAGGGCTCTGGGCCAAACACGGGCAGATGAGACCAACTCACTGGGCAACACAGTCAGCATGGACAATTTGGGCTGAAGGGTCTGTTTCCATGCTGAATGGGACTATGATTCTATGACAGATGGCAAATGGTCAGGAAGGAATGGTCTTGTGTGTCCTCAACATGAACCATGAAGCTTTGTAGCTTGAGGTCAAATGTGAGTCATGTGCCTGTAAACTACTTATTCATTATCACCTACCACCAAACCTCAGGTGATGAACCAGGGTACCTCTATGTTGAACATAAGAGAACTACGGTCTTGACATTCCCACATGCTCTTATGGATTCCAGCTTTGAAATGTAGGAATGTGGGAACTGCTGGAGAAAATGAAACAAAATTGATGAAGTATTTGCCTCATTATAACATGATCTAGCTACTGGTCTGAAGCAGGCTCCAGAAATGATGTCAGGAAAGCCACCATGGTGGAGCACACATTGGGGTACAGGTCTAAGGTGATCACTTCATTTCCAAGCATTTGATCTTTGTCTCCATGTAAAATGTGTCTCATAAACTGACCACTCATTCATTAAAGGAATTGAAGCCAATGCCACTTTTATGAATCTCTCAGTAGTTCTCTTCATTAAAGTGAATAAAGAAGAGTAACCATCATTCCCCACCTGATCCAGTGAGTTTCCCATTCTGTAAACTGGATTAAAATTACCTGCAGATTCATTTTGAATTTACCCCTCTCTCAGCCTCAGTGCCATTTTACCCATCACGATAAACTCAGAAGGTCCAATGCACCGTTCTCCCCAGTGGAAACCTCTGCAGATGCTTCAAGAAACATCGATAATGGAATAAACTGCACTGATATCAGAGTTTGCCAACAGCAGTGGTTACTGGATGTAAGAGTATCTATTGTCTGTGACTGTAGAGTGCGGCTCTGGTAATCCTGATAGCTTTATTGCCCCATATCAGAAGATCTTAATAGGCTAGTCACCTTAGTAAATTGTCTCTTTAATATACTTTGGTATTTTTAAATCAAGGTAATTATTCTTGATATCAATAACAAGTGTGGCATTATTATATGAAGATGGATCTTTGAGCTACACTTGAGATTCAGGCACTAACATTACAAGTCAATAAGTGCAATAAAGATTCAATGAGTTCAAAGCATCAGTAGATCTTTCATAAAAGGTTTGTGACTTACAATGGGACTGTTCAGGGTTAGAATAGTTACATTGTTGGAAAAACGTCTATCACAGTGTCAATTAAATACAGAAATCCAATGAGTCAGTGCCTTTCCTCAGTCACTGGAGTCATTTCAATAGGAAAGGGCCATCAATATGAAAGTGACCACAGCCATGGTGATAGCTGTCCGAGCCTGCATGACTGAAGTCTCCATTGCCCATACCATGCCCAGACAATGAACAGCTCCGGCATTCGCTGCGATGGAAGTTGAGAGATTGACCATCAGGAGCAAACAGGCTAAAAAGCAAAATACTGCAGATGCTGCAAATCTAGAACTAAACAGAAAAAGCTGGAAATGCTGAGCAGGCCAGTCAGAAACTGTGGATGGAACTGTTGAAAGGTCAACAGAAGCTGAAGCTGGAACTCTATCTCTGTCTCTGTGATCACTGATACTACCTGAGCTCATATATCCATAGAATCATTCCATAATACAGCACAGAAACAAGGCCCTTTGCAATGCCAACCATCAAATAGCATTCACACTCATCCGATTTTCTCACACTTGGTCCAAAGCCCCCATGCCTCTATGCCTTGGTAACTCAAGTGCTCGTTCAGATACTTCTTAAATATTGTGACAGTCTCTGGCTCCACCATCCCTTCAGGCAGAGAGTTCCAGATTGCAACCGTCCTCTGGGTGAAAAAAATTCCTCCTTGGGTCACCTCTAAACTTCTTACTCCTTGTTGGAGCCATTCAAAAATCAACACTGAAGTCGGCCCGTTAACGAGGCAGTTTATTTCAGAGCTCAGCTGAACTGATGCATCAGGAGAAAATACCCAGAATGTCTCCGGCCCGTTCCGCCTGACTCACAGAGTTGTGGTCGTTACAGAGCATATTGGCATATGCGGTCAATGTTCCTTAAACATAATGTTATCAGGAGCCTAACATCTAACTAAAGCATCCTATTTGTTCAGCAGTTGCCATCCACAATATCATGACAATGCATTTTATTGCAAAACAAGAAGATCACACTGCCCTTACTTGTGCAATCATGACTTCGCTTTTATCAACTTCACTCCCAATTTCTAGCCTGCCCTCAGATTCACTTGGTCCATCTCCAACACCTCTCTCCCCTTTCTTGATTTCTCTGTCTCCATCTCAGGAGACAGGTTATCCACCGACATCAACTACAAGCCCACTGACTCCCACAGCAACCTTGACGACACTCCCCTCCACCCTGTCACTTGTAAGGATGCCATTCTTTGTTCTCAGTTCCTCTGTCTCTGCCACATCTGTTCTTAAGATGAGGCCTTCCACTCCAGGACATCCGAGGTGTTCTCCTATTTCAGACAACAGGCTTTCCCCCCGACTGCTATCGACGGAGCCCTCACCTCATCTCCTTTATTTCCTGCACTTCTGCCCTCACCTCATTCCCTCCCCAGGCAGAACAGGCATGGAGTTCCCCTTGTCCTCACCTACCACCCCACCAGCCTACACATCCAGCACATCATTCTTCACAACTTCCGCCATCTACTTCAGGATCCCACCAGCAGGCACATCTTCCCCTTCCTCTCCACCTTCTGCCAGGATCACTCTCTCTGTGACTCCCTGGTCCACCCATTCCTCCCCACCAATCCCCCTCCCTCCCTGTGGCAAGATGAAACACGATTAAAGATCTCCCTGTTGCAACAGCCAAGAAATAGCTGGGTGTAACTAAAGAGTCAGAAGAAATATCTTTCTTTGTTAGGAATATTTGCTTTCCCAGGAGTTACCGGAACCATGTGAACCAGCAGACCTTAATGTGGAATGCAGCTCCCAAGCGTTAATTGGGAGCAGTTAAAATGGGCAGCTTTGCAAAACAACCATGGTGTACTTCAGCCAGGCGAGAAAATGGTAAGGGTTAATTTGCCCCATTAGACAAGATCCCAGGGCCTTGTTTGAGTTTGTCACGAAACTGTCTTGGTTGTACCTCCATGGAGCCATTCACTCTCCAGAAGATTAGAATTTTAATCTGTTGCAGTCTGCATTAACAACGGATTTTTCTGTGCCGATGACGGATGAGACTCTTGAAAACACTGGAAAGGTTTAACAAAAGGTGTGAAATCCTCTGTTATGCCAGGACCAAGCGAGGCACAAAGCCCTCCTCAACTGTATAGATGCACCCCCGTGGGACAGACCTTCAGAGCTTCTCCACAGGCTGGTTCGCGGCCAACGCCTGGCGACTTTCATGCCCCTTCACGTCTTGCTGGAGTCTCCCGGGGCTCCCCTTCAGCGATAGACTGAGCAGCAGACAACGCAACGTTGCTAAGTATTACTGTGAATTGTGCGCAATTTGAGCTCGATTTTACCAGGGAAGCGTTAGGTGAAAGAGTGTGGGTTTTTGGTCTTGTTCTTTTAGTTTAGATTAGATTTGTAGATGTGTATTAGACGTCAAACGAGAGCTGTAGACACTGGTGGAGGAAAACATCTTTAAGGTAGGCATCCCTGGAAGAGACTTCGCAGTGGACAGCAAAACAGAGACACAAGAAATTCTGCAAAAGCACTGAGAAGCAGTTCAATATATACTGATATACAGTCAACCAGTTCAACACACATTGATATACAGTGAGACCTGCAGAATTTCTTGTGTCTCCGAATTAGAGCTATAGTTTCCTTTGTTTTTAGTTGATTTGAGTTGTGTTAAATAAAGTTACTTGAACTTTCCGTGAAATTGTAGTGTCTTTCGTTACCGACTCTGTCATTCGAAAGGAATCCAAAAGAACCTGAGTTCTGTTTTAATACATCCCCAGGCACTCACCCCTGTAACCGCAAGAGGTGTAACAACACTTGCCCCTAAACCTCCTCCCTCACCAACATCCAGGAACCTAAACAGCCCTTCCAGGTTAGCCAGTCTTTCACAGGCAAATCCCCCTGTGTTAGTTATTGCCTCCAGTGCGCCCGTTGTGGCCTCCTCTACATCGGTGAGATCGGATGCAAAATAGGCGACTGCTTCACCGGGCACCTTCGCTCCATCTGCCGTGGCCGTCTGGGTCTCCCGGTGGCCAGCCATTTTAATTCACTTCCCCATTCCCACTTCGACATGTCTGTCCTCGGCCTCCTCCACTGCCAGGGTGAGACTAAACACAAACTAGAGGAACAGCGCCTCATACCCCACCTGGGCAGTCTACAACCTGGTGACATGAACAGTGAATTCTCCAACTTCCGGTAACTGCTCCCCCTCTGTCCCTTTTCTCTCTCCCCCACCTCCCTTTATTTCCAGGCCCCACCTTCCTCTCCTATCAGATTCCATCACTTTCAGCCCTTAGTCACCTCCACCTATCACCTCCCAGTCTCTGTCGCTATTCCCACTCTCCCCACCTCCATCCATCTATCACCCCCCCCACCCCACCCCCATCTAGATCCATCTATCACCTGCCAGCTCTGGCTCCAACCCTTCCACCCATCTTTTTATACCAGCTCTCTCCCCTCTATCTTTCCATCCAGAGGAAGGGTCTCAACCCGAAATGTTGACTGTCCATTTCCCTCCACGGATGCTGCCTGACCCGCTGAGTTCCTCCAGCATACTCTAAGGCCTGTCATCTCCTCTTTCTTATAAACTTCATCTTATTCAAAATCAGTCTGGCTATATTCTAACCTGCATGAGCCACCATACTTCTATTTTCTTTTTTCGAAAGAGCTTTATTCAGTGATTACAGCATCACATCATTACAATACTACAATATTCCACGATTCACTCTATTTACAGTCAATAGCTTCAAATTGCAACTCAGTCATCGCTATCCAGAACGCACTTGAGCCCTTGTGGCGCCCACTGGTCCCGGAATGCCCCCAGTGTACCCATGGATACCGCGTGCTCCTCCTCCAGGGACACACAGGCATGAACGTAACCTCGGAAGAGGGGCAGACAATCAGCTCGGGCAGGTCCCTCGACTGCCTGCCCCCTGGAGCCATGGATGGTCACCTTGGCCAGGCCTCTGAGCCGCCATGCTTGTCCTAAATGACGTCTTACTGTGCCAGTTCTTCCAGTATTTCCATTTTGAAACTCTCTTCCTTGCATTCCCATGGCCCCCACTTCCTTATCTGCAGCCTCTTTACCCCAATTCCCCTTTTACCTCTATTGCCTGCCTCACAGATTCTGGGCTCTTGTGTGTTCCCCCTTTGCCTCACCGTTCATGGCAATGTGTTCTGCTGACTTAGCATTTTTCTTTGGTATTTTCCTCTTAATTCTCTCAATTTCTTTAAGATCTTCTTTCATACTCACCCCTTTGAGCAAACATCTGGTCAACTCTCTAATCCTGGAATGAATTTCTACATTAAAGCTGCAATGTATGTACATACAGTATGTAATTTAGTGGTACCAAAGATACAAAATGGCCCAAGATGGGAGAAGAATAAACATTAAATGGAGTTAATCAGAGCCATGACTCTGGCTACTTTTGGTAGATGTTTAGAAGCTGACGAATTTAACAGCCAATGGCATTATGTGAATTCTAAAAGCCTCCACCTGGGCATTAGAGCTTTCTTTGGAAGAGGGAAGTACAGCAAAAAGAAGGGGAATTTTATGGGAAAGGGTTTGTACCCACCAAAACAATCCCAGAATAGTAGAAAAATTGTGTGGAAGGTTTGCAGAGGTAGCGTAGCGGTTAACACGATGCTATAACAGCGCCAGCGATCGGGGTTCGATTCCCATCGCTGTCTGTAAGGAGTTTGTACGTTCTCCCGTGTCTGCCTGGGTTTCGTCCGGGTGCTCCGGTTTCCTCCCACATTCCAAAGACGTACGGGTAGGTTAATTTGGGTTTAAAATGGGTGGTGCGGACTCGTTGGACCGGAAGGGCCTGTTACCGTGCTGTAAATAAAATTTAAATTTAAATTTAAAAATTAAAAAAATCACGTTACACTGGTATGTTGGTAGTTCAAGAGCAGTGAGTCACAATTAACATATTCCCTTCACTCAGTCTCGATGAATGTACCAAAAAGTGGGGACCCATTGAAATCACTCCTTCCTATGGCTTTGTCTTTTCCTTGAAATCTCTGAAAATTACATGTCAGCTTCTTCACCAAAGCTCCAAATGCATTAAATTGATTTTTTGTTTCCAAGTGACTACCTTTATACAAAATCTCTTTTTGTTCTGTACATTTCCTATGTTCTGGAAACCTGACAACACTGAGAAGGCGTTACTCACTGGTTCAAATATGTTGAATGATTAATTGCTTTATTTTCAAAATAAGCAGTTCACTCACACTCTGAGTTGTTTACAGTCCTTCTAATACACCCATATCTGTACAATTTGTGTAATGTTATACTCTCTATAGCTCACAGATATACAAACCTCACACATTGCCATGTTCGCTCAGTAACTATTCCCCTCAGCCTTGTAATTATAAATTTAACAAAACGACTTGATAGATGAACATTATCATCTCCCAAGGGAAAGTCAAAGACCACAAAAACCTACTTCAGCAGATAACTGCAGAACTGTGTGCTCCAAAAAGCTCCAGGTTCTGATTCAGGCTTTTGTTTATGAAGAGAATACAGCCAGCCTTTTGATGCTGTCTGTCACTGGGGCCTATCAATCCATTTACTTCCCACACCATTGGAGACTGAGCTAATTCCAGCAGAGTAAAAAAAATAAAGCAAATGAAAATAACTGTCAATGAGCCTAACTTGGAACGATTTCAGGCCCTGGGATATTGGCTGGCTTGATCTGTCTGATTCGATGCAACAGACTAAAGCCAATCTCTCTCATTTAGTTAGATCCACAAAAAACATCTGCTAAAAATCTTCATTATTTAAAAGTCAACTGAAAGCAATGAAAACTTAAAAAAACAATCTGTGGTTAATCAAGCAAATGTAACTTTGCAAAAGACATCATATTCGTCAATTTTTTTTGTTGCAGTTCTTCAGAAAAACATTTAATTCTAATATAATAATAATAGTAATAATTACTAGCACTGCTGCACTAATATAAAATGGACACTTGATGATATGGTGAAGCTTTTAGGTGCATTTGTTTTGGTCACAGGAGGCTGCATCCATTGCCTTTCCTGAGCTGTTCTGAGAAGGTTGGACTCATGGCCCTGATGGTGATCCACTAATCGTGCAAGAACTTTGACCCAGAAATAATGAAGGGGTGGTCCTAGTTGGCCAAGGCTTGTGATGTAGAGGAGCACTTGGACATGATTATATTCCATTGATCTTACACACTGCATTCTTCTTTAGGGTAGAGGTCACATGGCTGTGGTACTGCAGTCCATTGCTTTGATGGTGGATACTGTCATCACTCCGTCACCAATAGACTCCTGTGCCATGTTTATTAATCAATCAGCCTGCTCTAATCTAGCTGGTACTGGATGTTGTACAGGCTGCACCCATCCAAGTGAATGGTGAGTATTTTATCTGTTTTGTTAGGTTTCCCTGTAGCCAGTGCTCACGGAATGCCTTATCAATGTCATTTGTATTCTAGCATATAATTTGTGCCTTGATCAAGCATGGAGGAGCTCTGGAGATGGACTTTGCTGGTAGAATCTAAATTGAGCAGTGTTGACCTGGCTATTGCTGAATAAGTGTTTTCTCTGCAATTACCTTGCTGTAAACCAGGAAGAGACCCTTGACCACATTAGATTTACCTGACTTAACATTGGAAGTTTGTCATATGGTTTGGGATAAGGAGCTTGAGATGTAGAGAGTCTAAGGAGGCTGGGATTGACAGAGCAGACTCAAAGGACCAAATGGCCTACTCTTTTTCTCTTCTTATGAATTTGTAAGACAACAACATATTCCTGAACCTTAGAAGGAAAGAGCGGTTGGTTGTCAGCCAGCTGAAATAATAGGGTTATTTCACCTTATAACGCATTTGCTGCTATAAAACTCTGTTCCCCTGTGTAGTAACAAGGCCGGATCACTTTCCAACTAAGTTATTTTTTAAAGCATTTGTGTAATCGACTCCCACAGGAAGTTCCAATTTAATAGTTTATTGTGGGATCTTGGAAAGCAATGTATTCTTTATATCGGGATCAAGAATTTAATTAAACTTCCAAAGACTCTAAGACTGTACACTGCACAAATGCACGGCATAAAGCTTCCCATAACTCAATACTAATTGGACCCAAAGTGACAGTCTTGCTTGGTGAGACATGAGGAATGTTTGTGGAAGAAATAGAAATGTCACAGCAGAGTAGTAATGAGTACTTTTTGCAAGCTGGCATTGAAATAGGCTGAAAAGCAAAAAAAAACAGAGATGCTGGAAATCTGAAATAAAAACAAAAAAATTCTGTAAGTGCCAGTGTCTGTGGAGAGGTGAACTTTCATCCACAGGCAAGTGTTGGTGTCATCTGAGAAAGGATGGTGAAAGATTATCTTGGGAAGATACAAGTAGAATATATGACTGAGAACAAGTAAAAGAGAAGAAAACCAATGCTGGATCTATGAAATACTGAACACTGGGGAATGCTGTAAATACTCAGTAAGCCAGGCAGCACCTGTGGGGACAGAAGAATCAAGTTAATGTTACATGTTGATGTCCTTCCTTTAGAATTAGTCAGCTTTGCTCTAGGTCACCCTGCTATAGGAAAGTCACCATTAAACCGGAAAGAGTACAGAGGAGATTTACGAGGACTGACTCGAGGTTGAGCAGATTAGGACTTTATTCATTGGCGTGTTGAGGAATGAGGGGTGATCTTACATAGGTGTATAAAATCATGAGGGGCATAGACAGAGCAAGTGCGCACAATCTTTTTCCCAGGGTTGGGGAATTAAGAAGGAGAGTACATAGGTTTAGGGTGAGAAGGGGGAGATTTAATAGGAACCTGAGGAACAATCTTTTCACCCAGAGGGTGGTCAGTAGATGGAATGAGCTG
This sequence comes from Pristis pectinata, assembly GCF_009764475.1. Taxonomy (NCBI): domain Eukaryota; kingdom Metazoa; phylum Chordata; class Chondrichthyes; order Rhinopristiformes; family Pristidae; genus Pristis; species Pristis pectinata. The sequence goes on along the minus strand of NC_067425.1, from coordinate 33,815,985 downwards.
CCAGAGGAAGTCATAGAACCATGGAATCATATAGCATGGATATAAACTTGAAAGGCTGGTTACTTGAAATCGTTTAATTCAATGTTAAGTCCTGAGGTCTGTAATACACTCAGGTAGAAGATAAGATGTTGTGCCTCAAGCTTATATTGGGATTTGTTGGAACAGTGTAAGAGACTAAAAACAGAAAGTTAGAGTGAGATGGAAAACTAAAGTGACAGGTAATAACCTCTGTCTTTGATCAATCCAGTTACTATTAGGATAAAGTATCCAATTCCCTTGTCTAATTGTCTTGTAATCATCTGCAGAGTTTTCAACCTCTAGACCAAATATTGAACCACAAAACTTTACTGGTTGTGGGTTATAAGATAAGATATTTTTATTAGTCACATGTACATCGAAACAGACAGTGAAATGCATCTTTTGCGTAGAGTGTTCCGGGGGCAGGCCACAAGTGTCGCCATGCTTCCAGTGGCAACATAGCATGGCCACACTTCCTAACCCATACGTCTTTGGAATGTAGGAGGAAACCAGAGCACCCGGAGGAAACCTACACAGACACAGGGAGAACATACAAACTCCTTACAGACAGCGGCGGGAATTGAACTCGAGTCATATCACATGTGATCTCAGAGTCTGCTATGATGCAACATCCATCCAGTGGGCTCACCAACAAGAAAGAGTTGGCTTTCAAGTTGGCATTGTAGTGTTGATTGATCTTTATAATTCCGTTGTGATCCCTTCTGATACTGAGAGCATCTACAGAAGGAACGTTGTACAGTATGTTGTAAGAGTATCTCTAGTATATTCCCTACATGTAGTGTGGCATGAATACATCTCTTGTATTCATCTCAAAGCAGCTTCCCTGATGTTGAAATCATTTGGACATGCTGAGAATTTGATTCTCATCACAGAGATATGACTTGAGGCATGTGACAATATAATAGAGTAAGTGGTTTGACATGGTGAAAGTTATTTCAATTCATCTGGAATGTGCATTTATCATGCTCGTTAAGTCAAGTGAGACTGCCAGTAATGGTAGAATATTGCTCAGAAATTCACAGCTTCTGTTTGTCCTGACTTGAGAGCTATTTCCAAAATAGTCCTGCTGTTAGGATATGGTAATGATGTGAAACAATGTGCCTTTACTAAATTTTTATAAGTTCCACTAAAATGAAACCTGTTACATAGCTCGAGAAGAAATCACTCACACCATTGGTTGATGACAGTTACACTGTGACAGGAATCCATGGACATGGTACAATTGGAATTTGGTTATTCCAGATGGATTTTAAACACCATATCTTATCATCATTGGCATCTGGGCTATGGTACCTAGATCTGATGCAACCAACCATATCACTTCAGAGACTGAACACAGAAACTTTCTTGGGCTATCCAGTAAGGCATAGGACTGCATGGTTAAGTATGATGCAACACATAGAGTCTGAGATATTGAGAACCATCCACATCACCACGAGGTGATGTCATCTGGATGCATCATGCCAGCCTCCATTGTTTATACTGTCAACTTCCATTTCTCCCTTGATTGACCTACATAACCAATATCAAGTCTTCAGTGAGTAAAAACATTCTCAGATTTAACAAAACTGAAGCCATTGTCTATCATTTATGCATGTCCCATCAACTATGAAGCCCTTAGTCTCAGCTCTTTGCACCAATACTAAGTGCACTATCTGTAATCTCATCTATCACTACCCCAGTCCCATCCCTTCCCCAGCCACGACTAATGGCAATAAGTAAGTGAGACTACTTCCCAGCTGTCCGCTGATCTCACTGACCCACCACAAGGTTGCCTTATGAAGCTTGCTGGCTCTATAGGAAATGGGCTTTGCAGTCCTTGGACGGAGGGGGGATCTGGTAGCCGTCTCTCCATCAACTGTGCCATTGTCTCCACCTGTTGAATGTTGAGCGTTATAGTCTGAGCTGCAGAGGAAACCTCCAACTTGTCAAGTGGTCTGCTGGTTCTGGTGACCACGTGTATGTCCCTGCTTGTTAATGTCCTGGGGCTAAGTTGATTGAGACATGTATCTTTTTATGAGCCAACACAAGAGACTGTAGATGCTGGATCACTTCCCCAAGATCCACAAGCAGGACTATCCTGATAGGTCCATTGTTTCTGCCTGCTCTTGCCTCACTGATCTCCTCATACTTTGACTCTGTCCTCTCTCCCCTTGTCCAATCCCTTCCCATCTACATCCAGGACACCTCATGTGCCCTCTACCATTTTGACAGCTTTTGATTTCCCAACTCTCACCACCTCATTCTCACTATCGATATCCAGTCTTTGTATACCTCCATCCCTCCCTCATCTTAAAGCCCTCCAATTCTTTCTGAAACAAAGATCCAACCAGTTCCCCATTCCCATCCAACATTCCCATCCAACTGGCAGAACATGTTCTTACCCTGAACCATTTCTCTTTTGACTCCTCTCACTTCCTACAAATCAAAGCTGTAGTCCTGCCATGCCTGTCTTTTTGTTGGCTACATGGAACAGCCCCTGTTCCAAACCTTCTCTGACACCACTCCCCAACTCTTTCTCCATTACATTGATGACTACATTGGTGCTGCTTCCAGCTCGGCAATTTTATCACCTTCACTACCATCTTACAACCCACTCTCAATTTCATTTCCACCATTTCTGACACCTGTCTCCTTTTCCTGGATCTCTGTCTCCATCTCAGGGGACAAACTACCCACAGCTACCTTGACTGTAACTCTTCCCATCCTGTGGCTGGTAAGGATACCATCCTTTTCTCCCAGTTTTTTCATCTCTGGCACATCTGCTCTCAAGATGAGGCCCTCCATTCCAGTACATCTGAAATGTCCTTTTTCAGGAAACACGTCTTCCCTTCTACTGTGGTTGACGGAGCCCTCTCTCGTATTTACTCCATTTCCCAAACTTCTGCTCTCACCTCACCTCCTTCCAAATAGAACAAAGGTCCCCTAGTCCTCACTTTTCACCCTACGAGCCGCTGTTTGTTTGCTCTTTCTATGTGCAATATTTGATTCTAAGCATTGGAGTGTGTTCTGCTTGATGCCCATCGACTTCAGGTTTACCAGGGCTTCTTGATGTCACCCTGAGGTCACCTCTGGAACTCATTCTTTAGCCCATGTGTGCACAAGGGCTGTGATAAGATCCAGAGCCGAATTCTCCTAACAACACCCAAACTTGGCAACGATGAGCAGATTAACTTCGCAGGATAAATTAGAACAGGCAGAAGATGGTCTCTCTGCAAATTTGTCACGTCCTAAAAATATGTGCAGAGAACTACAGAAATATAAGTCCATTATTCCAGGTCACTTCAATCATCTTAATCACAGAGTCACAGAGTCATGGAGTTATACAGCACGGAAACAGGCCCTTTAGCCCAACTTGTCCGTGCTGACCAAGTTGCCTACCTGAACTAGTCCCATTTGCCTGCATATGGCCCAAATCCCTTTAAACCTTTCCTATCCAAGTACCTGTCTAAATATCTTTTAAACATGGTAATTGTACCCACCTCTACCACTTCCTCTGGCAGCTCGTTCCACATACCCAGTTGCCTCTCAGGTCTCCTTTAAACCTTCCCCCTCTCACCTTAAACCTACGCCCTCTCGTTTTAGACTCCCCTACCCTGGGAAAAAGACTGCGGCCATCCACCTTATCTATGCCCTTCATAATTTTATATACCTCTAACCTTCCATATTCCAGGGAAAAAATAGCCCCAGTCTCTCGTTATTATTCAAACCCTCCAGTCCTGTTAATCTTTTCTGCAGCCTTTCCAACTTATTGACATCCTCCCTATATCTGGGTGACCAGAACTGCGCACAGTACTCCCAGTGTGGTCTCACCAGTTGTTACGTACCTTCTCCAAATCTTGTATTGAATGTCCTAACCGCTGAAGGGAAATGTGCCAAGTGCCTTCTTCACCATGCTGTCTACCTGCATTGCCACTTTCAGGGGAATATGTACATGTACCCGTAGGTACCAGTACTCCCCAGGCCCTTGCCAAGTCCTGCTCTGGTTTAACTTCACAAAATGCAACACTTCGCACTTTTTGGAAGTTAAATTCCATCAGCCGTTCCTTTGCCCACTTTCCCAGTTGACCTAGATCCTGCTGTAACTCTAGACAATCGTCTTCATCGTCCACTATACCACCAATTCTGGTGTCATCTCCAAACTTACTAACTGTGCCAACTACATTCTCATCCTAATCGTGAATATAGATGACAAACAACAGGGGACCCAGGACCGACCCTTGCGGTACATCACTGGTCACCAAACAGTAAAACAACCCTCCACTACCACCTTCCATCTCCTTCCACCGGGCCAATTTTGTATTCATTGGCTAGCTCCCCCTGGATCCCATGTGATCTAACCTTTGAGACCAGCTTACCATGCGGGGTCATTGTAGTGACGTTGCCAATTAACCATTATGTTGAACAATATTCTCCTGATATCAGCCATGACCCTCTTTTTAAGAGCAAAGGAGTTTCCAATTTCCAAATTGTACCCTCAACGAACCAAAACCAGATGACTTGGATCATGGGCGCTTGCAATGGGAAACCAGTTTACAGACTTTCCAAATGTGACTTCACTACTGGAATGTTTCATTGGTTCTAAATGCTTTGCAATACCCTGAGGAATTCTTCCTTTCTTTTCTAATAAGATACATGGGGCTTGCATGGAAGTTTTTTTTATAAGATTTCCCCAGAGCATCTCTTTAATCTTTTTATGTGAGCACTGTCAATTTACAGGACATTGAAAGCACTGATGGCCTGCCTCCTCGCCAATGGTTGCTGTTAGTGTAACATTACTTCAGTAATCAGAGAAACAATTCTGCGTAAAATCAAAATTAGATCCATTCCTTTTCATAGAAAGTACCATTAAGGAAGGATTATGAAGCTTTGAATAATGTTAAGAAAATAGTGATGGCGTACTCAAGTTCCCAAACTTTCTTCCAAAATCAAATGCTTGATTAGATGACATTACTGCCATGTAATGACTAATACTGGCAGAAAAAAAAATGAAAGGATGCAGTTACAAAATTCTCCAACAGGATCAATTATCATTGTGGTCGAAGAATAGAAAGTTCAGAGAGAACCAATAGAATTAAAATTTATACCATTTATAAAATTTATGCTGTTCACAATTTATTCTGGAGACCTCACATTTTCTATAAATTTATTAACTTCTTGACTCTCATTCTCTGGTCCACAGAGAGCAAGGCAATGATTACATGATATTGTAAAGTCAGCTTGCTGAAGGATTGGAGGACTGATTAGATTGGAAAGTCATTTCATCTCTGAGATCAGGGCTACAATTTATCCCGGACTAATGGGCAAGGATCTGCTCTCTCTGTAAGATGTTCAAATTGCACATGAAATGAATCTGAACAGTTAGAGGGCACAGTCCAGGGCACAAATCGATGAGCAGCACTGCGGTGGTGACCCCACTAGTAAGTGGCAAAAAGGGGGACAGACATGCATAGAACATGGATTGAAATATTGGAGCGTCGACTGCCTTCCGGGGGCAGTGCTCACTGAGGAGAGCAAGGGGGGCATGTTCCCCTTCATGTCACTCACCGGTCTGACCTGGTGTTGTCCGCTGGGTCTTCGACCAAATTCAGGGCTGCAGTTGTTCAAAGAAAGAGTCCACAACAGCTTGGGCTAGTCATAAAGTTTTATAACAGGGAAACAGGCCCTTCAGCTCACTGAGTCCGGAGAGAACATGCAAACTCCATACAGACAGCACCCGAGGTCAGGATTGAACCGGGGTCGCTGAAGCTTTGACGCAGCGGCTGTACCAGCTGCAGCACCGTGCCTACCGATGTCGAGTTTGGGACGTGGCCATTTGAGGGAGTAGCAGGGCAGCGACCCAGTGTGAAGGGAACAGCTGGATAATAAGCCCAGATGAAGGGGTCACAACCCGAAACGTCGACTGTCCATCTCCCTCCACAGATGCTGCCTGACCCACTGAGTTCCACCAGCAGTTTGTTGTTTGCTCCAGATTCCAGCATCTGCAGTCCCTTGTGTCTCCAGATGGACAATAAATGTGGCTTTACCAGATCTACACACAAGAAGAAGAACAAGAATTCACATTGATGCAGGAGGAGGAAGCGTTCTGTAATTTGTTCTGTTATATAATCGGCTCAGAGCTGGGAGTTATGTATATCCTTTCCTGTATCTGACCTTGCACGTGTGCTGACTGTGTATCATACCCAGTGTTGTATGTTCCATAACGTACTGTTCTTACCTTGAGAATATCATATTTCACCCAAACCAAAAAAAACATTGACAATGCATTGTAAATGAAACTATGAAATGTAAAACTAGTTCTTTTTTTATTAGAAAATCTAAAAAAACCTGCAGATACTGCAAATCTGAAAGGGAAACAGAAATACTGAGCAGGTCAGGCAGCATCTGTGGAGAGAGAACAACAGAGCCATCCTGTCTGACCTGCTCAACACTTTCCGTTTTCACTTCTTTTATTAAGTCCGATTTTAAAGACTAGGAATCGATTACGTCATCCACCTCTCCCTGGCCGCTTCCCACTGGATAATAAGTCCAGATGAAGGGGTCACAACCCAAAACGTCGACTGTCCATTTCCCTCCACAGATGCCGCCTGACCCACTGAGTTCCTCCAGCAGTTTGTCGTTTGCTCCAGATTCCCACTTGCCCTTCCCACCCCCTTGGCCGTGTGACCCAAAGATCATGACCTAGGCTATGGACAAAGAAGGGGACGTCTCCAGTGACTGCCTGGCGCCTGCTCTCCAGATTCACAACCTGAGCAATACTGCCTCACAGTGGCCGTTTTACACACTGCTGCGAACATTACATCTCTGTATGAAATAGTTCTACCTAACTTCTCTCAGCAGCCACTCCGTACACCAAGTGACCCCACAAACCAGGATCTGGAAGGTGCAACTCTCTTCCAGTGGCTTCAGCCTGACCATATTACTCTGTTCTCTGTTTCTTTCACACTGGATCACTGTCCTGCTGCTCCCTCAAACAGCCACTTCCCAACCTTAGCACTGGTAGATTTTTTATTGATGCCGTTAATGAGGCAAATGACAGAGGGAGAGCTCCCAACACAGTGCTTTACTGAAGGCTATGAACAGTCAATGGTGGCTGTCACGCCATGTAGCACACTCATTTCTTAATGCTAACCTTACCCTTACAGTCCATCTCTCGTGGGGCACATCTAGTAGCATTGCATCCTTCCTGGTGACCAGGACTGTACAGTGAACCTCCAATAATCTGGTGTCTGATTGTTTGGAAATTCCAAAGGTGCGGCATGTGGCTCAGCTGGTTCTGATTTCTGTGCTCGTTTTAAACACCGCAGGTTCCTGTTTCCTGCACTCCATTTAAAACTCCTGGGGTCCTGTTTCCTAAGCCCTTTTCAAACTCACCAGGGCTCTGTTTCCTGCAATCTTCTTAAACACCAGGGCACAGTTTCCTTGGCTCTTTTCAAACTCCCCAAGTCCTGTTTTCCACATAGAACAGTACAGCACAGGAACAGGCCCTTTGGAGCACCATGTCTGTGCCAGTCATAATGCCAAATGAAACTAACCCCAGCTTCCAGTACATGATCCATGTCTCTCCATTCCCTGCATGTTCACGTCCCTTCCAATGCCTCCCAAACACAGCTGTCGTATCCATTTCCACCACTACCACTGGCAGCCCATTCCAGACACCCGCCACTCTTTGTTACAAAGACCAGCCCCACACATATCCTTTAAACTTTCAACCTCTGACTTTAAAGCTATGCCTTCTCGTATTTGACATTTCTACCTGGGAAAGAGGCTCTGACCATCCACGCCTCCCACAATCTTCTATCAGGTCTCCCCCTCAGCCTCCAGAGAAAACAACCCATTTGTTAAATGTACCTCCTTTTAACCTCACCAGACCCTGTTTCCTCTCCTCTGCTCCTTTTACATATAAGTTCCCATCTTCCTGCACTCCCTCTAAATTCACCAGGTTCACTGGAATATTTATTGTACTACTGTGTAGCGTGTTAAAATAAAATGAGAGAAAAGTTTTTTGTGTAATTAAGAAGAAGAATATCCAATAGATTGGCAAAATCTGCTCATTCTTTTTCTCTGCACCTACTCCCGCTCGGTTTTGTTGATGGAATTATTTAGGCTGGACATCTGTAACTCACCACCTATGTAACAACTGGGCAATGGCTCTGTGTTGTGTTTGGAAAGTTAGAAGTAAGCAATGGGGCATCTTCAGGAGGGTGGAATCTCAGCTCCACCTGTACAACTGCAGGGCCAGGAGAAATAGCAGAGAGTGAACAACAACTTGCATTTATATATCACATTTAATGTTCTAAGGGTCTCTGAAGCACCAGGAATTGAAAATTCACCCTGAGCCAGATTACAATGAGAGTTAAGACCTTATAGGAGAGGAGAGGGGTCGAGAGGTAGAAAGGTTTACAGAAGAATTTCCAGAGCTCAGAACCCTGGCACTTGAAGGCAGGGCTGCGAGTGAAAGATTGAAGAAAGTGTGAGATGCGAAGAAGTCCAGATTTGTAGAAACACGAAGGACTCAGAGGGTTAGAGGACTAAAGGAGGTCACGGAAATTTGGAGAGGCCAGACCGTGCAGAGGTCTGATAACTTTTAACAGAAACAGAAAATACTGGAAATACTCAGCAGGTCAGGCATCGTCTGTGGAGAAAGTTAATGATTCAGGTCAAAGACCTTCCATCAGATAGGTCTTTGACATGAAGCATTAACTCTGCTCCTCTCTCCACAGATGCTGTTCAGTGTTCCCAGCATTTTCTGTTTTTGTTTCATATTTTCAGCATCTTCAGTGTTTTGATTTTCCAGGAGAATATCTACTTTGGTAGGTGAAGAAGCTCAGATAATCCAGCAGGCCCGGGAGCGATTGGTGAACCGGATGTGGTGCGTGTTAGGAAACAGGCAGCAGAGTTCTGGATGTGTATAGGGAGTCAGACGTAATGCCAATTAGATGTTGAGGGAACCCCAAAATAGTGTCAGGGTACCATGTTATGACTGTGAGAGCTGGGGAATTAAATGTGTTGATTCAATGATCTCCACGTTGATTCCAGCCCTGATATCTCAGAGCTGTCACCCAGTTGTTACATAGGTGGTGAGTTACAGGGGTTCAATCAACAAAACTGAGCGGGAGTAGGTGCAGAGAAAAAGAATGAGCGGATTTTCCAAATTATTGGATATTCTTCTTCTTAATTACACAAGAAACTTTTCTCTCACTTTATTTTAACACACTACACAGTAGTACAACAAATATTCCAGTGAACCTGGTGAATTTAGAGGGAGTGCAGGAAGCAGGGACCTTATATGTAAAAGGAGCGGAGGAGAGGAAACAGTGGTCCGCCCTTTGACAATGAGGAACAGTGTTGTCCCCTCCATTAGAATGAGTCTTCGCAATCCGATGACACCTCTCCCGATTTTTCCAGTTTCCTCTCCAGAAGCGAGGCACTGTGGCACAGCAAGCAGAGCGGCTGCCTCACAGCGCCAGAGACCTACGTCTAATTCTGACCTCCGGTACTGTCTGTGTGGAGTTTGCGCTGCGTGGATTTCCCCTGGATATTCCGGTTTCCTCCCACAACCCAAAGCTGTGCGGGCCAATAGGTTAATTGGCTACTGTGAGTCGTCCCTGGTGTGTGGGTGAGTGGTAAAACCCGAAGCAAGTTGATGGGACTTGGAGAAACTTAAAGGAAAATGATTGGGTAAACGGAACTGTTCTGTGAGGTGGAATAGATCCAGTGGACTGAAATAGCCTCTTTCTAAGTTGTAAGGAAATATGGAAATCCATCCACATTATCTTAGAGGAAGGTTGGGGAGGGAATAGTGTATGGCCTCTGGGGGAGTGTGGATGTGTGCAAAGCTGCTCAGAATAACATGCACGCTGAGAGGAAAAAGCATCGAGTAATCATTAGAAATAGTTAAGGCAGAGGTAGATAAATCTTTTCTTGACACAAGTGACTGGAGATGTTGTAGAGCAACACACAATGCTCTGGGGAAACTCAGCAGGTCAGGCAGCATCTGTGGAGAGAAACAGGCAGTCGATGTTTCGAGAAGAGATAGTCCAGATGAAGGGTCTCGACCCAAAATGTCGACTGTCCATCTCCCTCCACAGCTGCTGCCTGACCCATTGAGTTCTTCCAGCTCTATGTGTGTTGCTCTGATTTTCTTATGTTCTCGTGTGCAAGATTGGGAAGTCATTGAGTGAAATTGTATGCATTATGATCAAAATTCAGAAATTAATCTCAAATCCAAACAAAATAAAAGCTGAATCTTGCTTAGTGGTTGGAAAGAAGTTGTAAGTAATGAGAGTGTGAGATTAAATGGACGGAGCGGTATGGCATTAATAGTTCTGTCAAGTTATCCTTTCTTGCTTAAGGCCTTCCTTAAGGCAGAGTTGCTTGCTGGTGTAAGAACCATTTGCTTCTTCCATATTATGGCCCTTCACATCTTTTATCAGAACAAATAGGAGACAGAATCCTTTACGACATGATATCCATTATGGATGTCATTCCAAGCCCAAGACGACTGTTGATATGTTTACCAAAGGGTAAAACTGTCAGTGTTTCACTTGAGGTAGGAAGCTTTGCTTGATTGCACACAGATCTGCCATACACTCTCCTTGCTTCAGATATAATCATTGTTGATGTTATTTCAGACAAACTTTGGGAGTTTTACTTTCAAAAAGAATAACAACGTTCAGTGAATCCAACATAGATTCTCAAAGAATGACATGGAACATAGAACACTACAGCACAGTACAGGCCCTTCGGCCCACAATGTTGCGCCAACATTTTATCCTGCTCTAAGATCTATCTAACCCTTCCCTCCCACATAGCCCTCCACTTTTCTATCATTCATGTGTCTATCTAAGAGTCCCTTAAATGTCCCTAATGTATCTGGCCCCACAACCTCTGCTGGCAATACGTTCCACACACCCACCACTCTCTGTAAAAAACTTAGCCCTGACATCCCTCTTTATCTTCCTCCAATCACCTTAAAATTACGTCCCCTTGCGTAAGCCATTTTTGTCCTGGGAAAAAGTCTCTGACTGTCCACTCGATCTATGCCTCTTATCATCTTGTCCACCTCTATCAAGTCACCTCTCATCCTCCTTCTCTGCAAAGAGAAAAGCCCCAGCTCACTCAACCTATCCTCATAAGACATGCTCTCCAATCCAGGCAGCATCATGGTAAATCTCCTCCGCACCCTCTCCAAAGCTTCCACATAATGAGGCGACCAGAACTGAACACAATACTCCAAGTGTGGTCTAAGGAGAGTTCTATAGAGCTGCAACATTACCTCACGGCTCTTGAACTCAATAATGAAGGCCAACACACCATATGCCTTGTTAACAACAAGGGTCTATTTAGCCCACTGAGACCCCTGAAACCTGGATGACCTGTGACTTAATGTCATAAACCCATCTTTGTACTTTACCCCTTAAACCATATCAACTGCAGATTTCACAATGGCAACTGACCTAACCACTGTTATTTAAGGAAAGAAATTTCTCATTTCCACCACTGTTTGCATGTCTAAGCTGGTCCTTTATCATCACTGTAGTATACAATAAAACGCCCATAACACGTCACACTCAGGACGTTGACAGTGCTGGACTGGCAGATTTTCCAGACTATTGGACGTTATTCCTATTAATATACCAGCACACTTTTAATTAGTGTTTATATGTTACATGGCATTATAATAAAACTTTCAGTGAACCTGCTAACTGTTAAGGGTGTGCAAGAACCAGGTCCATGGTGAGTTTAAAACATGCGTGGGAACCGGAGTCCTGGTGAGTTTAAAACATGCGTGGGAATCGGGGTCCTGATGAGTCGAGAGGGACCATGGGAAACATCACTTGGTGAGCCAGATGCCAAACCATTAAGATTTCTGAATAGTTGGATAGAGAATTTTAATGTTTGAAGTATATTTGTAATACTTGGTGAAACACTCTAAGGATTATACCATCTAATTAGTTGCACGTTGCAACAATGTTTAGTGTCGAACCTCCCAGCCTCCGTGAAGCGCAAACCCTTTGAAGGTGGGTCAGTGATCTCCTCCTCGCTGACAATCAACACAGCTGCACCTCAAGGATGCGTGCTTACCCACTGCTCTACTCTCTCTACACTCATGACCATATTGCTAGGCATAGCTCAAACGCCATCTATAAACTCACTGATGACACCACTGTTGTTGGCAGAATCTCAGATGGCAACGAGGAGGTGTACAGGAGTGAGATAGACCGGCTGGTTGAGTGGTGTCGCAACAACAATCTCACACTCAATGTCAGCAAGACCAAGGACTGATTGTGGACTTCAGGAAGGGGAGGTCAGGAGAACATGCACCAATTCTCATTGAGAGGTCAACGGTGGAAAGCGTGGGCAGCTTCAAGTTCCTGGGTGTCAACCTCTCAGAGGATCTATCTTGCGCCAACACATTGATGCAATCACAAAGAAGGCACGCCAGTGGCTCTACTTCATGAGGAGTTTGGGGAGTCTTGCTTTATCTCCTTCCTGTACTCCGACTCATCGCTGTTTGAGATACGGCCTACAATGGTGGTATCATCTGCAAACTTGTAGATGGAGTTAGAGCAGAATCTAGCCACACAGTCATGAGTAGAGTAGAGGGCTGAGGACGCAGCCTTGCGGGGCACCAGTGTTGAGAATAATCGCGCCGGAGATATTGTTGCCTATCCTGATTGCGGTCTGTTTGTTAGAAAGTCAAGGATCCAGTTACAGAGGGAGGTGTTGAGTCCTAGGTCTCTGAGTTTGGTGACGAGCTTGCTTGGGATTATTGTATTGAAGGCAGAGCTGTAGTCAATAAACAATAGTCTAACGTATGTGTCTTTACTGTCCAGATGCTCCAGAGCTGAGTGTAGGCATCCGCTGTAGACCTGTTTCGCCGATAGGTGAATTGCAATGGGTCCAGGTTGTTTGGTAGGCTGGAGTTGATGCGTGCCATGACCAGCCTCTCAAAGCACTTCATGATGGTGGATGTCAGAGCTGCTGGTCGGTAGTCATTGAGGCATGTTACCTTGCTTTTCTTTGGTACCGGGATGATAGTGGTCTTCTTAAAACGGGAGGGAACCTGAGTTTGAAGCAGGGAGGGGTTGAATATGTCCGCAAATACTTCTGCCAGCTGATCAGCACAAGATCTGAGCACACGACCCAGGACACCATCTGGGCCAGGTGCTTTCCTCGTGTTCGCTCTCCAGAAGACAATCCTTACGTCCTCCACTGTGATCACAGGTTCAGCTGCGTTGGTGGCTGTCAGGGTGGATGGTGACAATCCACTTCCCCTTTGTTCAAAGCATGCATAGATTGCGTTAAGTTCATCAGGAAGGGATGCGCTGTTGTTAGCTATGCAGCCCGACTTCGTCTTGTAGCCTGTTACGGCATGTAAGCCCTGCCATAACTGACGGCTGGTCAGGGACTCGATTTTGAGTCAGTATTGCCTGATGGCATCCCTGATAGCTTTCCAAAGGTCATACTTCGACTTCTTGTACAGATCAGGATCACCAGATTTGTGTGCAGCAGACCTCTCCTTCAGTAGGGAGTGGATCTCCCGGTTCATCCATGGTTTCCTGTTTGGGAACACCCGGATTGTCTTCTTTGGCACACAGTCCTCCACACACTTGCTGATAAAGTCTGTGATGGTGGTGACATACTCATCAAGGCTGGCAGCTGAGTCTTTGAACATGGACCAGTGCACTGTCTCAAAGCAGTCACATAGGAGCTCATCTGCTTCCTCAGACCAGCACTGCATGACTCTCCGTACCGGATCCTTCCGTTTCAGTTTCTGTTTGTATGCAGGGAGCAGGAGCACAGCCTGGTGGTCTGATTTCCCAAAGTGAGGACGAGGGGTGGCTCGGAAGGCATCTTTGATGGTTGTACAGCAGTGGTCAAGGGTGCTGGCGCCCCTGGTGGAGCAGGAGATGTGCTGATAGTATTTTGGTAACACACTCTTGAGGTTGGCCTGATTGAAGTCACCTGCGATGATGAAGAGGGCCTCAGCGTATCCTGTCTCAAGGTTGTTGACCACGGAGTATAGCTCATTGAGTGTAGGCTTCATGTCCGTCTGTGGTGGGATGTAGACTGCCATCAGGATAGCTGAAGTGAATTCCCTTGGCAGATAGAATGGTCGACACTTCACCGTTAGATATTCCAGGCTGGGTGAACAGGAGCTCGCCAGGACCATCACGTCCGAGCACCACAAGTTATTGATTAAGAAGCAGACCCCTCCGCCTTTATCTTTGCCTGAGGACTCTGTACTGTCCATTCGATGAATTGAGAAGCCCTCAGGTTGAATAGCAGAGTCAGGTGAGGCAGGTGTGTGCCACGTTTCAGTGAGACATAGCACACAACAGTCCCTCAGTTCTCTTTGGTAGGTCAGTCTTGCCCTGAGTTTATCAACTTTGTTCTCAATGGACTGGACGTTAGCTAGTAGTATTTCTACAAATGTAAGGTGAAGAGTATTCTGACTAGTTGCATCACTGCCTGGTATGGAGGCTCCAATATGCAGGATCGAAAGAAGCTGCAGAGGGTTGTAGATTCAGCCAGCTCTATCACAACACAACCCTCCCTGCCACTGAGGACACCTTCAAGAGGCGGTGCCTCAAGAAGGCAGCATCCATCACTAAGGACCCTCACGATCTGGGACATGCCCTCTACACGTTACTACCATCGGGGAGGAGGTACAGAAGCCTGAAGACCCACAGTCAACCTTTCAGGAACAGCTTCTTCCCCTCTGCCATCAGATTTCTGAATGGTCCATGAACCCATGAACACTACCTCGTTATTCCTCTATTGCACTATTTATTTATTTTTGTAACTTATAGTCATTTTTATGTCTTGCACTGTACTGCTGCCTCAAAACAACAAATTTCACGACATATGTCAGTGATAATAAACCTGATTCTGATCCTGATTCTGATTCAATATTGGGACCAAGAACATTGGTAGGAATAAAGAATGAGGAAACAGATTAAGCAGCCGTACCTGAAAGAGAGTAATCTCCGGGTTACTCCCTGTGCATCCGTAAGTATAGGAAGAGGTGGGCAGTTCAGATGACTGTCTGGCTGGAGAGATAGTACAAGGAGCGGGGGTTTTAGATTCCTATGACATTGGGACCTGTTCTGAAGAAGGTGGGACCTGTACAGTCCAGACACGTTGTACGTCAACCGGGCCGGGATAGTTATTGTTACTGGTAGTGTGAAAGTCGACCTGTGCTGTAATAAAGCAGACAACAGCAGAACCAAGGAGCGTACAATTAGTGATTTATTATTTAACGCTAGAGGGAGTCGCTAGCGGGAGTGAGGGATACAGAGAAAGAGTAAACAGTGTAACCTGAGCTCTGTACTGATCCCCACTCAAAGATTTACATGTTTTTGTCCCTCTTTTTATACTTAATCTAAAGATGCCTACATGTGGAGTTGCACATACCTGGGCAGTTGCCTGCAGCAAACTTTTAGCAAAACAAGATATGCCTTAAGCACTCCCAAGCACCTGCACATCTTGCAGTCATAGCTATAGTCACGCCATGGTTGAAGCAATAACAGCCGTACGTTATTAACCCTTACACATCCAGTTACCTTTACAGTAGGTTTACAGGTGTTTTTGGGAAGGCTTTCTTTACAATATTTTATTGAATCCAAGAAAAAAAATACAGAGTACATGCATCAAGAAAGGGAATAAAAATACCACTGAATACGTTGTATTAAATCGTACTTAGATTACAATACTCTAAATTAATAATCACATATAGTAGTTAGTTAATAAAGGAAGAAAAGATTGAAATATTTTATTACAAAAAAAAATCTACTCCCTCTACCAAAACCCGAAGCTGTTAGATGGAAAAAACAACAAGGAAAAAGGGGAGGCTTTAAACTAGCTCGGGAGGAGGATGATAACCTGAGCATAGGTTGAGGACAGAATAAAATTACTCACTTTCCCAACAGGAGGAAAAGAAAATCTGGATGATCTTTCCTCTAATTAGTTTAGGACACAGACTTCAATTATAGCTCACCAGCTGTTCATGCAGCTGAGGGCTTATAAAAGGTTTAATCTAGTCTGGCAGGGGAATGGGAAGCTAAGCAAGGTTTCAGAAGGTAGAAACACAGAACTGGAAGTAGAAGACAGAGTAAATGAAGGCTAGAAATAGACAAAAAAGGAATCTGGGTGTAAATTAAAAATATCTATATGTAAGGTTTATAGTAAGTAAGATGTATGAGTTGGATGTGTGGAGGTATGGTATTATGGTTATTAAGGAAACATGAGGGGCAGAACTGGCATCTGTATGTTCATGGTTACAGGGTTCTCAGATGAGATGGAGAGAGAATAAAAGGAGAGGGTTGAAGAAACAGCTGTCAGAAGGGATGATATGTTAGAATGATTATCACATAAAAGTGTAAGGGTTGAACAGAAGTATATAAAAGGGGCAATGACACCACTGGGAGCGCACTGTGGTCCTCAAAACAGTCTGAGGGAGATAGAAGAGCAAACTTTCAGCAAGTTTGGAATTGGAATTGGTTTATTATTATTTATTATTGGTTTTTTATTTATAAAAACTTGCATACTGTTCATACAGATCAATTCATTATATGGTGCATTGAGGTAGTACAAGGTAAAATGATATAGAATGCAGAATAAAGTGTAACAGTTACAGAGAAAGTGCAGTGCAGGTAGACAATAAGGTGCAAGCTCATGACGAGGTAGATTGTGAGGTCAAGGGTCCATCTTATTGTACTAGGGAACAGTTCAATAGTCTTATAACAGCAGGATAGAAGCTGTCCTTGAGCCTGGTGGTACGTGCTTTCAGGCTTTTGTATCTTCTGCCCAATGGGAGGGGGGGAGAAGAGAGAATGTCGGGGGTGGGTGGGGTCTTTGATTATGCTGGCTGCTTTACCGAGGCAGCAAGAAGTGTAGAGAGAGTCCATGGAGGGGAAGCTGTGTCCACAACTCTCTGCAGTGCAAAACGACAGGGGCAGAAATAATGAGGGGCCTTAATTATCTGAATATTAACTGGGATACTGTCAGTGTGAAAGGCATAGAGAGCACAGAATTCCTAAATTGCATTTAGGAGTATGCCTTTATCCAGTATGCAGCAAGCCCATTAGATGGAGGCAAGGAGGAGGGAATAAGATTCTGAATGGAGTTTGAGGGAATGAGGCTGGGTAGGACGAAGGGATCAGTGGGAGAGGATTGGTGTAGTTCATCATAATTCAGTTACATTTCACACTGATGTGGAAAAGGACATACATAACGTAAGAGAAAAGGTCTAAACCAAGGTAAGGCCAATTTACTAAAATGGGAACTGATTCATCAGGAGGAGACCAGAAACAGCAGCCTGGAGATAAATCAGCGTCTGAGCAATGGGAGCTACTGGGGAAGGAAATTCAAGGTGTTCTGGGTAAACCTGTTCCCACAAAGGAAAAGGGTGGGACTGCCAAATCTGGAGCCCCTGGATGACTATGTGTGTAGACGTTAAGAGAAGACACTGAGAGTTTAATACAGTAGAATGCTTGGAACAGCATAGAAAGGGTAGGAGTGAAATTAAAAATGAAACTAGGGAAGGAATGAGAGGGTATGATATTGGCAAGGAAAATCCAAGAAAATCCTGAGATATTTTATAAGTACGTAAGGAGCAAGGCGATAACTAAGAGCAGGGCTTGTTAGAAGTCAAATAGGTATCCTGTATATTAAAGGCAAAGGATGTGGGTGTAGTTCATAGTGTATATTTTGTGATCCTCTTCACAAAAATGGGTGGGGAGAGGAGAACTGGTGCCAATGATGTGAAATATCAGGTGGGTAAACAAGGAAAAAGTATTTCAGGGATTCGGCACTTATGATAATAGATGAGTTATCAGGCCCAGATGAAATATGTTCC
The DNA here is from genome assembly GCF_009764475.1 of Pristis pectinata. NCBI lineage: Eukaryota > Metazoa > Chordata > Chondrichthyes > Rhinopristiformes > Pristidae > Pristis > Pristis pectinata. Next base: position 33,798,080 of record NC_067425.1, on the reverse strand, counting down.
AGGCTATTAAAAAGGGGCAATGGTGGTAATTGTGAGTCTCTGACACTAGTTTTTCAATCCTCCCTGGTTGTTGGAGTGTTGTCAGAGGATTGGAGAACTACTAGTATTGTACCGTTCTTTAAAAATGAAGAAGGAGGTAAACCAAGTAATTATAGATGATAACTTCATTGGGTAAATTAATGGAATCCAATCTCAGACTGTGACAATCTGTTCACAAATTCCGCATGGAGACACAACAGACTGCAAACGCTGGAAGTCTGAACGAAGGGCCTTGACCCAAAATGTCGACTGTTCATTTTCCTCCACAGATGCTGCTTGGCACATTGACTTCCTCCCGCAGTTTGTTTTTTGCCACAGATTCAGCATCCCAGCCAACCTGTGATTTTATCCTCACAACTGAGCCCCCAACACTTCCAGATTCCCCTCTGTAACTACATGAGTCTCTGTCCATGCCTTTTACTGAGAAAACCACTCCAAAATAGTCACCAGGAAACCATACAGATTGGTGCCGGTAAATTTCTGTCCTGGTATGAGAAGTGTGTTGCTTCATTTTCTGTCTCTGAGTGTTTGAAATGTTCCCTGCCTTTGTTGGGTTTATTGGTGTATTTGCCAGCAATGTTTCACAGATGTGTTGGCGTATTTTTTGGCACGGTTTGAAAAGTTTACTGGTAGACTTACTATGAATGCACTTTGAATGATTCTGAAATTTAAAGCCTGTTCATTTACATCCTTATAATATGGTACTAATTCTGCGCACAAAAGGCTTTTTGACAGGATCCATTGTTCTCACTAATTTGATGAATATGAAGTGGATGAAATAATGAGAGATTTGCATAAGTTGTGGGTCTTTTCCCCATCACACCTTTCACCTCTGATCCAATAACAAAGACAAACTTCACGTTGTAAATGATGTTTCACAATTACTCCCTCATACTCGACCTTAGTTCATCATTTTATAACAAAAACAGTTAAGGCACGTGAAATGCAGTGCAGTTAAATGGAAAGTTTACCCCAGGTTCTTCTTAATGAAGCTTTCACCTTTGTGCGTCAGGAAAATCCTGTGGTGTAGAACATCAAGTCCAAAGTCTTCTGTTCCCCACAAGCATGTTGCACTTAACGTATGTCACATCTCAAATGACTCATTATAGCACTGTACTCCAAAATATTCCTTCCTGATGCACCTATCCCCTGCTATATTTCAGCTAAATTTGTGGTCTCTTTATACTATCAGGGCTCAATGGGTTTTGTTTGCCTGAAAACCTCTGGATGCCAGCTTCACTCACCAAATTTAGATTGAGATCAAGCGAGTTCTTCAGGACAGTAAAGAAACTCTGTAGAGCTAGTGAGGTTCAACACAATTGACCTTCCTTTGTACCATTCCAACAACAATCTATCAGTATTCTGAAACCTCCAACTGTCCTAGCTTCCACCATTTTCTGCATTGTGTTCTATTCTTATTCTTACATTCTTTTATGGCATAGACTCAATGGGCTGAATGGCCTTCTATGATGGTTCTTAGGGCAATAAATCAATCCCAATCCCCAATGTCTTCCCTGTAACCCATTCTCACTCATGTGTGCATCATCTCCTCCTTTTTTCCTGCTACCCGCACAGTTTACAACAGCCCGTGAGGCGGACGGAGGAGGGGAGAGGTGAGACAACAACAGAAGCTGGTAGGTGGAGGACACAAATGGCGGAAGACGATGGAATAGGAGAGGAAGGTGGAGCGTGGAATCAAGTGAAGGAGGTGGTCCTGGCCTCTGTCACTATTCCCATTCTCCCCTCCTCCATCTACCCGTCACCCCTCCTCACCTGGATCCACCTATCGCTTGCCAGATCTTGCTCCACCTCTCCCCCTCACCATTTTATGCTGACTATCTCCCTTCTACTCTTTCAGTCTAGATGAAGTGTCTTGACTCAAAACGTCGACTGTCCAGATGCTGCCTGACCCGCTGAGTTCCTCCAGCAGATTGTGTGTTGCTCCAGATCCCAGCATCTGCAGTCTCTGGTGTCTCCATTTTACCTCTCCAGAGGGTTTTGAAGCACACTTTGATTATCACAGAGTGCAGCTACTTGATGGATGATTTGTTGCAGATGTCTCTTGGTGTCACCTCTTGAATTACAGCATTACTATATTTATAAAAACTTTAACTCACTGAGGTTGTCTCTTGGGTGGAATACAGTTAAGTTACTTATAGATTGGAATAGAGCTGAGAGCTTTACCCAGGCTCGATCAGCATTTTTTTGCTTGGTGAAACATTGACTGGCATATTAAACATGCTTCAAATTGATGTTTAATTGAAAAAAAAATCATTCCTCTGACGGGAGTTGGAACTCCTATTAAAAACCGCACTTGCTTAAGATTCAGGTCTTGAGCTCCCACTGTAAAAAATTGAATGTTGTGCGTTGGAGAGCTAGTTGGGAGATAAAGGCTTCTTTTCCTTTGCCAGATGTTCTCCCCAGCTACACACAGGCAGAAACATTTATTTTTGCAGAGAACCTTCCATTTATGTGATTTACTCAAGCAAGTGACTTCTCGAAAGGATTAGTTACAACAGTAAATCCTTGATGGCTTACTGCATAGTTACGCAGCGGTTGTTGGATCGAGCCATACGCAACAGGATGTTACTGAGCTCCGAATCATAGGATCATCAAACATTTATGATAAAGGAGGAGAATTTTCAGCCCATCCTGTATGTGCTGTTGGAGAAAGATCTCCCTATGAGGTTAGGTTGAGCGAGCTAGGGCTTTTCTCTTTGGAGAGAAGGAGGAGAAGAGGGGACTTGATAGAGGTGTACAAGATGATAAGAGGCACAGATCGAGTCACAGTCAGAGACTTTTTCCCAGGGTGAAAATAGCTAACACGAGGGGGCATAACTTTAAGGTGATCGTAGGAAGGTATGGGGGGGATGTCAGAGGTAAGTTTTTTTGCACAGAGAGTGGTGGGTGCATGGAACGCACTGCCGACAGAGGTGGTCAAGGCAGATACATTAGGAACATTTAAGAGACTCTTAGATAGCCACATGAATGATAGAAAAATGGAGAGGTATGTGGGAAGGAAGGGTTAGATAGATCTTAGAGCAGGATAAAATGTCAGCACAACATTGTGGGTTGAAGGGCCTGTACTGTGCTGCAGTGTTCTATGTTCTATGTTCTAACCTTCCAGCATCAGGTCCATAGTGGTACAGCTCACGATTCTTCAAGTATGTATCCAAGTACCAGGGTTTTTGACTCGCCCACTCTTTCAGGCAGTGAGTTCTGGATCCCCACTATATCTGAGTCAAAAGATCTCCCCTCTAATCCTTCTATCAGTTACTTTTGATCAATGGCCTCTGTTTTTGGTCCTCTCAGCTTTCTTTTAAGCCTGTCCCCTGCAATACTTAAAGTCTGCTATTGCTTGGGTGAAGGTCAGAAAGTCAGTGCAGAAGAGGATGTAATGAGGTTGCAAAGGGATAGAGAGGTTAACTGAGCGGGCAAAGCCCTGGTAAACAGAGAATTAGAGTGGGGAAACGTGAAATGGTCTATTTTGGCAGGACACATGAGAAAGAAGTACGTTACCCAAATGGGAAAAGATCACATTGTTCTGAGATACAGAGGGATCTGGTGCCATTGTTCAGCATTTGCAAAAGGCCAGTATGCAGGTACTGCAAGTAATTAGGAAGGCTAACAGAATGTTACGATTATTGCTAAGGGAACTGTATGCAAAAGAAAGGAGGTTATGATTCAGTTGGATTGGCGGGATCCGACCCAGAGTAGTGTGTGCAGTGTCGGTTTACTTACTTAAGGAAGGATGTCAAGTCGAGTTTATTGTCATGTGCACAAGTACGGTGAGGTACAGGTGCAGTGAAAAACTTGCTTACAGCAGCATCACAGGCACGTAGGTACAGACAACACACAGAAAATAAATTATACATAAATTATATAAGACAGTGAAGAGGGAGAGAGAAGAAAAGAGTGGATGATAGGTAAATGTGAGGGGCTTGAGGTAAGGGTATACTGCAGGTAGAGGGGCAAGAGGCCTGCAGTAAGCGTATTGTAGGGAGAGGGGAGAGAGACCAGGGGAAGGGTTCCATAGGGGCTGGGGTAAGGGGTGAAGTCCCTGGGGTAAGGATTCTGTAGGTAGGTATGTGGGGCACCTGGGATGTAGACTGTAGGCAGACGCCTGACCCCATCACTGAGGGACCTTGCTATGGTGTCAGTGGTTTAGAGGTTGTGGGTATGACCACTAGCGGGCTCTGGCAGATCTGAGCGGACCCAGCTCTCTGCCACTGGGTGTGGGGAGGGACAAATGAATGGATCTGGCAGGAATTTTGGCAGATGATGTCATCCTGCCGGTCACGTCTCCCTGCTGGTGTGCACATGGCACTGAGCACCCACAGGAAGTGCCTGGCACAGGCTGACTCTCCACCCCAACACATCTGGATCCCACACATTTCCTGACTTCTTAAAAGTAGGGACTTTGGACATTGCAGGTGCACTGCAGGGCCAAAGGCTTCAGAATGAAGGCTCTGACATCCTCCTGGCTACAGCAGAGGCTCAGCTGCTAAGTATATTCAAGACAGAGTTTGGTAGATCTTTGGATATTCAAGGAATAAAGGGAAAGTGGTTTGCATAGGAAAGTGGTGTGAGCTTAAAGATCAACCATGATTTTAGTGATTGATAGAACAGGCACAAGGGGCTGAATGGCCTACTCCTGCTTCTATTTCTTCTCATCCACACAGAGTCACAGAATAGGTGTTTCGCCGGTTGGCAATCGGTGGTGAGCGGGGAGCCGCAGGGGTCGGCGCTGGGCCTGCAACTGTTCACGATATATATTAACGATCTGGAAGAGGGGACCGAGCGTAGCGTATCGAAGTTTGCTGATGACACTAAACTGAGGGGAAAAGCAAATTGTGCAGAGGATGTGGAGAGTCTGCAGAGAGATATAGATAGGTTAAGTGAGTGGGCAAGGGTCTGGCAGTTGGAGTATGATGTTGGTAAAAGTGAGGTCATCCACTTTGGAAGGAAAAATAGAAAGCCAGATTATTTTTAAATGGAAGATTGCAGCATGCTGTTGTACAGAGGGACTTGGGAGTGCTTGTGCATGAATCGCAAAAGTTTGGTTTGCAGGTGCAACGGGTTATCAAGAAGGCAAATGGAATGTTGGCCTTCATTGCTGGAGGGATTGAACTTAAGAGCAGGGAAGTTATGCTGCAACTGTACAGGGTACTGGTGAGGCCGCACCTGGAGTACTGCGTGCAGTTCTGGTCTCCTTACTTGAGGAAAGATATACTGGCTTTGGAGGCGGTGCAGAGGAGGTTCACCAGGTTGATTCCGGAGATGAGAGGGTTAGCCTATGAGATTGAGTCGCTTGGGACTATACTCGCTGGAATTCAGAAGAATGAGAGGGGATCTTATAGAAACATATAAAATTCTGAAAGGGATAGATAAGATAGAGGCAGGAAGGTTGTTTCCACTGATAGGTGAGACTAGAACTAGGGGACATTGCCTCAAGTTTCAGGGAATGGATTTAGGACAGAGATGAGGAGAAACTGCTTTTCTCAGAGAGTAGTGAACCTGTGGAATTCTCTGCCCAGGGAAGCAGTAGAGTCTACCTCATTAAATATATTTAAGACACAGTAAGATAGATTTTTGCATAGTGGGGGAATTAAGGGTTATGGGGAAAAGGTAGGTAGGTGGATCTGAGTCCATGGCCAGATCAGCCATGATCTTATTGAATGGCGGAGCAGGCTCGACGGGCCAGATGGCCTCCTCCTGCTCCTATTTCTTATGTTCTTAAGTTAACACCAGGACACTTGCAGTGAAGTGTTTCAGTGGTGGCCCTACAGAGCCTAATATCCCCACACAGGGCAGTGAGGAGCAAGGGCTGAGAGGAGAAATCAGGCTACACCATTGGAACAGAAGTGGGTTCTAGATCTGCCTTCAGCAAGCAGCCTAACTTGGGTGTCAAGTCGTTGCTGATGAGGTGCCAGGGTTCTTCTGCTGGCGGAACAGGAGCCTGGCCAATGGTGACAAGGCCTGTTGACTGAAAGAACAATCCATGAGACAAAACAAAATTCAAGTGACACAGGAGACCGCAGATGCTGGGATCTGGAGCGACAAACAATCTGCAGGAGGAACTCAGCCGGTCAAGCAGCATCTGTGGGAGGAGAGGAACTGTCGATGAAAATAGGCTTTTTAAACTGTTTTTAAACACTTCCAATTATGAATATAAATCATCAAAAAATTTTTAAAAGTTCCAAAAAATAAAAGATACTGAACTTACATATAAGCATGTTTAAGTGACAGAAATTAATCTAAAGCATTGGGTTGCATCATATATGACCCAGCCTGTGCTTTGCATTCACCTCACCATGTTATCTCCGTGACTGCACTGACCTTCCGTAGGGTACTGCAGACCTCTACTCTGGAGCCTTTCTGTGAGGCGGAGCACCCTGCAAATGCCGATCAGGCTTCTTTTACTGCCGCAAAACAACAAATTTCACAACATATAAGTCAATGAAAATAAACCTGATTCTGATTCTGAGGTGGTGGAACCTGGTGCCCCACCTGCTGATGTACTATGACAGCACACTGCTGTCAAGGGTACATAAATATCTTTGAAATCCACATACGTTTAAACACAGTGTAAAAGAAATTACATGATTTAAAATAAAATAATTAAACATTAAAAAAATAGTATAAAATTTTATTAAACTTCTATAAATTAAAAATATATATAAGGTACGATATAAGATATAAGATCTCTTTATTAGTCACATGTACATTGAAACACACAGTGAAATGCATCTTTGTGTAGAGTGTTCTGGGGGCAGCTCGCAAGTGTCACCACGCTTCCGGCACCAACATAGCATGTCCACAACTTCCTAACCCGTACGTCTTTGGAATGTGGGAGGAAACCGGAGCACCCAGAGGAAATGCATGCAGACACGGGGAGAACGTACAAAATCCTTACAGACAGCAGCTGGAATTGAACCCGGGTTGCTGGCACTGTAATAGCATTACACTAACTGCTACACTACCGTGCCTGCTATTTAAAACAAGACAAATAATAAAAACAAACAAACTTAACTTACCTTTTCAATGAACGTACTTGAGCTGCCTGGTGTAAAGAGAAAGAGGGCAAACATAAACAGTAAGGGCAAATGACCCTGTGCAATGTTCTACTGAGCTACCAGTGCAAAGTTGCAGTTATTTCCCAGTGGGATGCTGCACTGTACTCCCAGTGGAGTGCTGCAATTCCAAGTAGAATACTGCAGTGCATTCCCAGTGTAATTAGGCTCCTGTCTGCAAACATCACTTCCTATTGTCATGGATGTGGCTTAAAGTTAGGAAAGTCACTAAAGTAATGCACTGTGCTGCAGTTAGTGCAGTTGCTGCCTCACAGCTAGAGAGACCCCAGTACCATCCTCACCTCCTGCTGTTTGTGTCAAGTTTACAGGCTCCCCCTCTGACCGCATGGGTTTCCTCTGGGTGCTCCAGTTTCCTCCCACATCCCAAAGATCTGTAGGTTGGTAAATTAATTTTTCCACTGCAAATTGCCCCAAGTGTGCAGGTGGGTGGTAGATTCTGGGGGGGGGGGGGGTGGGGGGCTGATGGGAATGTAAGATAAGAGAAGATATCAGTCACATGTACATTGAAACACACAGTGAAATGCATCTTTTGCATAGAGTGTTCTGGGGGCAGCCCGCAAGTGTCGCCACACTTCTGGCGTCAACATAAAATGCCCACAACTTCCAAACCTGTGCGTCTTTGGAATGTGGGAGGAAACTGGAGCACCCGGAGGAAACCCACGCAGACACGGGGAGAACGTACAGACTCCTTACAGACAGTGGCTGGAATTGAACCCAGGTCGCTGGCGCTGTAAAGAGTTACACTAACCGCTGCACTAAAGGAGGAGATAAAACAGGATGAGTGTAAATGGGAGGTTGAGGGTCAGCACGGACTCAGTGGGCTGAGGGGCCTCTTTCTGTGCTGCAGGACTGTATGACAACAGTCCAATTGTTGAGGCTGCACTGGTAGTATTGTGTTCAGTTTTGGCCGCCTTGCTGTAGGAACAACGTTATTGAACTGGAAAGAGTGCGGGAAAGATTTACAAGGATGTTGTCAGGACTCGAAGGACTAAGTTATAGGAAGAGGTTGGACAGGCTAGGACTTCTTTCCTTGGAGCATGGGAAACTGAGAGGTGATCTTATAGATGTAGTCATAGACTCATACAGCTCATAACAGGCCCTTCGACCCAATTTGTTCATACTGACCAAGTTGCCTACCCAAGCCAGTCCCATTTGCTTGCATTTGGCCCATATCCCTCAAAACTTTTCCTATCCATGTACCTGTCTAAATGTCTTTTAACTGTTGTAACTGCACCTCCTTCTACCACTGGCAGCTCGTTCCACATACCCACCACCCTCTGTGTGAAAAGCTGGCCCCTCAGGTCCTCTTTAAATCTTTCCCCTCACACCTTAAACCTACACCCTCTCGTTTTAGACTTCCCTACCCTGGGAAAAAGACTGTGGCCACTCTATCTATATCCTCCATTATTGCATATACCACCATAAGGTCACCCCCCAGCCTATCCAGTCTCTCCTGGGTGAAATGTTAAACCAAGGCTCCTTAGGCAGATGTAGAGGATTCTGAGGAATCAGTTATCCCTCAATGATGTCCCTGTCCATTGTTTTTGCGAACTTCCTGTCCCCATTCCCCACACTCCAACAGTGACTACACTTCAAGAAGTATTTCAATGGCTGCCAAGTAGTTTGGGTTGTCCTGCCGATGCAGTAGGTGATTTCTAAATAAAAAGAACTCTTCGTCATTTTCTCAATAATACATATTTCCAAAAGGACATACTCCTCCCAGTTACATTCTAATTGTGTCCATATCAAACCCCAATGGACTTGGCTGCAGGCTAAATTGGACAGTTGCCAGGAGTTTCACTGCAGTGTAGCACAGACTCAAAGCAGAAGCTGATGAATTCGCATAACCCTAAGCTGAAACCCGAAGGCCAGAGTTTAGTGATTTAAATGTTGACTCCATGTCAGAAAATCAAAGAGGAGCCAGCCTTGGTAATTAGCTGAATTCTCTTCCATGAGGAACAGCTACACTTCAAGAATAGGAATATTAGCCATTCTCACTGTGAATATTCACGTCAAGTAAATTTTCCCAGTAAATGGAAATTCACCTTTCAACACGTAACAATATCTCCAAATCAGGAAACATATTATATGTTCAATTCATAAAAGTATCAACATAAAGGAAGCAAAATTGTTAAATATTATTCTGTATTTTTTAAATGTTAGCAATTTTCGGGAAGAATCAATACTTCTATATTTAATAATTCATGGTGCAAATCTTAGTGCTGTTCAGCACCATGTGAAAGTCAAGGTTAATGTATGTATGTTGCAGCATGGGATGTTTTTGAGTTAAAAAAACAATCAAATAAAAAAAAACTCACAGAAAGCTGACAGAATTTATCTGGCAGTAATTCAATCAAATGGTTGAAGATTTAATAAACTGGGAGCGTTTGGGCAGGAATTACTACTTTAGCTCACTGTCTTGCATTCATCATTCCACATCTTATTGCTTTTCAAGAGCCTCTTCTGATTTTCTATTTTTAACCTGTCATTTGTGCGGCATTCTGAGAACCATAGAACCATACAGCACAAAACAGGCCCTTCGGCCCACCATGTTGTGCCGTCCATCAAACCACCCTCACACTATCTAACCTTTTCCTCCCGCATATCCCTCTATCTCACATTCCTCCATATGCCTATCCAACAAACTCTTGAATCTGTCCAATGTATCTGCCTCCACCACCACCCCAGGCAGTGCATTCCATGCACCAACCACTCTCTGGGTGAAAAACCTCCCCCTGACATCTCCCCTGAACCTCCCACCCATAACCTTAAAGCCATGCCCTCTCGTCTTGAGCATTGGTGCCCTGGGAAGGAGGCGCTGACTGTCTACTCTAACTATTCCTCTCAATATTTTATATACTTCTATCATGTCTCCTCTCATCCTCCTCCTTTCCAGTGAATAAAGCCCTAGCACCTTAAGTCTCTCCTCATATTCCATACGCTCTAATCCAGGCAGCATCCTGGTAAATCTCCTCTGCACCCTCTCCAATGCCTCCACATCCTTCCTATAATGCAGCGACCAGAACTGAACACAGTACTCTAAGAACACAGTACTCTAAGAATGAAAGGTCATGTGGCCAAAGTAAAAGCTACCACCTGACTCTGTATGTGGTTGCCTGGCTGGTGCTGCTGTGGTGACAATGGTCCCAGGGGTTCAGAGTAGACCGGATCCATCCACTTACATAACATTACTCAGCTTCTGTACAGCACACCGTCCATCTGGGAGCTCACTGCAGCACTGGGTATCACTGTTACATCCCGCTGGGAGCTCACTGGAACACTGGGCATGGCCGTGATATCCCACTGGGAGCTCACTAGCAAAATGCACAGGAAGTTCCAGTAACATTACAACAGGAGCTAACTAGACTTTTTCACTATAAGAGAGTGAGACTCTCTCACTGTGAGGTTTCACTGTAACAATTCACTGGGAGCAAATCAGAATATTGAACGAGAATCTCAGTAGAATATTACACTGGAATGTCAATGGAATATTCCAATGGAAACTCACCGAAACAATGAACTGAGAACAATTGACAACATTGCACTGGGACCAATTACACCTTGCTGCTCACTGTGACTTTGCAATACACATAATATAATACTGGGAGGTTACCATAACACTGAAGTGCCATCTCATCATAACAATGAACTTGGAGCTAACCAAAGCAATGCACTGTCAGCATATTAATACTCCAGACTAGTAGCTCACCAGAACTTTGCACTGGTGGACCAATAGAACAGTTCACAGAATGTTCAATGTAACATCGAACTGTCAGTACGCTCGAACCTTCCCTGGGATGAAGACTTTTACTGTCAGTTCATTGTAACTTTGAACTGGGTATAACTAGAATACTATACAGAAAGCTCACTGCGACATTTCACTGTGAGCTCACATTAACACTGCACCGGGACCTTGCTGTAATGTTGTCCTGGCAGATCGCTACAACATTGCAATAAGAACCCACAAGACTATTGCACTCAAAACTCCTTGCAACAATGCACCTAGAGCTCACTGCAATATTGCATTGGGAGTTCACAAGTACGTTGAGGTAGGAGCTTACTGTAATACCAAACTGGGTGTTTACAAGAATATTAAGTCATCATACTGCCTTTTTGAGAGCTTGCTAGCATATTACGATAGGAGCTCCTGTACTATTGAACTCAAGTTCACCAGAAACTTGTACCGTGAGCTTGGTAGAATATCATGCTGGAAGTTTACTATAACATGGCACAAGGACCTCATTGCACCGGGAGCTTAATGTAACATTGCACTGGGGGCTGTTCCACTGACAGGGGAGCACATTAAAACATAAACCAAGTGCTGATTGTAACATAGCACCAGGAGCTCACTCTAGCATTGCACATCACATTTGGAATTTAAATTATTGCCCTTAAATTATGTTAATAGCACATAGTACACCAGGCACTTACTGATAACTCACTAGAATATTTCTCTTGAATATCTTTATAAGATTGCATTTGGAGCTGTTTAGGACATTGTACTCAAAGCTCAGTAAGATTGCACAGCCAGCTCAGTATATGATTGCATGTACTGTACATTGCACTGAAATCAGATTAGTACATTGTACTGCAAGCTTTTAGTGCCAAGTTGCAAGCAGCTCCAAAATTCTAACAGGCTCCCAGAGCAATGTTCTAATCAGCTGGTGAGCTCTAATAATGCATTAGGAACAAACTAAACATTGAGCATTGTGACAATGAACTTGGAACACACCAGAACACTGCATTACCAGCTCCCTCTAATATGGAAATTGGAGATCCATGAAACATTGAAGTGCAAGCTGATCTTAATATTGGAGCTCAGTGGAACAATCAATGCTCTGGGCATTCATGGTAATACTGCGCTACAACGTTCCTGGAACATGGAATCTTTGGCACAGGAGCAAGCTATTTGGCTCTGTGGCTGCTCTATTATTTAATTAGATAATTAATAATCCTCAAGTCCCTCTATTAATTAATAGAAATCTATTAACCACAGTCTTGATAGGCCGCCAAAAAAGTGTCTGACTTAAAAAGACATGCCAAGGTGAGAGCTTCACCCATTTCACCAGCTTCTCAAATGTTGTGCCATTAACTAACATACTCAGACTGCTCAGATACCTCCACCCTTCGCCATTGACACACACACACACAAACACACCCTACACTCAGAGACAGCAATGCTATTTACATTCTCATCATATAAAAGGCATCTCTTTGTCTTTCAAGCAAAGTTTGCCTGCATTAGGAGCTGGTCCAGCAGACTGAACTAGTTTGGAGGAATGGACCCTCAGTCTTGCGGTGACAGCTGAGGCCCAAGCTGATGGAACACCCGAGCAAGTGATAAATCTCTGTGGTATGTTAGTGCATTGCATCGCTTCATCATCCTTCCATTATTGGGCTGACAAAATATGTCCTGGCCATGACCCACTGAAGGGCAATGCAGGAGCTCTTGCCGTTCTATGGATATTGAGCTTATACAGAGAGGAGGCAGACAAAAGAGAGGGTGAAGGTGATGAATGTAGAAAAGGAAGGATAGTCCGTGTCATTGAGTCCCAGGTGTTGGCATCACAAGGAGAGAAGATGGCTAGGTCAGGGGCACAAGGATGAGGATACTTAGAGCTGGTGGTCAGGCAAGAGGTGAAGGGAATCCCACCAGAGAGAGGCCCAGAGGATCAACTGTGAAGCAGGCTGCTGCAGTGAAATACTGGGCACAGTGCCCAGCCCACACATCCTGGCCAGGAATATGGAGTGGGGATGTTTGCTGCTGATTGCACCATGTTACATAGATGGCAGGGCAAAAAATGCTGCTCTGCTAAAAATCACCTGTTGAAGTCTTTAAGCTAACACATCCCAGAATCCGGTGAGCCATTCTTTCCTTCTCTGTGTCCTCCTGATCACATTGAGAATTACTACTTCGTTACGTAATAAATATTTTTACACAATGGATACCTCATCAATATTCCCATCAATTAATCTATATCCTAACTTTCAACATGTT